>NC_133844.1:4153500-4473000 GCF_047830755.1 Zonotrichia albicollis | reverse complement strand
TGCCCAGCAGCCCCAGGCTGGCAGGAATCAGGGGCTCTGTGCAGCTGCTCCGTGCCCTGCGCTCCTGGGGGAGGCAGCAGCCACCAGCCCTGCAGACTCTGCGGTGCCAGGGAGCCTGGAGGCAGCTCCTGAGGTAACTGCTCACAGTGAGCTTTGGGGGGAGGCACTGGCAGTGATTCCGCTGGGACTGAGTGAAAAATCCCCCAGAGTAAAAATCCATTTTGAGTTGGGTGAAATGTCTAGAAAGGGTGAAAAGTCTGTAAGGCTGAAGCTGAAGGGAAAACTGCAGGACAGAGATAATGAGGAGACAGAGAGAGACAGAGAAAAACAGAAACTACTGCAAGGGCAGGCTGGCCAGAGCAGGAATTGTTCCTGGTAAAGAGGAACTGGTGGCAAATGTCACACAGAGTAAGAATGAATATGTGTGGGCCTGTTGTGAAGCTGTGTGCATGTGGATTTGGGAGGGGAGATAAAGAGACCCGAAGCTCTCAGAGGCCCACATGCCTTGTTTGAGGAGAGCAATCTCTGCATGCACCCAGCAGTGTCATAAACACACCAGCTGTACAGCTTTGACAAAGCTGTGGGGCACTTTCCTTTCTCCACAAAACTCAGCCTGCAGGCCATGGAATCTCTGTCCTTGGAAGGAGGGGTTGGGCATTCAGAACTCAGCTGAGCCTCTGAGCAGCCTGGTGAGGCAAAGTGAAAATTTTCCAAGATAGAAATCCATTTTAATTTAGGTGAAATGTACATTTTTGAGTTGAGTCTGTGGTCAGAACCCAGAGTTATTTAGCCAGACTGCAAGGCCCAAGCTCAGTGAAGTCACTTCAGCGAAGGACAGATATAAAGGGGGGAGACAGAAGATGATAGAGAGAGACAGGGACTGCTGTAAGGGCAAGTCAGCCTGACCTGGGAATTCTTTCTGATAGAAAGGAACTAGTGGTAAATGTCACACGAAACCCATAAAAATGAATATGTATGAGCCTGTTGTGAAACTGTATGCATATGTATTTGGGAGGTACAAAAGGAGATCTGAAGTTCTTCTCAGAGGCACACATGCCTTTTTGAGGAGAGCAATCTCCTGCAGGGTTCCCTGTCAGGTGTTGGGATTTTGGAGTGGTAAGGAGAGCAGTAGCCAGTTCAGCTGTTTGAAACCAGTTTTCATGGATTACCTGTTGCCTGTATTTAAAAAAAATAAAGTTTTTTTTTTATTTTATCTCCCCAGTTTTCAAATGCTGTGCCAGATGCAGAAGGTGATTTTGATACATCTGATTATTTCCAGCGAGGCAAAGAGACTCCATGTGAAAAAGAAGCAAAAGAAAGCAGTTCCTTGATAGAAAAGGAAGAATTACAAAGAAATCTTCTAACTGAGCTTGAAATTGTGGAACAACAGGAGGTACAGGAGGGTGCCCAGAGAGCCAGGTATCCTCAGAAGGATTCTGTCAGACATGAGCCAGCAAGGAGAAGAAGAAGAAGCAGCAGTGCCTTCTGCTTCCCTCCTGTTGAGAACCCGGCAGTGCCTGGGGCTGACCCTGCCGTTTGCTCTTACAGCGTGGAGGAGGTGCTGTCAGTGCCGCAGGGCAGGGGGAGCCGCGGGGCCGGCGCGGAGCTCCGGGTGAGGCGCAGCCTGAGGCTGAGCGGGGACGGGGCCGGCGCGGAGCTCCGGGTGAGGCGCAGCCTGAGGCTGAGCAGGGACGGGGCCGGCTCGGGACTTGCCTGGATCGAGGTGCCCAGGGAGCCTCCCCTGCCCGCTGCTCCCAGAGGCAGCAGACGCAGCAGCACCTCCGTCCTGGCCGGGCCTGGGAATGTTCACAGGGAGCAGAAGCTCCTCCCCCTGCCAGCCCCGGGCAAGGAGAGTGAGGGCTCTGCTCCCATTGCTGCAGCTCCTGCCAGGAGGTGGAGGAGGAGAAGCCTCTGTGAAGCCACAGCTCAAGAAACGCCCTGGGCTCCCACCCAGAGAAGGAGAAGCACAAATTCTGTGTGTGGGAAGAGCAGGAGTGACCAAAACCACTCAGGAGCAGCAGAAACTCTTGAGCTGAGCTTGAAGGATGTTTCAGGCATCTCTGGTTTTCTGAAGTGAAGGTGCTTCTCAGGCCTTGTGTTGTGTCTCAAGTGCAGTTTTCTTCTTTCCCTCTTGTATTTCCTCACTTATTTTCTTATTCATTTTCTGGATAACTTAGAACTCATTTTCCTTTTCTTGATGCCTAAAATGTTTGAAGATCTGAACTGTTTGGCAGACTGGCTCAGAGCATTGGTCTGGTTATGGCAGATAATGAAGAGAATTAAAAAATTCTTCTCCCTGATAAATGTGGGTTTGTTTTTATCAGTTAAACCAGAACCAAATGTGTCCTTCCAGCCACAATTGGTCCAAGGCTTTGTTTCCTGTGTGTGACCATTCCCTAGAAATTGCTCTTGAAATCTGCATATATTTTCTTTTAGATTGCAAAACTGCACTCAAAAGAGATTGTCTGCAATGAATAAAGGAATCACTTCCTCCTCTTCCCTTTCAAGAAGTGGGGAACCTGTTTCTACCTTCTGGAGAGGCTTTGGGCATGAGCAGAGGTGGAGTTAGAGTGAGATTTAGAGTTCATGAAGTATTCTCTGATGCAAAGGGTGGTCATTAAAGAAAAAAAAAAGCTTTTAGATATTTATTTGTGTAAAATTCATCTGACAAATGAAATTGGCTGAGGGGAGAGAAGCATTGGCTGGGCTTCATTTCCAGCCCTGTGTGTCCTGAGCCCATCCCCTGCTGGCCCCGGTGGAACAGAGGGAGCTCTGCAGCTGCTCTGCTCCAGCCTTTGCTGCTGCTGTCATTTTTCAGCTTTCATTTTTCATTTCCCTCAGGGGTGCCCGTGCCAGCCTGGAGGAAATGGCTTTGTGTCCAATGCAGTCCCTTCTGTGACTGCTTTGTGCCATGAGTGATGTGGGATAAAATCCTTGATGTACTCGGCTGCTTTTATAGAGCTTGAAAGAAACCAGAGCAGTTGGATTTTTATACCTCTTGCTCCCAAGACAAGAATTCCTCAAGCAACTTGAAAGAAAGTGCACTGTTTGAGCTGTTTGAGTTCCAGAATCCTTGGGGTTGGAAAAGAGCTTTAAGATCAGAGTCCAGCACTGCCCTGTGGCCCATAAACCACGTCCCCAGGTGCCACATCTCCATGTCTTAAATCCCTCCAAAAACAGTTGCCTTAATGTTTGGCTTGGGGATTTGCTTTGGGGTTGGTTTGGAAGCAGACTGGAGAGTTGTGGGCTGGATGCTGAGCTTGGCTGCCAGGAGAGGGCAGCCTGGGCTGGGATTTCTGCTTGGAAGGGAAAGAACATCATGGACAAACCCTGAGAGGCTGGCTGAGCTTATCATGTAAAGCTTAAAGAATGAGTGAATGAGTAAAAATAGCTGCACCTTTTACTGTTCAAAACAAAGCAACTGAGCTGTGCACTGGAATTAAACTGGGCTGGAATCAGGTGGGAGTTTGATCTGGAAATCACTTTGTGCCTGATCAGTCAGGTTGTACCTGAGCTGTCTGGGTGTCTCTGTGCAGCTTTCAGGTACCAAATCCAGCCCTGGGTGACACTGGGGCTGTCACATCCTGAATGCCAGGCACCAGTGAGAGCAAGGAGCTGTAAAGGAGGGAGAGACAATGAATCTGTGTGTTTGTACAAGAGGGAGAGGAAGACACAGTGAATTGGTGTGTTGGGCACAGGAGGGTTCGTGCCCAGTGTGCCAGAGCTCTGGGGGTGCTGCCCCAGCAGCACAGGGAGCTCTCCCTCCCTCAGGATCCCTCAGAGGCTCCCCGGGTGCACGGGAGGTGGGAGGAGGAGAACAAGGGGAAAATACAGCCCCAAAATAAAGCTTGGGTTTTCCTCCTGGCACAGCTGGGTGGAAAAGGGTTGTTGGGGATCATTTGTGGATGCTTGATAGCAGTGACAGGGTGAGGAAACCCACAAGAAAGGAGGAGGTTGCAGTTTGTTCCAAGACATGTCTACTACTTTATGCTGCTTTTTAGTTCCTTTTGTCCTTCTCTGGATAGAATTGATCCTCAAAATATTTTGTTTTCTTAATCTGGAGAGGATTTGAACAAGTGTTCAGCTGTGCAGAGGTGGGGGGCAATAATCTGTTCTCCATATCTGCCCTGAGAAGGACAAGAGATGTGATTTAGTCAGAGGAAAAGGTCTCTGTTAAACATTAGGGGAAAGTTCTCACAGCAGTGATGGCCAAGCAGGGGAACCTGGGGAAGTGTGGAATCTCCATCACTGGAGCCTTCAGGAACAGATTAAACAAATTCCTGTCAGCAATGACAGATGATCCTTCCTGGGGTGGGGATGGGCCACGATGGCCTCTGCAGGCTCTGGCTGCTTTCTGATGGTGGAGATTGCAGGAGCTGCTGTGGGGCTGGGAGCTGGGGAAAGCTGGGAGAGCTCCTCATGCAGGGCCCTGCAGCATCCTGGGGCTTCAAACACCCAGATCTCACCTGAGTCCCTGCCCTGCCTCGGGCCAGGAGCTCCCTGAACTCCTGAAAACTCACTGAACTGAACTGGGCCCTGCACTGGTGCCTGTGCTGTCACACAGGGTGGGAGCAGCAGTGTAATTCCATTCTCCCCTCTGCTTTTCCAAAATCAACATTTCCCTCAGAATGACCAGCAGCTTCCTGGAAAAGAACAGCATGGACAAAACCTGAGAGGCTGGCTGAGCTTATAATGTAAAGCTTAAAAAGTGAGTAAATGAGTAAAAATAGCTGCTCAAAACAAAGCAACTGAGCTGTGCACTGGAATGAAACTGGGCTGGAATCAGGTGGGAGCAGCTTTTCTGGAGCTGTGTCTTGGTGGCCATGGTGGGGTAGGAAATGAAACCAAGGTGTGACAGCACAGAGGTGTCAGGGCTCTTCCAGTTTGTGCTTCTGCTCTCCAGCTCTGCCTGAAGGAGATTCCAGTGGTTTTTTCCCATTTTTATGTGCTGAGCTCCAGCTCAGACTGTGTGTTCCAGTGGCATCTAAATAAATCCATGGCATGGCCATTCCTCTTCCAAAGCCAGGCTCTTCTCCCTTTGGAGGGCTTTTCTAAAGATGAATTTGTGTTTCAAAGCACTTCCCTACTTTAATTTGTGTGGACTTTAAATGACTTCGAGCAGGTCCAAGGCAGGCCTGGCTGTGGGTTGGTGAATAATTGCATTTAGCAGCTCCCCACGTCATTGCTGCTCTGACTGGCAGGGAGGACAAGGGCTGGGGCTGGGATCGCTGATTGTTTTGCTGCTGTGTAATTATGATGTTGTTAATAAGTAAGAGTAATTACACATCACTTGTGTGAGGTGCAGTGGTGATGGATTTTCAGAGCTGGATACCTGGCAGTGATTTCACAGTTGGAAAAGTCTCAGCTTCACTTTGCTCAAGGTACAAAGAACAATCCTTATCCCTGAATTCTCCAGGAGCTTTTCAAGGGAAAGTGTTAATGTTTCCCAGGAATTTTTATGCCTTTATTTTGCCTTAATTAAGGTGCACATAAGTTATAAAAGGGGGGATGAGATGACCAAATTTCTCCCATATGAGTTAATAAAACTCAAAGAAGTAAAACCTCTCTCATTCTGACCTGATAAGCAGGGGGAAAAAATAACAAGAACTGTATATGCCGTTTTTATTTATTTCACTTTAAAATGTAAATAAATCTGGTTTAGAGCTGATTTTTTTTCTATTTTATCCTGACTACTGAGCAATAGAAGATGCTGAAACACCCAAGTGCTGACGGGAAATGTCCCTGTTGTGGGTTTGTCTGGGTCAGTTGTTCAGAAATGTTTAGAAAGTTTGGGCTTGACTCTTCCTCCTCCTCCTCACTGTGAATCCTCTCACTCTTGGACCTGCAGAGACTTTAGTGATGAACAGGAAGCAAACAGCAAAGGCTTGGAGATGGAGAAAGGGGAAGTTCCCCTGCAGAATGGCAGGGATGGCTGCAGCACACAGGAACACGAACAGGCAGGGCAAGAAATTGCATCTGCAAGCTGCCAACAGGTAGGCGAGCACTGGAAATCAATAAAAAATCGTGGGGTATTCCTTCAGCGTGGTTTTAAAGTGAGGAAGTAAAATGAAAATGTTTGAAGTCCAAATACAGTCTGGTCTGCCTGTGCCCCTGTGGAGGAGCTGGAGCTGGGCCTGTGACTGGGAGACAAGCAGCCTAATGTATTAGTTTAGTAATTAACTCCTGTAAATTGTGCATAACAGAGCAATTAACTACTTTAGCCAGGCTGGGGAGGAGGGAGAGGAAAACCTGTGTGCTGTGGGAGTGAGGGCATGGAACAGATTCCCTGAGCCAGGCCTGGATCCTGGTGTTGCTCTTGGTTTATTTCCAGTGACCCCCTGACTCCCATCTTCCTGCCCCCTGCCCGGGCTCGGGGCTGCTCAGGCCGCTCTGTTTTTGGAAGGCAGAGCAGACAGATAGAATGAATGGCTTTTATTGTGCAATATTTCAACCCCTTTTTGACTGCCTTCGGATGGGATGGAAAATGTTCCACCCCGCGCCGCAGCCAAGATAAATAAAACTTATTCCCTAAACCTGGCTGTGTGCTTCACTCAAACTGGCAGTAGTTAGAGCTCCACTCTTAAACAAGAATTTAGTTTGACAATTTTTAGGCCTTGTTCAGCTGAATGTAACAGCCAAAGAAAATACTTGGGGAAAAAAAAAATTAATACATGTATTTACAGCTTGCAGGTGGCATTAATTTTTTTGGGGGTCAGACTTTTTAGGTTTAAGGATCCCTGTAAAGTTGGGCTGTAGTGTAGATTTTTGAAAAACATTCTTAATTGTCTCTTTTTTTCTTTTTAAATTAGTTTTTTTATGAGAATAGTCACTCTGAAGGAAAATACATTTTATGTAACTCCCTGATGGGTGATAAATTGTTGTGATTCAAGGCTTTAAGAGTTTAGGGTCTACTAAGAACCTGAAAAAGCTGCAGCCACAAGCCCCAGCAAAGGAGCAGTAAAAGCTCTCAACAGAATCCTGCAAAGGATTGCCCTTCAAGTCCACTGAGTTGGGTTTAAATTCTTTCTGGAGCCTTTACTGCTGGGTTTTAGCATTGCCAAGCAGTGCAGTGAAGCCCTCACTCTGTAGCTGAGATATTCCAAGCTGTGCAGCATGTTTAATGGTCTGGACAATCCTATTTATTGATAATAACAATAATAACAACACCTTTTCATTCAGTCACCATGTCCAGAGCTCTCCTGAGAGTTTGAACAATGGAGTAAAATTGAATAATCAAAGCAGCCACCTCCCCACCCAACCAAGCTTTTATTTTTCACAATCCCTCTCTCCAAACAAAACCCCTTTGAACAGATAAAATGCAAAACTGAATATTTTAAAGTAGATAAATGAGCCTGGTTTTACATCCTGCTGATGAAATTGTTAACAGTTACCAGGGGCCTCAAAGTCTGAGGAGAAGCTGCAGCACAAACGGTGCCCATTCCTTGAAAGCCCTGATGCTGCACTAAACTAAACAAGGTAGGAATTGGAAAATTGGGAGTTTTATCCCCTCTGTGCTCTGAGTCTGGGCTCATGCTGTTCTTGAATTGAGTTGTTGCTCCTTTTCCTTGCTCTTTGTCTTGCCAGCACATGGAACATCAGGGTGGAAACAGGGATCCAATATCCCCATCCCTTAAATCACCTGGCTCACACTGGAGATAGGAACTTCACCCTGCCATAAATAACCTGCCTGTGGCACCGAAATGTTTGGACAAACAAATGCCTGCAGTCCCACGTTCAGCAGGTCAGAAATGCTGAGCTCTGGCAGTAAATAATATTCACTAATGCAAATCTATTAAGGTTCTAAGGGAATTCACATTTGAACTGGGCTTTGGAGCTGTTGAGTGGCCTCGGGTGTGCCATTGAGGAAAAAGTAATTGTGTGGGTACAAATATTAATGAGGAATAAAAGGGTCATTTTACTCTTTCCTCAAGGAAAAAAAAAAACCCTTAAAGTACCCAGGGTGTGTTTTGCAAGGAAAGTTTTGTAAGGTTTATGTAAGGAGTAGGTAATGTGTATGTGGAGTTTATATCAGTGCATGACATAATCCCAGCTATGGAATAGAATCCCTAAATGTTCATTTCCCATTTGTTTTTCCCACCTCTCCCCCTGCTTGTTCCTCACAGAGCTCTCTTGTCCTGGGTTTTCCTGCACCTCCTGCCTCAGGTTTGGGGTGTGCTGCTCCTGCTCTGCCTCTCCTGAATTTCTTTGTCCCCAGTGCTTCCTGCCCTTGTTTAACACCAATGTCCAGTCACAAAAGTGACACATTTGTTCAGAGGGATGGTCCAGAAAGGGACCCAACAGTCAGGAGCACAGGGAGGACGAGTACACAGAACTGAGCACTGAAAGCTTGGCTGGCAAGAACTTCCCTGGTCCTTGGCATGGTGCCCCCTCCAAGAGCCACAGAAAGCTCATTCCCAGCCAGATCCCTGGGCTTTGGTGCCCTGGAACTGTCCCTTTGTGCAGGAAATGATCAGGCTTTAGGCAGAATTAAACCCGTGGTTTCATCCTGACACACAGACTAGCCCAAGCCTTAAATTGTTCCTCTTTTATTAGCAAGGCAAATATCTGCTTCTGAAAATGGCTTTTTTTTTCCTCATTCCATGAGGGACTGGGGACTTGGGCCAGTAGTCGAAGAGAAGCCTAAAACTAAACCCTAAAACTAAATCCTAAAACTTTCCACTTCCCTCTTTTTAGCCTGCCTTGCTTTCAGCCTTGAGCGCAGCACAACTGGTGTGCCTGTGCCAAAAGCTGTTTAAACAATATTAAGATGTTTTCTTCAAACTTCTCCCTAGGAAGATACTCTTTTTCGAGAGGAATGTTTTCCCTGGAGCATTACATCATGAGCTGGTTCAGTTCTTGGAGGAAGAAATTGGACCAAATGGTGGGGAAGGTCTCCAGGGGAAACATATTTCTGCTGTTGAGTATTCCCCCCAGGAAGCTCAGCAAGCACTCACGGATTCCCGTGCTGTCCACATTTAGCCTTTCACCTTGCTGCAGCTGAGCACGGGGAAAGGGGGGCTGGACTTTTTTGGAGGAAATCTGACCCTTCTTTGTTTTTGTCATTACATTTCCCCCCTCTCCTTGTACCTGCGATCCCAGCTGGGGTGATGGGTGTGATGGGTTGTCTCGTTGCTCTGACAGTGACGCTGCTGAAGGTGCTCCGGGTCTGTGTGCAAGCTGCTAATGAAATCTTAATTAGGGAAACTTCCTCGGAAACTCTGGATTTAGGAGGCTTTTGGAGGATTAAAATGAGAGGAACCTCTGAGAAGAGCAGAGGATGGAAGGATTTGGGTGGATTAATGGGACAATGTGAACCATGTTGAGCTGGAGCAGGATTGTGTTTCCTCCTGTGTGGGGAGCATTTCCCCATCAACCATGGAGGCTCCTGATAAGGTTTCCTATAGCAAATGAAACTCTCAGAATGAGGAAAAATATACTCCATAAATGTAGTAGTGCAGATCAACAGAGTTTTTATTAATATGATTTTTTTCTCATATGGCAGCTCTGCTCTGCAGAATTATTCTTTGAGAGCTGATAAGCTGCAATTCACACTTTGGTTTGAAGGCAGTCAAGGACCTGAGAGCAAGTTGGACTTGGAAGGGTTTGAATTGTTTATCTTCAGCTCACACAATTTCCTTAGAGGATATCCAATGAAAATACAAACCAGTGGAATAAAACTTGGAAGAAAAAAATCTCTTGGGCAGAAATGCCCCAGGGCAGGGCACTGAGGGGTTCAGGAGTGGCTCAAATTGGGCTGTGGGGATGAATTAGAGGAATCTGAGTTGTGTGTCCCAGACTGGTTTGATGGGCACAGACAGGATTTTCATATCCAAACCTTTTGTTTTGCACCTTCAATCACAACTTGGAAAAAACAAAGCCAGGCAAAACTTAATTAAATTTCATTTTCTCACTCAAAAGTTCTGACACCTGAAGATCATAAGAGGTTGAAGGAAAGGTCAAGCCCTGCAGATGTTTCCTCCAGTTTTATTTGATATCTAATTTTTCTAAAAAGTGGGGTTTTGCTGGGGATTTAAGGAAAAAAATCACAGACAAATTTTGAATTGCTCCTGACAAGAGGGCCCATGAAGCTGGGGCAGCTGCTGAGGGCCTGGCACTGGAATTGGTGACTGGGAATTGGCACGGGCTTGGGGAAGACTTTGGCCAAACCATGTTTCAGTTCTGTGATGAAGTTACACACACAGTAATTACCCAGAGCTCGTTAGTGCTGCATCCAGGTTATGAGGTCAGGCCATGGCAAAGTGGGGAGGAGATAATTTCATTTAATGGAAGCGTTCAGGGCTGGGAGCAGCCTGGGACAGTGGGAGCTGTCTGTGCCCATGGCAGGGGGGGCACTGGATGGGCTTTAATGCTCCCTCTCACCCAAACCATTCCATGATTCCGTGAGGTTTGGATTCTCCTGCCACTTTGATTTTAATTCACAAACTCATTCTGATTGCAGCAAAGTCTTTGTTTGGATATTTCCCAGAATTTGTGGCTCAAACCCCACTTTTCCAAACTCTGAGCCCTGTGGATGTGAAGCCAAAGGGCCACTCCATCTTCGTGCTGCTGGGAGCTGAATGGCAAAGGATGAACGTGCAAAGATGGATTTCCCTTTGCTTCCTTTCTCAGCCATTTTTTCAGTGCAGAACAAACTTTTTCAAAGTGATTACACCAGATGATTTAACAGCACGGCCAAATAGTCCCCGTTGATTAAGATGGATGGGAGCTGTATTTGGAGCAATTGTAATTAAAACTCCTGTGGCAAGCAAGGAAAAATAACAAATTAATCTAATAAGAGCTTGTGAGGGAACTCTTAAATTGAAAAGTGTTCTGAAAATCCCCAAATTCTGTAACATTGGTAAAATTTTAGTTTATTAAGGCTTTCAGCATTATTAAAAACTCAGGCTTGGAGTTAATATTCTGATATTTGTTACTTTTAAACTTTAAAAAAAGTTATAGCATAAAGATCTGAATTTTTCAATGCAGAATAAACATTTTCAGTTAAATTTTGATGAGATGGACTATGTTTGTGATCTGGTTTTAATCATCTTTTTACCTGATCCGTGTGAAAAAAAGTCTTTCTATCATGAAAACATTTGATCCCTGGATTGCATTTTCTGTCTTGGTCAGAATAAAGTGAAATAAATACAAAATTTAGATTTTTCTCTCTCAAAATACACCGAAAACAAAGTGTGCATGGTCTGATGGACATCACAATATTCCTGGTCCTCTCCTTATTCTGCTCTTGACTTTGCACATTTGTACACCAGTGCCTCACTTTCTCCGTGTGTAAAATGAGGTGTCCCCTCTTGAAGGCAGTAGAAATTCTGTTTAACTTGGGGAAAACCTCTCTTCTTGTCGCTCTTTGAAGCATTTCGGTGCCATTTCTGTCTCTGGGGCAGAGGTGAAGGCACAGCACTCCCATCCCTGCTGCTCAGGTGCAAGCACAGAAAAAGCCCCGACCATTTAAGGTCTGGGGCTACTTTTAGAAGAGAGGTGGCTTGTTCGGCTTTTGCAAGTCCTTAAGATAATGTCCCTTAGATCCATGATTGATTTATTTGATATTTATGCAGTTGGCAGGGGGATTTGAAATATAACATAAGCACTTCCTGAGATGTCACGGCTGCGATGTTCGTGGTCTGAACAAGGATGTAATTCATATCTGCAGGTGCTTGCTCTGGTATCAAACACTCCAATAACATCATGCCTGTGGAATCTGGAGCTCCCCAGTGTCCCATTTGTATCCTGATATGCCCACGTCTTTCCTATGTGTGTTTTTCTTTCTTAAGGAGCTCTCATTTCCTTCAATAGGATATGTTTTATTTCATCCTTTTTCCTGCATTTACTCATATTAATGTCACCATGTGCACTGGTAATAGCTGGGCTTGGAAATAACCCGTGGGTCCCTGAAAACATGGGCCTGAAACCCAATGCCTGGGATACTTTATTAGCAAAGAATTGATGTTAAAGTGAAGGGAGGGGATCGTTCCTTGCTGGACTCAGATCTCACCCCTCTGAAGGAGCGTCCAGCAGGCTCAGCCCCAGCACATTCTGCTGGGCTGGGTTGAAGTCCTGTCTTTGAAGTTTTTTGGGGGGGTTTGTTCCTGCTAAATGGCTGTGAAATCTGGAACTGGGTGCTGCCAGTTTGTCCTGTGAAACAGTCGGGCTGGGAGGGATCCTAAAGCCCGTCCAATCCTGTTGTTAGCTTGTTGTATTTCAAATTTCTAGAGTCTTACTTACAGACACAGGTTTCTCATATTCCACTTATAATTATATAATACATATATTTTCCCAGCTCTCGACTGCACAATACAATACAACTAGGACTTCTACCATATTTTCCTCCTTTTTACAGAAACATATTTAGATGGACACAATACACTGCATATATTCTACCACAGCTCTTGGCTGTGCAACACATATATTTGCCATAACTTGAAGGCCATGTTTCCTCACAGCTTCTTGACTCAAAGGCCATATTCTTACACACAGCTCCTTGAGATTCAATAGCCATGCTTCTCAACTGCTCTAGGCTGTCCCACAGCTCTGGCTGTCTTAGCCTCCACAGCTCTCAGGCTGCGTATCTCCATCACATCGGGGTCTCTACTTGTTGTTATCTTGTTGTATTTCATATTTCTAAAGTCTTGTACCGTCTCAGTGATACTTCTTGGGGGCAGTTCTTCACAGCTCTGACTTCTCCTGCTTGTTGCTCCTTCTTTGTCAGAGCTCCTTGTCAGCTCAACTCGACTGGCCAAGCCCAGCCCCTTTAATCCCAGTTATCTTCAGTAGCTACAGCTGCAGCCCAATGAGGGACATCACAGCTGTAGCCTATCAAAAACAACCAGGGCTTGTCAGGGCAAGGCCTATATACAGATATTCAATATACAATACAGATATTTTACTAAGACTTCTACTATGCAGTCCCACCCCCAGGGACGCCTTCCACTGTCCCAGGGTGCCCCAAGTCCTGTCCAGCCTGGCCTTGGGCACTGCCAGGGATCCAGGGGCAGCCCCAGCTGCTCTGGGAATTCCATCCCAGCCCCTCCCCACCCTCACAGGGAGGAATTTCCCCACAATATCCAGTCTAGAGGAATTGACGCCTTTCTAAAAGGGCCAGGCTGCAGGTGCCTTTGGACTTCTCTTAGGGGAATTTATTCAGGGTGAAAGGGCAGAGGGCAGGCGAGGGGCTCAGCTGGTGAGGGATTTCTGGCCACTTTCAGGGCTGGATTTTCAGCCCTACATCTGACAAGGAGTTTCCCTGAGCCTTTGTGTGCCATGAGATTCCTTTTTGTACCTCCTTTCCTTCAGCCCTTTCTCCCATTTCACTCCACTTGTGAACACTGAGTTCAGTTTCCAAATCCTTTAAGCACCAGCAGTCTCTGCTCCTGCTTTGCAAAGCCCATTGCCCATTTGGTGAGCTGCAGTTATCAGGGGCTGGGAGCATTTCCCTGGAGCTGCAGGGTCCATTCCCAGCTGCTCTGGGGTCTGAGCCCTAATGAGCCCCTCAGACAGGAGAAGGTCCCTGCTTGGAAGGATCTGAGCCTCACCTGGGTTGTGGAGCTGATTCCAGACCTGACAGGAGCCAGGGAGCAGCTGGAGCTGTGCCAGGGAGGGTCAGGTTGGACATCAGGGAAAGGCTCTTCCCCCAGAGGGTGCTGGGCACTGAATTTGGGAACGGTCACACTCCCAAGTCTGGGTTTGGACCCTGCTCCCAGGGATGCCCAGGGTGGGATTGTGGGGTCCCTGTGCATGGCCAGGAGCTGGCTCAGTGATCCCACATGTGCCTTCCATGATCCTACAGCAGGGATCCCATCCCTGCAGCTCCCAAATGCCACAGTTATTTCTTGCTCTGGAGGCCCCTTTGGAACAGCTTTTGATTAAATATTCTGGAGTGTTCAGTGTGCAAAATCTTTTTATTTCCTGTCATTATCTTGGCACAATCATGAGTGCCTCTTTTATTATTTTTATGGATGTGCTCATCAGCTGTAGCTTTTCCCATCCCAGTGGGAATTTCCTTGCCCTGAAAAGCTGAACCTCACACTATCTGCTAGAAACTGAATTTTTTCCCAGCTGGTGAGTGCAGCACCAGCATCTCCCATTAACAGAGCTCTTCTGGGGGAAATATTACAAACCATAATCTGCTGGAACAACCCACTGGGGTGAGTTTGTGCTTTCCTGGAAACTGTCACAGGTACCTCAGCTGGGACATGGCAATGAACAGAAATAAAGGAATGAATACACGATTAAAGAGTCTTGTCTGTAACTTGAACTTGTGCTTTACAAGGCAGAAAATCTCTTTTTATACATTTTGCTATAAAACTGGCCTAAGTTTAATGTTTGTTTGTAGTATGAGAGGGTTTTTGTTATCAGTCTTTAGCTGGAGGAGGAACCCCACAGTCACAGTGGAAGCAGCCCCATTTTTTCCTTTTTATTTCCAAATCAGGTAGATTTCTTTTCCTGAGACATTTTTGCATTAGGCTCTGTATGAACTGGATTAATTTGGGATCAATCCTTGCTGTGCTAGGCTGACTTCACCTGAGGCTGTTTGCTTTGTTCTTATCTCTTCATTTATACACAGGAAGGTCCAAAGTGGGAATAATTCCACAAAATAAACCTGTAAAGGACGTGTAGCTCTGTCAGGGCTCTGTGACAAAGTCAGTGCAGATAAACCACCTTCTTCCAGAAAACTTGAATTCAAGAGAGGCACTTTGGAGCTGTGCAGGAGCTGAGTCCCAAACTGTCCCTAATCCAGCCTGGTGGGGCAGTGCAGTGGCACTGGAATGTGCTCTGGGCTGGGAGGAGGAAAGTGCCCTTGGGAGAGGTGAGGAACACAAATTATTGGGTTATAGAATACCTAACCCAATGGAGCTGGGCAGAGGCAAACCCAGAGCTTTCTTGTTCTTTCCCTCTCAGCGCTGCAATTTCCTGCTGTCCCCAGGGCGGCTGTGACAGTGCCAGGGACAAAGGGCAGCAGGAGCCAGGACTGAGCCCTGGTGCCTCCTCCTCCTCCTCCTCTCACTGCCCCAGCTCTGCCCCAGCCCTGCCCTTCCCAAACTGCCCCTTCCTCCACCACACCTGCCTTGGGGTTCCATTTTAAACCTTTCCCCCACGGCCCAGCCTAGAAAATGGACAAGATTTTCTCTGGACAGATGAGGACAAGGGATCCAGAACTTGAACTCTGCTATGAGGGGGGAATGAAGCAAGAGGATTTAATTTAATTGAATTTCCTCTCTTCAGCAGGTGGAACAAGTCTGCCTGCCTGCCTAAAATCCACATTCCACTGCTCCCCTCCATGGAGCCTCTTCTCCCTCTTTATGTTTTCCCTTTATCTGGTACAACTTCAGTTCATCTCTCCAGAGAAGTAAGCAAATGCAGTTTTTTATTTTGTCTTTAGAAGTGTTTGAGAGATCCTGGAGCTCCTCATTCTGGGACAGGACAGGTTTTCCCTTCACAATTACTGGATGTGCTGAAGGGAAGCACGAGAATAAACAAGGATAAAATTTAAACTTCCAGGAGTGCCCAAGGCCTGCCCTCCCTCAGGGATGTGCAGCCCAAAACCACCCTCAGCTGGCAAATCTCTGCCCACAGAACCTTCTGAAAAGTTAAATATTGAGAAGAAGGACATGGAGACATGCTGGCCTGTCCTTTTTGAGTGAATTTATCAGTCAGGGAGCAAGGAATATATAGAAATGTTATACACAGGCAGAGAAATCAACAGCAGTGATTAAATGACTCTGATGAACCCAAAACAGATTTGAAAATTCACCTTTTTAACCCCCACTTTCACAGCAGAGGTGGCTACAACCACACACTCACTAAAATTCAGGAAGGAAAATGATGGAGAAGCCACGGTGCAGCTTTGTGTGTGAATTAAGGAATGATTTTAGGTTAATGAGGGGATTTTTCTCCTGCCCTGCCATGGTTCTGCTCAGGGGTGCTCAGAGCTGTCTGATGGGTTTGGCTGCTCATGAAAAAAGGACCCAGCTCTGGTGTCAACATTACCCTGATCCTGCTCTGGGCTTTGTTTTAGGCTGATCTCCTTCTTGGAGGTTGGGGAGGATCTTGGATTCTCGCCAAAGCCTTGACTCAGTCAAGGACACAGCCTCAAGCTACCTCAGGGAAGGTACAGGTTGGATATTAGGAAAAAATTTTCACCAAAAGAATAACAAAGCACTGGAATGCTCTTCCCAGGGAGGTGGTGGAATCACCATCTCTGGATGTGTTTAAAAATGCCTGGACATGGCACTGGGTGCTGTAGTCTGGGTGAGGTGTTGGGGCACAGGCTGGACTGGATGATCTCAGAGGTCTCTTCCAACCTCATCATTCTGGGATTCTGGGATGCTGTGACTCTGGGATTCTGTGACTGTGATTCTGTGACTCTGTAATTCTGTGACTCTGTAATTCTCTGATTCTGTGACTCTGTAACTCTGTGATTATGGGATTCTGTGATTCTTTAATTCTGTGATTCTCTGATTCTGTGACTCTGACTCTGTAATTCTGTGATTCTGTGACTCTGTAATTCTGTGACTCTGTGACTCTATGATGCTGTGACTCTGTGACTCTGTGACTCTGTGACTCTGTGACTCTGTGGCTCTGTGGCTCTGTGACTCTGTGGCTCCCCAGCTTTTGCCCAGCTGTGTCCCAGCTGAGCCCTTGGCTTCCCAGGCTCTCCAGAGTGTTCTCCTTCCAGAGCAAGCCACCAAGCCCAAGTCAGATCCCCCCAGATCCCAACCTGAGCTCTCCTTTCAGCTTCTGAGCTCTCCTTTCAACCAGGACAGGCAGGACTGGGGTGCTGGGTCACAAACCACACATGACTTTGGGATTTGAATCGATTTTAAATGGGAATTTGAGCTTTAGAGGACACAGTTTTGCTTTTGCAGAGTGCCTGGATGGAGCCAAAGCCACCCAAAGCAGTGGCAGCAGCTCCAGCTCCTCACACTGCCACGCTGGAAATGATCTTTGAGGGCAGAGGGGAAATGAAAAGTTATTAAAAGCAGGAGAGCTCTCGAGGAGCCCAACTTTTTGTTTCATTCTTATGAAGAAGCTCCGAATCCAACAGGGAAAAAGCACTGGGAGTAATTATCCAAAATGGGTGGCATAAACCCGAGCAGAAAGTAATACATCAGTTTTAAAGCTGCTCATCTCAAACTGTGAGTTAGATTTATTTGACCTGCATTTGGGAGCAAATATTAATGAAAGGGCGAAGGCAGCTTATGGCTCTTTCACTTCTTTCATTTCCCACTAGATGTCTCTGGTGGAAAAACTAATTAGGAATGTTCTTGATTTAATTTGGGAAAAAAATTGGATGAAGTTTTTGGTGTTTTTTTTTCTTTTAATTTTTAGTTTATTTTATTGTTATTATTATTATTTCTTTTAAACTCTTGCAGCTTAATCCTTGATCTTTCTTCAGTAACTACTTCAGCCTCAAGAATGATAAGAAGCTGCTTAGAAATTATTCAGTTAATGGATATTGTGGTTTTTAAGTAATAAACAGTTGTCCAAGTTTTAGGAGAAGGAAATCTTTCTTCCCACCAATTCTTTGGCTGGAATCTGTAACATCAGAGCTGGGAAAGGAGTTCAGGAATTGGTGAAACCTCCCAGCGTTTTTTTAATTTATCCCTGTATTGGCAGCATGTCTGAGAGCTTGGATCTCCTTTTGGAGTTTCTCTTTCAAGAGCAGCTTTATACAAAATAAAAATCTGTGTGAATCTGCAGAAATGATTTCTTTTGTCTGACTTGCTGTTTGTTAAATTTAATGGGGCTTTAAGTAGATGTAAGGATGCACCCACCCTTGCACCCATGTAAGGATGACTCTGGCTGCAGAACTGAGGCTCCATCCTAGAAAAGAGCCCAATTTCCTGGGCACTCTCCTGTTCCCTGTGGACAGGAAACCTTCAGGAGTTGGGGTGGCACTTTGGGAGCAGTGGTTTGTTGTTGAAGAGTCACTGACCTGCTCTCACTTCATCCCAAACAAGCTCAACCAAGTTTTCCTCTGTTTTACCAAGGGTTCCCTTCTGTTCCAAGCCTGGCTCTTGCTATTACCTGAGTGATTTCTTTACCTGCTGAGCATTTCACTGAAAGAATTCAAGAAATTATGTTTGTAACAAGCCAAAATCCAGCTCCACTCCTGGCATTTTGGAGCTGAAGGATGAATTCCAAATGTCAAGCTGGCCTGAGGCTGGGAGCTCCTTCAGAGCTGTGAATTTGCTTTTCCTTTGCTTTTCCCAGCACAAGATTTGCCAGCCTGGACCAAGTGTGGACTTTGTCCCTTGGCTTTAGCCTGTATTGATGGTTCAGGGTTTTAGGGAAGAACAATGTGTACTTCAGAAATGTTTGGTTGGAATATTTCCAGGACAGACATCCCAGTAAACCCCAGGATCCCTGGCATGGCAGGAGTGTGGGCATGCAGACATGGAGAATGCTTCAAATAAAAGCCAAGAGGAGGGAGAAGAGGAAGAAGAGGAGGAAGAAGAGGAAGGGGAAGCGGAAGGGGAAGGGGAAGGGGAAGGGGAAGGGGAAGGGGAAGGAGAAGGAGGAGAAGGAGAAGGAGAAGGAGAAGGAGAAGGAGAAGGAGAAGGAGAAGGAGAAGGAGAAGGAGAAGGAGAAGGAGAAGGAGAAGGAGAAGAGAAGGAGAAGGAGAAGAAGCAAACAATGCCAGTCCCCATGCCAGTCCCCACAAGGAAAGGAGCTCCCTGGGAAATGAATAATTGCCCTCTGTGGACAGCCCAGCACCTGCTGGTGCAGCCTGCTGCCATTGCCATTCTAAAATGGTGATTTAAATTATAGCATTATAAGGAAAAACATCAAACATTTGGCTTAACAGTCCAACAAGCACCTAAACTGAAATGTATCTGTTACCTAAATACAGACTCACAATCGATGGCAGAAAAAAGTGAACAAAAAATTCTTCTCTCCAGAGAACAATAAATCTTTTTTTCCCCAATTAATGACAATGAACCACAAACAAATGTTTCAAAAGAGGTGGTGACATTTTTCTTTATTTCACTCTGGTGTTCTTATTGCTGGTTCTGGGATGCAATTTCTGGGGAATGAATGTTCTGTGGTCAATTCTGTGTTAAACATCTCAAAGATCATTTCCCAAAATGGTCAGGGAAAATTCTTGATGTTCCATTTAATTTAATACTCTTAAATTTCATCTCTCTCAGTTCAAGATGTGCAATATTTGGAGCTTAAACTGGGTAATATTTCTGAGCAGTAGATTTCACTGAATGTGCTGGAAAAAATATTTTGGATTTTTAATGAATTTTTCCATTTATGTTTGCTTGGGTTTTAAAGTCTGCCTGCTTAGATGGGAGTGGAGCTCCCAGAAATTTTGGTCTTTCCCATTTAATGGCTTCCCTGCTGTTTGCTTGTGCAAATATGGAATGAGGGAGGTGATTCCTTCCAATCCTCCTCAGGAAATCAAAGGCTCCCTAATTCAGGGAAGCACTGGGCTGGTGGCTGCCCTCCTGAGGTGTTGAGAACAATCTGATTTATTTTGCTTTTGGCAGCATTTCTGACCTCTGGCTTGGAGCTGCACTGGCAGAGCTTGGGTTGTTTGGGGCACAGCAAAACAGGCTCTGGGAGAGGCCTCGGCTGAGCTGGGTGGGGTGTGGGGGTGCAGGAAAGCCCATGGCATTCAGCTGGGTCAGAGGGAAACCAGGGGTTTATGGCCAGGGTGGGCACCTGGGGAACCTCGGGTGGGACAGAGCTGGGCTGCAGTCACGGAATGGTTTGGCTCAGAGGGAACCTTAAAACTCATCCCACTTCCCCCCTGCCATGGGCACGGCCATCTGCCACCATGCCAGGGGGCTGCAAGCCCTGTGCAGCCTGGCCTTGGGCGCTGCCAGGGATGGGGCAGCTGGAGCTGCTCTGGGAATTCCATCCCAGCCCCTCCCAGTGAGGAATTTCTCCCCACCATCCCACCCAAACCTGCCCTCTGGCAGTTTAAACCACTGCCCCTTGTCCTGTGTCTCTGTGTCCCTGTCACAACTCCTTCTTCCTCCTTTTCTGCAGCCCCTGATTTGTTCCCTGGGCAGTTTTGGGTTTTGTTTTGCTGATTAAACACCACCAGCATGAGCTGGCCTTTCATCTCCTTTTCTTCAACTTCCTTCCACTTCTTTTTCTCTTTGCTCAATTTATTGCCCTTCAGACTGGGCCCGGAGCTCCAGTTTGGCCAGTCAGTCCCAGCCCCAGTCCCACTCCCAGTCCCACTCCCAGTCCCAGTCCCAGTCCCATTCCCATTCCCATTCCCAGTCCCATTCCCATTCCCATTCCCATTCCCAGTCCCAGTCCCAGTCCCATTCCCATTCCCATTCCCATTCCCAGTCCCAGTTCCAGTCCCAGTCCCATTCCCAATCCCAATCTGAGTCCCATTCCCATTCCCATTCCCAGTCCCATTCCCATTCCCATTCCCAGTCCCAGTTCCAGTCCCAGTCCCATTCCCAATCCCAATCTGAGTCCCATTCCCATTCCCATTCCCATTCCCATTCCCATTCCCAGTCCCAGCCCCATTCCCATTCCCATTCCCATTCCCAGTCCCATTCCCATTCCCATTCCCATTCCCATTCCCAGTCCCATTCCCAGTCCCATTCCCATTCCCAGTCCCAGTTCCAGTCCCAGTCCCATTCCCAATCCCAATCTGAGTCCCATTCCCATTCCCATTCCCAGTCCCATTCCCATTCCCATTCCCAGTCCCAGTTCCAGTCCCAGTCCCATTCCCAATCCCAATCTGAGTCCCATTCCCATTCCCATTCCCATTCCCATTCCCATTCCCAGTCCCAGCCCCATTCCCATTCCCATTCCCATTCCCATTCCCAGTCCCAGCCCCATTCCCAGTCCCATTCCCATTCCCATTCCCATTCCCATTCCCATTCCCATTCCCACTCCAGCACTGGTTCTGTGCTGCTGGGAATGGGGGGAGGGCTCTGCTGCCCCCGCAGCCCCCCAGGCCTGGCAGGGGCTGTGGGCTCCATCCTAATTAGATAATAGAATAATTTCATATGCAATTGGAAGTGCTGCAGGGGGAGGAGAGGAGAGGTGTTTGAGAAAGTGGATTGTAATTACTTGAGCTGGAATTTGGCCAGGACAGGGGGGTTACTCTTGCAGAGAGCACCAGGGGAGCTGCAATGAGCACAAGGAGCCAGGATCTCACTCAGATCCTGATTTAGGGGACTCGGCTCTCACAGCCTGGTGCCTGCCCAGAGCACCAGCCCAGCACTGAGCAGAGCCACCAGAAAAACCACAAGCAATTTTCCATGATAGAGGTGAAAAGGAAATAGAGGGGAACTGGGAATGGTTTTTATTCTGCCCCAAATTGTCCTTGACATTTTCTGCCATGCTTTCCCTATGAAACAAAAAATATTTGATGGTGTGGGAACTGACATTTGAGGCTGAGTAGCTAAAATGATCTGATGGTTACGTGAGGGACCTCAAAAATTGTGAATTTGGCACCACTCTGAGTGGAAGATGAGCTGTGTGACTTGATAGAAGCCCCCAGCCTAAAATGTGAGCCTTGATCAGACTGAGCGGCCCAGAAATTGGAATTTTCAGAAGAAGTCCGTGTCAGTAGGTGAGACTCTGACTTTTACTCTCCAAAAAAGAACCTTTTTTATTTTCATCCTTACTGCTAGTCAGGAAGATATATACTCCCCAAATAATGGCAGTTTCCTTGTGCTGGAGTTATAGTGGCTTTGTGATACAATAAACAGCACCCTGTCATAAGTCTGGGATAAAAAATGGCCTGACATTTCTTTAAAAGTAAAGAGAAACACCACTGCAGCAATGACCTCTGGGCAAGGGCACAGATGTTTTGCATGGTGGGGGAACTGTGGTTCCAGCTTATCCACGAGGATATATTGCTTACTTTTCACAAAGAGTTTTCCTGAGAAATTACAGTACATTAAAAAAAGAGAGCCCCTGGCTTCGGTGTTCATTTTTTAAGTGATACAAAGCAGAATAAATGGGGCAGGGGAGGTTGGTGACTTTTGTTCTCCCTTCTGTTCACTCACTTTGCACTTTAAAAAAAATTCTCGAGTCCCTCATGGTCCAAACTGGATGGAATTTTGAAGAATAAAATGGAGAATGTTTGTAATTCAGCACAAGTTTGGAGAATTGCCGGAGTGTTTGGATATTTATCACAACATCTGCAGGAATGGAGTGGGGCATCTTGCCATGGTCGTTTATTTCTTGGATTTCTTGTATTTCCAGCACATGGGAGATCAGCTGGTGGGGTTCAGTGCCCCCATTCAGCCCTGAGGTGCTGGCTGGGGTGTGCTGTCCTGCCTGAAAGGTTGGAGGTGCTGTGAGTGGATTCCCAGCACCTGACCCCTGTGCAGGGAGGACAGTTTGGCTTCATGCTGGTGGCTCCAGTGGCGCCTTTGACCCTGGATGCCCAGATGTTGATGCACCATCACCAAGGAACTCACTGGGGTCACCAGCACCCATTCCCCTGGGGATTTTCAGCTCCCCTGGGGCTCTGTGCAGGTGGGTTCTGCTCAGGCTCACAGAGCTCCCTGGGCTTGGGCTAACAGCACAACTTCCCTGCTTTCCCAGCTGGAAATGTTCCTGGACACCCCAAGCCCGTGGAACTCAGCGTGCCAGGAATCCTGCAGTGCCCTCTGGCCAAGGGAGGATTCAGAGTGATGGATTGAAGCTGAAAGAGCTCTGATAATTCCCTTTTCAATTCCCTTTTAGGTATGAGGGTAACCCAAAATCTGGGCTGGGTAATCTTGATGTGCTGAGCTGGGACTCTGTTGGTTCTCCAGCTGCTCTGTGGGTTTTTGGAGATCTCCAAACCCAAGAGCTGAGCTCAGGAGCCCTTTTCCCAGGTGAGAGCCCACAAATAGTGGCAGCTGGGAGAGAAACAGCTGTAAATGAAGATTTTTGGTGGCTTCTCCAGGTTGCCAGGGCTGTTTCCCCAGGTTTCTCCCAGCTGTGTGCAGCTGTAGCACTGCAAGGCCACTCTCCACCTCCAGCCCCACACCTGGGGTGCTTCCCTGCCTTGAGGGTCTGTGATTGAAGAAGAAAAGTTGATTTGTACGTACACCAAAAAGCTTTTCCTCCCCAGACAGCACCTCAAGAAATGTTCTGGAGGACACAGGAAGCACAAAGAATGCTGAGCTCCTTTTTTTGCCCCCATGATCACACAGCAAAGCCAGGAAAAAACACAGCTCCAGGGACTTTGCTCTGGTGTTTTCTGTGCCACACTCTGGCTTTTTCAGGTGTTTCCAGCCTGGTGACAGAGGATTGACCAAAGCCCAGCCTCTGGTGAATAAAATGTTCTTTGGTGAGCTCTCCCTGGGAACCTGGGGGATTTTTGCAGAGTAAGGAGCTCAGGAGAGCTGAGATGTCCTGGGAGGGCCACTGTGAGGCTTGGGGGTCCAGCCCCAAGCAGGGAGTGGCACTGCCCTCTGAGCCTGTCCCCTGCTCATCAGAACCAATTTTATCAGCTTCATCACTTTATCAGAACCATCTCTGATCACCTTTGCTGTCAAATAACAGCATTTTAGTTTACCATGTGGGACCAGTAAAGCTCATGGCCCCAAACTCATCTGGCACAATTTAATGTGGGATGCTGTCCCTGGCAGGCTGGAAAATGTTCATCCCCTTTGCCTGGGGCCAGAAGATAATGGGGAAACATCTTCCTGCTCCCTAAACACCTCCATGGACATGAACTGACTTCCCTGACACCTTGTTTACAGGATAAATAGTGTCAGACATCAGTGTGCTCCTTCTGGGGATCTGGGGGGCTCAGTGTGGGGCTGACAGGGGTGTTTGAGTCTCTTCAAGTGAAGCTCCTTCAACTATTTCTTCTTTAAAACGTTTTATTAAAACAATTTTTTCTTTAACTGTTTTTATTTAAATGTTATCTCTAAATGTCTTTTCTTTAAACTTTTTTCTTGGTTCTTTTTTTCTTGAAATGTTTTTATTTAAATGTTTTTCTGCAAATGAATTTTTCTGCAAATGATTTTTTTCTTCAAAGGTTTTTTAATGTTTATTATTTGAGTGGTTTTTTCATTACATGTAGATTTTTCTATGGTTTTGGTTGGTTTCCTGTTATTTTGATTAACTGGATATGAATGAATATCTCTGTTGGAATTAATATCAATGCTTGATTCATGGCATCTTCCTTATATATTCTTCAGTCCTTATTTTTCTGTATGTGCTATCATTGATTTTTTGATCTTTTTGTCTTTGCACTGGCAGCAAAATTCAGAGGATTTTTTTTTTAATGGCATGTTAATAATAGGTAAAGTCTAGGAGGAGTTGCCACTTGGGAAGTTCAAGGGGGGTTAATAAATGAAGGTCCAAGGATGAGTTGCAATTTTTTTCTGTGGGGAAACTGAGGCAGGGAGACTTTCTGGGGTCATCTGGCAGGTGATGTGAATGTCTGAGCTGTTTTTATTGGCAGACACTGAGCCAATGTGTGATTTAACCCAATATCCATAAATCTCCAGCAGTAGGATTGAGAATAACAACTCCTCCAGCCCCAGCTCCTGCTTCCCTCTCTCGCTGTTGTGAACTGGGAACTCAAAAAGGGCACAAACCCTGCCATTTTTCAGAATTAGCACTGTCCCATGGCGTGGCATCAAATAAATGACATTAAACCCTTTCATCCCTGGGTAAACTGGGAGAGGAAGGGCCAGGAGGGAACTTGGATCACATTGTTCATGACAAAAGAAAACTTTTCTTTTCCCAATAACCGTTAATTTAGTGCTGTTTTAAATGCCTCAGTTCAGGTTTTCACCCCTTGACCACTGCTTGATCCATGAAATTGCAGAGCAAACCCTTTGTTTGCCATTTGGCACAAGTTTCATCTTCTTTTCCCTTCTCTTTCATCTTCCAGCCAGCTCTTCAAACTAATTAAAGGAACTTAGACTTGACCCAGGCTGTCCTTTCACCGAATTTTTCAGTCAACAGGAAAAAAAAGTCCCTTTATTGGAAAAGCAAACAGCAAGCAGCTGATAACACAGTGGAATAGGAGTTCAGAGTTAATCCAAAGGGAAAGGTGCTGAGCTGGGCTGAGAAGGAGATTTTGGGCCTTTGCTCGTAGCGGGGATTTTGGTGTATATTTTTCATCCACGAGATGGCAACAACCAGCCACCTACAGAGCCCTGAGAGAGCAATTTGGGCTTCCCTCCTGTCTCGGGCACTTTGTGGGGAGGTTCAGCACGGAGTGAGTGACCTTTGCTGCCTTGGGCTCTGTGGAGAAATGTCTGAGCCGTGTCTGACGCGCTGCCTTTGTTTGAAGAGACCCTGCCAGGGTGTTGGACGTCTGTCACTGCCCCTGGGGAGGATCCCAGCAGAACAGGTTTGCTAAAAGGCATTTTATCCCCTGCACATGCAGGGCTGCTGGGAAGGGCTGCTCCCTGTGCTGAGGGAGAGGCTGCCTTGAGGATGAGGCGTTGGGGGGGACTCTAGGCCCAGCCTCAACTTCAGGGAGCTTAAAATTCATTTTTGTGAAATAGTGAGAAAGGCTTGGATGAGCAGGGCAGGGAATGGACGTCCCTGGGGGCTGGAGCCCCGGGAGAGGCTGAGGGAGCTGGGAGGGGGCTGGAGAATCCCTGAGGGAGCTGGGAAGGGGCTGGAGCCCCAGGAGAGGCTGAGGGAGCTGGGCAGGGGCTCAGCCTGGAGCAAAGGAGGCTCAGGGGGCCCTTGTGGCTCTGCCCAGCTCCTGCCAGGAGGGCACAGGGACAGGAGCAGAGGGAACGGCCTCAGGCTGGGCCAGGGCAGCTCAGGGTGGGCACAGCAGGAATTTCCCCATGGAAAGGGGGCTCAGGGCAGCTCAGGGTGGGCACAGCAGGAATTTCCCCATGGAAAGGAGGCTCAGGGCAGGCTCAGGGTGGGCACAGCAGGAATTTCCCCATGGAAAGGAGGCTCAGGGCAGCTCAGGGTGGGCACAGCAGGAATTTCCCCATGGAAAGAGGGCTCAGGGCAGCTCAGGGTGGGCACAGCAGGAATTTCCCCATGGAAAGAGGGCTCAGGGCTTGGCACTGCCCAGGGAGGGTTGGAGTGCCCGTCCCTGGAGGGGGCACCTGGAGGTGGCACTCAGTGACAGGGTGGAGATTGGGTACAGCTGGGACTCCATGGCTGGGAGGGATTCTCCAGCCTCAACAGTTCCATGATTCTGTGATTCCATAATGGTGCTGTATGGGGAGGATTACTGAGCATGTGCTGGGGATGTTTTTGTTTGCTTTGTGCTTTGGAAAGTCCTGTGAAGGGAATTTGAAGGCCTGGTTTGCTGAAAGATGCTGTGGAGTGGCAAAACACTCAACTTAGAATCCAAAGCAGTGTGAGCAGCACCTTCCCTGCAACTGCCCCCAGGAATTTCTCTACTGAGGCACAAAACCTTCCAGGGTGTTCTACCACAAGAGCCAGAGGGGTATTTTCAGTGTTTTCTTCAGGTGGACTTGAGCATTTTCAGTGCAAGCCTGACACCATCACCTCTCATCCCATGATCTATTCAAGTCCAAGCTAGAAATGGAAAATTCTGACCATTTCCACAAATATTTTGCAGCTGAGGGAACCTTGTGCCTTTCCCCTGTGTGGATTGAGCTGTGTGTTATCACTTAAAAACCAGCAGGCTCTGGGGTGGGGAGGGGAATGTGGAGCCTTCAATAATTAGACTGGAGAGTGCCCAGGGACAGCACAGATGAATCTTCACTGAAAGATGGGCTGAATATTTAAACTGAATGCACACAGCTGGGGAGCTTGCTCTCCACCACAAGGCCCAAAGCTGCTCACCTTGTGCAGGGAAGTCCTGGACACTTCCAGATGTTGTTGGTATTTTAGGGTTTTAATTTTAATCAACTTTAGAGAGTCCTGGTGGAGGGAATGTGTTTTCAAACCACTTTAAATAGTTTAAAAGTGCAAAACAAGTAAGCAAAGGCATCAAACCACCATTCAGCCAGGTGAACTCTGCAGTGTTTGCTGTGAACACCATGGGCAGGGACACCTTCCCCTATGCCAGGGTGCTCCAGCCTGGCCTTGGACACTTCCAGGGATCCAGGGGCAGCCACAGCTGCTCTGGGAATTCCATCCCAGCCCCTCACCACCCTCACAGGGAGGAATTTCTTCCCAGTATCCCATCTAAACTTACTCTGTTTCAGTTTAAAGCTTCCCCCCCTTGTCTACTCTATCTCTTGTAAACAATCTCTATGAAAAGAAAAATAATAACAAAAACTAAGTACAGTTAAATCCTATGCTTCTTTCTTATGTTTGACATCAGGTTTTTTTCCTTTGTACCTCAGATTCTTGTCTTGAAAACCTGCTGTGGTTTTATTTTCCTTTCCCTTCCAAGTTCTCTGGGATTTGCTGGTGAAGAGTCTGAAGTTTATCTCTGATGATCTGAATGTTCCTTCTGGGAAGGAGGAAGCCATTGACATCTGGCCTGAATCTCCATGGCTCTGTGGAGATGCCTGGATCCTGAATTAAAGATGTCAGGCTCTTGGAATTGTGCAATAGAATCTGCACTTTGCAGCTGGACTCTGTAAGGGTTTTTTTTTGAATCCTGGGAAAGATTTGGATTGAGTATTTGGTCTTAGTCTTTAACTGGCAGAGGCTGAGGATGGTGTTTTAAGGTGCAGCAGTTTGGGGGGTGTTTTATTTGCTCAATAATGGAGCAGAGCAATGTTCTGGCAAAGTTTTCATTTGAGAACCTGGGGGTGCTAAAAGCTGGAATGGTGTTTTGGGGTGGGGAGCAGGGAAAAGCCAGGGAACAGGGGTCCAGAGCACTGTGAGGTGCAGCAAGGAAGCTCTGGCAGTTGGGTGCAGATCCACAGCCCACCCTCTGCTCGGGCTGCAGGCACAGACGGGGATTTGTTGGCATCAGCCAGGTAGTGCTGGGAAGTGTGAGATCCTGGAACATATGGGCTGCAATATCACAGCACAGTACCCTGTGAGAGGGAGGCAGCAGCTCAGAAAATATCCCTGCTTTTGTCAGTTTAAATACATGCTGTTGGAGGCAAAACATTTGGATTGGGAAAAAAAAAATACAGAAATGCTCTGCAGTGCGTGTCTTGAAGAGATTCCCATCCCCCTCCCAACTCGGGTTGTGTTTCTGTGGCTGCAATTAAGAACAAAAAAACCCCAAGAGAAACCCAGAAAAGTTTATTGGTCTAAAGAACAGCTCCAGTGCAAGAAAGTAAATTAAGGTTTTGGGGAGGAGAAGTCAATGAGAGCCTTCATTGCCTGAACAAGTTCCAAGGAATAAATGAAGAGTTTGGTTGTGAAGGACCACGAGCCCTTTCTGCACTGTCCCTGGCACCAAAGGAGTGCATCTGAGGGCAAAAGCACTTTGCAAATACTATAATATATATCATATATAAATCATAATACATAATAAATAATATATAACATATATTATATAACATATGTAATATGTTATATATAATATATCATATGCAATATATAATATATAATATATAGTATATAGTATATAATATATAATATATAATATATAATATATAATATATAATATATAATATATAATATATAATATATAATATATAATATATAATATATAATATATACAATACATATGGTTCTGATTAAAAATCCACTGATTTAGAGGCTACAGATTTTATGATTTTTTGATAATAATAGTTTTTAATTTTGTTTAAGGGGCTGGCCCTGTGTTGTTGCCATCAATGGGAAGATGAAATTCCAGCCCTGTTTGTTCTCCCTGCTTTTTGCTGAACCCAACTCCAGCTCTTGTCACTCCTTTGGAGAATTTGGCTTCAAATGCCTTTTGCATTATTGTAACCGACAAGTCTAAGACACTGCCTAATGTTAATGCTGCTCATTGCTGCCAATTATAATCAGAGCTAGTCAAAATAAACAAATTAAACAAATAAACATGTCAAAACATCTCAGTCCTAGAGAAAATAAGCCAAGTCTGAGCCCTCTCAGCGCTGCAGCGGAACCGATGTGCTGCGTGTTATCAAATGTTCCTTCAGGTTTTCCACCTTTTTTGGGGGGCAGGGAAGAAAAGTTGGGTCAGTTTAGAATTATGGCCGAGTTCTGCCCAGCTCAGGAGGCTGCAACTGAAGCCAAATGAAACCCAAATGTTCCTTTAGCTCCTTCAGCCACCCTAATGATCTTCTGCTGTGTTTTAACTGGGTTTTAGTGTTTGGGTTTGGGTGGGTTTTTTTGTTTTGTTTTGTTCGAGTGATTCTTTGCTGTCAGAGTGCCAAGATGCTAAATCATTGTAGGGACTGGACGAGATGCAGGTGAAAATATCCCAAATGTGGTTGTGCACATCAATATAAAACATGCTGCTGCTGGGACCATCCCCAATGGTAAATGCAGGGAAATTTAAATTAAAAGCACGCCAGGTTTAAAAGAAAAATACACAAAGTAGACAAAAACGTATTTTTGCTGCACAAAGGGGAAATCACAGCTTGGATTTGCTGAGAATTGGTGGTAATGGGAGGAGGGGGCATTTTTTTTTAAATGCTATGCTAACCTTAAAAATCTGTTGGGAGGTTAAAGGAAAAAGCTGTCGCTTTAGACAGGTGGTTCTTGTAAAGAGGTGATCTTTAAAGTGCACTCTTAGCATGTCAGAGTCTGGGCAGAGATAAAGCTGTAACACAGGTGAGTGCTGGGACTCTTCTGGTGTCTGTCACAGGGCTTTAAAATCCCATTCAGAGCTTGCATTTGGAGAGGCACTTGCTTTTTTTTTTTAATATAAGACACATGCAGCAAATACCTGCTTGCAATAGCAATGAACCTGGGAATGTGAAGCACAGAGCCCACGGCCCTGCTCTCACACACCTTGGGGCATCCCTGTGGGTGAGGGGGATCAGAGCCCCACTGTGGGGGGACTGCTCTGCATTTCCTGTAGGGAGCCTGTGCCTGCTGGAAATGGCAGTGATCCCACTGAGATCAGGAATTCACGTGCTCCAAGGGGATGGAGGGAGAGAAATGTCCTTGAGGAGCCACCACAGAGCTGCTCAACAAATCCTCCTTCAATCCTGCAATAAAGCTGGGCAAGCAGCAGTGTCCTGCTGCAGGAAAATCCAGACAACTTCTTTGAGGTGCAATTTGGAGAGAGTGTGAATTCCCCACAAAAACACACCGGCTCCACAACTCTTCCTCCTCTCCCTCCCTTCCTTTTCTTCCCCCCACAACGTTTTTAAAGCGTGCAGGGGCTGGGGGAGCAGAGGAGCCCCTTGCCTTTGAAATGCTGTTTGCTGCAGACAGTGCAGAGAATCTCAGTTATTAACAGCCTCTCACAAGACAGTTATTTTTGGAGTGGCCTCTGAGGAGGCAACCTCTTGGAATCGAGCTCATTTATTCTGCGTTTCACTGTCCTGCCATTTCCTGCAGAGAGAGGGGAAAAGTGAAACCACATGTTTGGAGGAGCGAGCGTAGGAAACCCCACTGAAGACAAATGACTGCTCCTCTCCCCTGGCAATTAGTCAGGGCCGGGCCGGGTGCCAGCCCAGGTGTTCCCGACTGTGTAGAAATTTGCCAAAGAACAATGAAAATAGCAGCTGATTGTGCTGACAGATTCTTCTGGTAATTTCCTGTTGTTTGGCATCTTCAGGTTACTTTCCCACAATTATGGGTCCTGATGAAGTCCTGGGCCTTCAAATCCACTTTTTTCACTTGAAACAAAGTAATTGTGTGTGTGTGTGTGTGTGTGTGTGTGTGTGTGTGTGTGTGTAGATCAACTTGGCTCTGCTCTCCAGCCCCTGCCTTTCCTCCTCACTCCCAGATGTTTTAATTTCATTCATTTTGCAAAATACATATTTTAATGAGTCTGAATTCAAACAAACAAACAAAAAAGCAACAAACAAAAACCCAACCGACCAACCAAAAAAAAAAAAAACCACAAACCTCTTTGCACCTGCACCATATAGAATTTCCTGGCAGTCCCGCTGTGGTTTTGCCAGGATTCCTGCTTGTTCCATCACCTAAACCTGCCACTGGGAGGATTTTCCTCTGGTGCCTTCCATTATCTTTGAAATCAGGGCTGGTCAAGGAACACTCGTGGATGGAGCCGAGCCCTGGGCTGGCCATGGGACAGGAAGGGAGATCTGGCAGCTGGAGGTGCTGGGGAGGGGGTGTTGAAAGCTGGGGTGTCTCAGGCTTGGCTCTGCAGATGCAGAAATGGCTCAGCCCAGAGAGCCCCGGGTTCCACTGTCAGCAGAGAGAGGAGGGAACACAGATTTTACAGGGCCTTAAAGCGCCGTGCAATCCAGCCTGGCAGGAAGTTACAAAGACTTGGTTGGGTTTCTTGAACAGCCTGGCAGGGTTTCTGAGCTGGAGCAGGGCTGGACGGACACCAGGGGACATCAGCCCCGGGTCCAGGGTCTCGTTCCCTGGCACAGCAGGACAGGGGGTGGTGGAGCAGAGGATGTGACAGGGAGGGGGAGCCTGTCCAGCCTTCAGTGACATTACTGTATTCTTAGGAAAGAAATAAAACTTTTTTATTCACAGCAAAATAATGTTTTACATTATCTGAAGAAGACTTTAAGAAGCAAATTTATTTGGTCTAACAATAGAAGATTTTTAATGCCACATAGAAAATGTAGCACCTTATGCAATATCCAGGAAAATACCTCAGCAATATCTCAACATCCCCTGCCAGTTCAGTTCTTCCTTACAGGATCAATTCTAAGGGTGACCCTGAGTTCTGGATGCTTTTTATTTGTAGTTTAAATGTACATTTTGGCAAGATCTGACTTGTGTGTTTTTAAATGAATAAATGTCCTGCCTTGGCTGGAAAATTTCCTAACTTTTTGCTGTCCTTAAAGGGAGGAAATTTTGCATTACTTGTGGGACAGGTGAATTGGAAGTGAGGTTGATTAAAACCACCCTGCTTTTAAACTCTTTCTCAGAAAATTGCTGGTTTGACTGAGTTAAACTCTCTGCCTTCCCTTAAAAAAGCCAAAGGTGCTCAAAAAACACCAGTTAGAAATCTCAGGTAGACTCTCCAAGCCTGGTTCTTTTGGAGGAAGGGAAGGATAACCATTTCTGCAGGCTGAGGACCTTTTCTTTTTGTCTCTTTGCAACTCCCAGTGCCCAGGTACAAAAAATTGTTGAGGAATTATGTCCAGTGTGTGTGACATGAACTGTTTACATGTGTCCCAAAGAGTTCCCTTCTTTGGGGTGACTCATGTAAACAGTTCATGAAGCATCCTCTGCCGCCCTCTACCACCCATCCCACTGTGAAACTCCTTGGCAGGGATCTCTGCTCCTTCCAGAATGTTCCTGGTTGTGCTGGCAGCCTTTGCAGGGACCATCACAGCTCTCTCAGCGCTAATGGCTGTTACCAAGGAATGTCCCATGTGGATTCCACCAAGCAGGTTTAGGGAAAGCAGGGAAATAATGTTGTGAAACTCCCCCCTCCCCTCACCCCCTGGTTTGCATCAAAAAACTGTTTTCGGTGGAAATCTTCTCCCAGCTGGAGTGTCACCTTCTGTTCAGATCCCTAAAATTAGCCTGAGAATCTTCTCTCACTTCAACAAATCTGTGCTGTCTGCCTGGCAGGAATTTTCCTCCTGGAGCAGAGATGGGCAGCTCTGAGGGGCTCTCTGAGCAGGGACAGCCAGGCTCTGGCTCAAGAGGGAGTGCAAGGCTGAAAATCTTCTCTGCCAGGCAGGATTTGCAGCCCATGATGGGAACCCACCTTAAGGACCCATTCCAGGGTTTTGGCTCTGGGCAGCTGCTGCTTTGCAAGACCCTCACCCTGATTCAGAGCCTGCTGAAGGCAATTAGAACCTTGCTGCTAATTATTGTATGATCATGGGATGGTGTGGGTTTGAGGGGACCCTGAAACCACTGGGAGGGGTTTAAGGTTCCTTCCAACCCAAACCATCTCTTGATTCTGTGGTTTCTGTTCCAAATCCTCTGCTGATGAATTCTCCTGCCCCCTTTTTCCTCTCTGTTTCCCAGGACAAGGACATTCCCTCCCAGTGCTTGTCCACTTCTTCATGGCCACCATCTCTGTGTGGATTTATGGTTTGCAAACACTTCAAACACTGTTGGGTTCTGTCTGAGCTGGGGCAGGAGCTGGAATGGAGATCTCCCAGGATCTGCTCCTGCTTCTTTTCCACACTTCACACATGACTTTGGACAGCTCTCGGCCTCCATTTTATGGAATCCTGGAATTGGTAAGGTGGGAAAAGACCTTTAAGATCATCAAGTCCAGCTGGGAGCCCAGGACCAGCATGGTCACCATTAAAACACATCCTCAAGTGCCACTTCCAGGGTTGGTGACTCCACCACTGCCCAGGGCAGCACATTCCAATGGTTTAGGACAATTTTCATGACAAAAATAATTCTTAATATCTATATATCTAAATTCTTAATATCTAAATCTAAACCTTGCCTGGCCTGACCTGAGTTCATTTCCTCTGTCTCTGACACAGAGACAGGACCTCTGTCCCAAACACTTCAAAATGTCCAGAACAGAGATTGATGCCAGAGCTGAGCATCATTTTATTCAAATGAAATGAGAACCAAGATGTTTAAGATCTGATTTTGATCTGTCTTGTGACTTAATTCTGTGCCTGTTGGCTTTAAGCTGGCAAAACAGTGCAGAATAGGTCATAGATTCACCCCTAAATGGCCAGAGCTGAGAATTTGGTGTGCAAAGGAACCCCTGGAGCAGGTTGTCAGCAGAACAGGGCACTGGATGAGCCTGTGCTGGAGCTGTTTCACCTCCCAGAACCCCCCAGCCAAGCCCTGCAGAGCTGAGGAGGTGGCAGGGCCTTTACAAGGAATTTACTTGCACCAACTGGGGTTTTTTATTTTTATTCTGCTTTTAATTCAGTGAAAAAACACTGCTTTCAGGATGTCCCTGTGCAGCCCAAGGAATTTGATCAGGCAGTTCCCCATAAGATGGAGGCAACTGGAATCTAAACCCTGGTGGCTGCAGTAAAAATTGGTGTTGGGGGCTTGGTGTGGTTAGATAATACAATGCTAAACTGGGTCATGGGGTAAAGGAGCTGAGCAGGGCCCTTTGTTCAAATAAACTCCCTGGCTCCTGACAAGTTTTTTGGGTTTAAATCAAACTGAGTGTTGTAAAACAACAAATACTAATACTATTTTTTAAATCAAACTAAGTGAAAAACATCCAGGCCTTCCCCGAGAACAGCAGGCTGGGGAGCTAAAGGGAAGTTTTCTCTTCAGAAAAGTATCTTGAAAGAGCTTTTGTGTTAAAAAATAAAAGAAACCAAAATTTTTTTATTAGACTTTCTGTTAGGCACAGCATGCTAGCAGAGAGTCCACCTGTGCTTCCAGAAAAAAATAGGGAAACCTCATGTACTTTGTAATAGCTAAGCATGATAACACATTATAAATCCTGATTATCATGGAATCCTGGAATGGGTTGGGTTGGGAGGGACCTTGAAGCCCATCCAGTGTCACCCCTGCCATGGTGACACCTCCCACCATCCCAAGGTGCTCCAAGCCCCTTCCAGCCTGGTCTGGGACACGTGGAACAAAGAGTTTTCTTGCTATTGCAAGAATTGCATTGAATTTTGTGAGTGGGAAGAGTGGGGATGGGAGAACTCACTGGGAGGTTGCACTGCTGTGTTTGGGATAAGCCTATTAATGTCTTTCAGCCTTGGTAATTCAGACTGTTTAGGAAACAAACAAAACATGCTTTAAAATGGTGAGCACAATAATTTCCCCCTCAGATCAGCAGGAATTTCCATCCCAGATCTGCTTATTTCAGGTGTAGAATTTGGTGCATAATTTTCTCTGGTTTCTTGGAAAAAAACAACACAAAACCCCCAAAATTTCATGTGCTGTCAATGAGATGTTTTCAAGGTGTGGTTGCAATTTCTGAATGTTTTGAAATTACTTTTCAGAAGAGATCCATGTTAAATCCATTACATAATAGGTCTGTTAAATTATCAGAGGAATCCTTCTGGATTTGTCCCTGTAAGAAAGATCAGGCTCTTCCCTCCCTGTTTGTGCCTTAATGTTCTTCCAGTAACTTTCAGCCTCAGGCTTGTGACCTCTGAACACAAACTCAAAAATTAATGATTTTCTCCTCTTTTTTCAAGCCAGTGCCTGCGTTTCTTCAAGTCACTTATCATGTGTCACATGACAAATGAGCTTCTGGAGTACTGAAACTTCTAAGAATATTATTTTTCTTCTTTTTTACTCTGCTCTGTCTGAAAAACAACCCAGTGCCTCTTAGTGTTGGACAGAAAGCTGAGGCAGAGAAAATCCTTTGGGCTGCAGTGAATGCCTCCAGCTGTGCAGTGGATTTAGGTGTCATTTCACCTCTGATGCACCTTTTTAGCTGCTGGTTCTAAAGGTGAATGTTTTATTGATTAATAAAGGTTGGGAAAGACTTCTAAGTTAATCCATTCAGTCTTTGAGCAAATCCCACCATGCCTAGTGCATCACTTTGGGAAGGGCCACATCCAGGGGTTCCTCCAGGGACAGGGACTCCAAACCTCCATGGGCAGCCCCTCCAATGTTTAACCACCTTTTCATTGAGAAATTCCTCCTGATGTCCCACCTGAACCTTGCTCAATTTGAGGTTATTTCTCCTTGGGCTATCATAGCTGGCTGTAAACCTGCATGGAAAAAGAAAATGTTCATTCTTGCACTGCCAGCAGGGATTTGCTGGGATCCAGCCTCCCATGGGCAGGGGCACATCCCAGCTGGGAGGGCTCAGGAGGGGCATCAGGCAAGGAGCACTTGGGGTGTTTGGTGTTTGTCTGGGTGTCTGTGCGAGCTGACAGAAGCCAGCTCCTGCAGGACACTGCTGTGGGGTGTCCCAGCTGGATTTGCAGAATTTAAAAAAGTTGGATTTGCAGATTTTAACTCAGGAGAATGAAATGGAGTCAGAATAAATTCATCTTCTACTTCCCAGCCTCGCTTTCCTCAGCTCCTCTCCCTTCTCCCAAGGCAGCAAGGCTGGTTTGCATAACTGCAAAGAAAAAAAGAGGGGGGAAATCCAACAGAACACTGGTGTGGGGCATCCCAGTTGGATCTGCATCATGGAGGGCGTCCATCCAGCTCCAGAAGAGTTCATGGAATCACAGAATCACAGAATCAGAGATTCATAGAATTACAGAATCCCCGAATGATGAGGTTGGAAGAGACCTCTGAGATCATCGAGTCCAGCCTGTGCCCCAACCCCTCACCCAGACTACAGCACCCAGTGCCATGTCCAGGCTTTTTGTAACACCTCCAGACATGGTGATTCTACCACATCCCTGGGGAAAGGATTTTGGATTTTCCCTGCCCTTGCCCTTGGCTGGAATACCCAACCTACTCCATGTTTGTGCAGTTTTGCTGTGGTTTCACCCCTCTGAAACACTTTGTGACTCCATTAGGGATAAAAAATATCCAACCCATTGGTCTCTCCCACAGGGCAGCACTGACAGAACCAGAGGACACAGCCTCAAGCTACCTCAGGGAAGGTACAGGTTGGATATCAGGAAAAAAAATTTCACCAAAAGAATAACAAAGTACTGGATGCTCTTCCCAGGGATGTGGTGGAATCACCATCTCTGGATGTGTTTAAAAAGCCTGGACATGGCACTGGGTGCTGTAGTCTGGGTGAGGTGTTGGGGCACAGGCTGGACTGGATGATCTCAGAGGTCTCTTCCAACCTCATCATTCTGGGATTCTGGGATTCTATGAATCTCTGATTCTGTGATTCTGGGATTCTGGGATTCTGTGATTCTGGGATTCTGTGACACCTTCCCTGCCAGAGCTTGAGGCTGTGTCCTCTGGTTCTGTCAGTGCTGCCCTGTGGAAGAGACCAACCCCACCTGTCTCCAGCCTCCCCTCAGGAAGGTGTAGAGAGCAATCAGGTCAGCTCTGAGCCTCCTTTTCTCCAGGTTCAACAGCCCCAGCTCCTTCAAACGTTCCTCACAGGGTTTGTGTTCCAAGCCCCTCACCAGCCTCGTTGCCCTCCCCTGGATGCCCTCAAGCATCTCAAGATCCTTCCCAAACTCATCACCATGGAATGGTTTGGGTTGGAAACCATAACCATGGGTTAAAACTCACCCAATTCCACTCTCCCTCTCTCTCTTCCTCCAACTCCCACTGTCCCAGGTTGCTCCAATCCCCACCCAGCCTGGCCTTGGACACTTTGGGGATCCAGGGGCAGCCCCAGCTCCTCTGGGAATTCCATCCCAGCCCTCTCCTGCTCCTCTCTGTAATTCAGGAAAGCACAAACCACGTGGGCATTGGAGAACTTCTGAACCTTCTCCTGCCTGTGGACACTGGAGCTGGGGAGAGGATTTTGGATTTTCCCTGCCCTTGCCCTTGGCTGGAATGCCCAACCTGCTCCGTGTTTGTGCAGTTTTGCTGTGGTTTCACCCCAGGGCTGAACTTCAGCCGAGCGCTGAGGTTCCCTCTGAAACACTTTGTGACTCCATTAGGGATAAAAAACCAAGATTGATGTTATATTAATGGCAAATCTGGGAGCTAAGTTTTATTTCCAAAGTGAAAAATCTGACTGTAGGTGAATCTGTTCCAGGGCTGTCCAGTTTGACTTATCTGAAAGGGAATCACTTATCAGCAAGGCAGGTGTTTTTCACTGGATTTCACTCTGGGTCCCTGAAAATCATTACTCATGACTGGAAATCTTGTTCCTGTGTTTTAAATTTTCCTTTTCCCCTCTTTTTCTTTTTTTTTAACTCCCCTCCCTCTCAATTTCTGAAGCTGAGCAGCCAAATGTTGGGAATTACTGGTCTCTTGGAGACACAGAAGATTTTCAAATGGTTTTCATGTTTTTTGGAACAGTTTACATTTGGCTGATCTCTTTTAGTAGGAATTCTTGGATTTCCCCCCACTCTTTTTCTCTTTGCAGTTATGAAAACCAGGTTTGCTGCCTTGGGGGAAGGGAGAGGAGCTGAGGAAAGCGAGGCTGGGAAGTAGAAGATGAATTTATTCTGACTTTATCTTTATTTCATTCTCCTGAGTTAAATTCTACACTGCTTCTCCGTGGCCAGCTGGTTTTAATCATTCCAAGAGAACACTATTTATTAAGTGTCTGTTTCAGGCAGTGTCAAATCCTTCAGCTCCTGCTCTATTCTCCATTGTAAGCAGGAACATCAGTAGCCCAGGTGGGCTTTGAATAGCTCTGGAAAGTGGGGAGGTGAGAATCTATTTATTACTTACTGTGGATCTCAGTAGACAGACACTCCAATTAAGGCAGGAAGCTGACACACTTTGCCAAGCAGAGGATGCAAAATGAGGGAATAAAAAATTAAATAAAATACCCCAAACTTCTCTGCGTTCTCTCCCACAGCCTGGGACTGGAATTCCTCTGTGCTTTACTTTTTTCTCGCCTCCTTTTGTGAGCAATGAATGCAGGAAGCAGTGGGGGAGTTTATTCTGGGGCACAGGTGATGGAAAATCCATGAGCCAGGGGATAACAGTCAAATTCTTTTACCCCAGAACTTGATCCCCCTTTATCTCTGTGCCTGAAGTAAATGAATTTACACCTCTGGAACTGATAATTGATGTCGTTGTAACTCAATTGTAACCTATGATCAGATTTACAGTATCTCATTTTTAGAGCATTAAATTTATGTTCCTGTTTAGCCAATACCTGCATTCAAATCCACAGGAGAAGTCTAAGATATCAAAAGACAGATTTTTTTTTAATTTTTTGTTGAAAAAAAGGTCTTGATAGCAAATTGTCCTGAAATTTTGTGAAGAATGCAATGTTATCTTTTTGGCTTGATAAGTGTTTTCTCTCTATTTCCAATGATGCTACAATTTATTTATTTATTTGTGAATTTGCTGATTTTAGCAGCAAAATTATTACTTTTGCATGTTTAAGTGCTTTCAACTTTACAGATTTTTTATTGTAGCAACAAATGTGTGGATTTTAAATACACCAAAGAGGAGGAGGAAAGTAAAAAAAATATTTTAAATTACTGATTTTAACTTTAGTCTGCTGACATCTAACTCAGAGATCACAGAATCTGCAGCAGCTCTGGTAATTCCTGGTTTCCTTCTCACAAACCCCAGTTCAGCCACAGGAGTGTCAGCCCTAGGTACTTCCTGTAATCTCATTCCAAACTATTTGATTTGTAGAAATAGAGTTTTTTAAAAATAAGATATTGTTTTGTGTAATGTAGATATAACTGGAATTTCCACACATGACACACAGGCTAAGGCTGGTTAAATCCAGAAGTTATTCACATGCTCATTTTTACTGCAACTTTGATTTTTCTATAGCATTTCACCCTCTGTTAAACTGCTTTGAAAACAAAGCAGAATAAAATAGGAAAGAAAAAAAAGAAAGAGAAAAAAACCCACCCATCATCAAACTTTCCAACTCTGGATGTTTTCCAGTAAACTATTCCTGAATGAAAAGAGTGTTCTGTCTTCAGTGTTCTGCTGGCTCTAATGGAGATAAATCAGAGCATTCAGTTACTCCGCAGAAATCTTTAAAGGAGAGGGAAAAACCCCAAAGAAAAGAATGATCCTGATCATTACCATTTATTTAGCAGCTCAGGAGGAATTTGTGTCTGGTGAAGCCCAAAGTGCAGCTGCTGGTGCTTGAGGAAGAAAAACTCTCCATGTACTTTTTTATTCTCTTTTTTCTGGAAAACTCATAGGGCTGTAAATATTTGCATTAAGCCCTAACCCTGCATTCTGGTGCAATTCAAAATAGGTTTTATTTCTCCCTACCTCCTTCCAGTTCCTCCAAAAAGCCTTTTCTTCAATCAAAAATAAATTCAAGATGCTGCATTAGGAGATTTTTTGGAAGCCTTTTCCCACACCTCCACTGGGTAGTTCCTTTCTGCACCTGTTGCTCAAACATTATTTTAAGGAGAAATCTTTGGCTCAGGATTTGAAGCTTTCCCAAGCTTTGAAATGCTTCAAATTCAGCTGCAGTTTTTTCTGCCATTGATGTCAATCTGTGAAATAAATACATAGAAATATTGAAAGCTGTGGAAAGACTGGCATGAAAATAAAAGAAGCAGGGAATCGTTAAATGGTTTGGGCTGGAAGGGACCTTAAAGATCATCCAGCTCCGGCCCCAACACCTCCCATTGTCCCAGATTGCTCCAGCCTGGCCTTGGGCTCTGCCAGGGATCCAGGGCAGCCCCAGCTCCTCTGGGAATTCCAGAATTCCAGAATTCCATCCCAGCCCCTCCCCACCCTCACAGGGAGGAAATTTTTCTGTCCATCTGAGCAAAATTTCTCTTCTTTCAAACAAATTCACAGAAAGAGTTACAGGGGCTGAGTAAAAGAGATGCTGATTTTTTTTTTTTTTTTGAGGCATTTAAATAGCTTTTGACATTTCACATTGGTATTGATAATATAGGGAATTATTATCTTCTAAAGCAGATGGCAGAGAATTTTTAATCAATTTCTCATTTTTAAGTTTCTGGGGGGGGCTGCAGTGCAGTCACTGGATAGACTGGGGGGAACTCTGCTCTGCAGAGTCAGGTGTAATCTGATTTTGGGGCACTTAAAGGACTCCTGACTCCCACAAACTTCTGTAAGAGTTGAAAATGATCCCAGTGGTTTTACTGGGAATTCTGTGACAGATCCCCAGCTGGATCTGTTTGAGCATCATTTGAGGGCCAAACATTTTAATGCGACACATTTTTGGGGGTGTTTTGTTAAGGGAGAGCTGCACAACAATTCAGGAATTATTGAGACCCACCAGCACATGGAGAGGACTTCATTGTTCACACACATCTCCTCCACTTGACATCTCTGCAACCTTGTGTCATCCTGCAGCATTACCCTCTTCAGATTAACGGCAATTCATCATTAATCCATTTGAATAATACTTTATTTTTTTTTTCCAACAGAAAGAGACAGAAAACATCTGCATATTGAGTAATATTAGCTGCAGTTTGTGTCTCAAGTGAGCCTAAGTGACAACCCTCATTTGTTATGACTGTGGAGGCTTAATTGGGTTGATGTAGGATTTGGACTTTATGAAAGGAGAAACAGTTTGAAAATGTCCCCCCCAAAAAACAAAAACAAAACAAAAAACCCACAACAAAACACTTTATAGAGGGAAAGATCAGTGAGAAGAGCAGGGGAGGAGAGAAAGAAACACTGAATATGCAAAATAACAATGCTGAATGTCCTGGTAAGGCCCAAACATTCAGGAGGTGTTTTAATAATGATGCTTAAATGAGAGATTAGTTATTAAGCCATATGGTTTGGATTACAGCTCTCATCTTTTGTTTCCTGCTTATGCTGTCAGGCATTAATGTGATTGTTTTGATTCTTTAATGCCTTAATGCATCATTCCTCCCCGTGCATTAGGATAATAACTTTGCTCCTCCAAAGGGCACTGCTGCCATTCATTACTCTTCTCACTTTTGGCTGACCAGGGACGTGGAAATGGCTTGGAAAATATTCCCTGTTCCAACATTTCTGGAGGCAGCACGGGGAGATCACCCAGGAAAGCTGAAGGGCATCAGGAGCTGCTTTGTCACTGTGCTGGTGCCACTCGTGCCATGGCCGGGCTGCCTCCCTGGGCAGGGATGGGCTTTGGGCTCAGCTCTGCCCCAGCTCCCAGGCGCTTCTTCATGGAACCCCAGGAAAACAATGTGTGCAGCTGGGATTTCTGACTGCAGCTGTGTGTGTGAGCCTGGTTTTCTATTCAAACACATCTTTTATTCGTTAACAGGAGTTGCTTTTTGGGTGAATCACAGCAGTACCCACCCACCACAGAGGCTGGTTCTGATCTGCTGCTGTTCAGGAGCTCTGAAGTCACAGTGCCCCTTGAAGCTGGATTTTACAGAGCCTTTACAAAGCTTCCAGCCCCAGGTCAGAGCTGGGATTTCTAGTAAAAGGATCATCCCTGAGGTGGGGAATTGTCCATATTGTCACCCTTCACAGCATAAGACTTTCAGTGCATCCAAGCAGAGTCAATTGTGGAGCTCATTTCATAAGCAAGGCTTTAATTTTTTTATATTCTAATAAATCAGAGCAGTAGTGAAACAGGCAGGTTTATTTTGCAGGGTCTGCTGTGAAGGCTTGACCTTGAAATGATAAAGTTTTGATAAATTCTAAGAGTTTTGATTAAATGATTAATTTTGAGTGCCTGTGTACATGGACAGAGCAAACAGGCAAAACAGACACATCCAAAATACTAAATCATAAACAGTCCTTAGCAACTGGGATTTGAGAAAAATCAACACATTTTCTTCAGGGCCATTTGGACACATTTTTATAATGGGGTTATTCCCATTTTTTCCTTCTGAAGCCCAGGCTGTGATTTCCCATGGTGCCAAAGCTCCACCAGGCAGGGTTGTGGGGCAGCAGTGAGGCTCAGGTGAAATGTGGGAATCACCCAGCAGTGAGGCTCAGGTGAAATGTGGGAATCACCCAGCAGTGAGGCTCAGGTGAAATGTGGGAATCACCCAGCAGTGAGGCTCAGGTGAAATGTAGGAATCACTGAGCAGTGAGGAACAGGTGAAATGTGGGAATCACCCAGCAGTGAGGCTCAGGTGAAATGTGGGAATCACTCAGCAGTGAGGCACAGGTGAAATGTGGGAATCACTCAGCAGTGAGGCACAGGTGAAATGTGGGAATCACTCAGCAGTGAGGCTCAGGTGAAATGTGTGAATTGCTCAGCAGTCCAGGGGGATGAACAGTGGTGCATCAGCCTGAGATTATTGTCATTCTCTGGTCACCCCAATTTATCCAGCAGGAGGAGCAGAGGGTGGAGGGAGGATGAGGATGGAAGGTGTGACAGGCTGCTCACAACATTCCAGTCCTGCTGAGCACTGTGGAGCCTGCTCTGTATTCCCCTTGGCTCTGGAACATTCTGTGCTGGGCTGCACTGGAGGAAGGGTCCATCTGAAAGACAAGTGAATGATTTAAGCACCCAGCAGGATTGTCACACAGCCTGGAACTGAAACACACAACTGAGAACTTGTCCTCAGGCTGGGAAGGGCCAGGATGGGGGTTCTGGGGAAGGGGAGCTGGGAGAAGTGTTTTACCAGGGTGATTATCCAGAGCTTGTTGGGTTTGGGGGTTTTGGGGCAGAGGGTGTTGAGGATTTTTGCTTTTTTCTCCTCACAGGACATTTCTGGTGTTTCTGTAAGCAAATTGGGTGTGTTGTGTGCAGGAATGCAACAAACTTGGAGACACTGGGAGGAGCTGAAGCTGCAGATTTTATCCTAGGGAAGAGAAGATGAGCCTGGGACAGAACATACATTTTCTTGGGCTCAGCAATTGTTTGTGCTCAGTTTAAAGGAAAAAACGGGGATTCCTGTATTTTGTTGTATCAGAGTTGATATTTCCTGTTGCTGGGCAGAACCATGTCCTTCCATACACAGCAGCAGAGGTGAAAATGCTCTTAGGGTGGAATAAGTGCAGAACTCATTGAGGACAATCTGTGTTGCCTCCTTCCCCTTGAGCCTGACCTAGAGCCCAGTCCCTTCCCAGGCAATGTTTGTGCTGATCCTTGGAGTGCTTGGGCAAAATCTGTGGTGGATGAGGTGAAAAAACCAAAACAGCTGAAAAAAGATCTCTTTCTGAAAATAATGGGAACAATTCAGCAAACCCTGATGTGATACAAAAGTGTGATGGTGTTTGAGCTTCCCCAGGACAAGGGAAGAGATGAGAATCTTGACTCCCTGTTTCAGAAGGCTGATTTATTATTTTATGATATATATAATATTAAAAGAAAATTATATACTAAAGAAAGAGAGCAATGAGACATCAGAAAGCTAGAAAGGAATGAAAATAAAATCTTGTGATTGACCAGAGAGTCTGACTCAGCTGGACTGTGATTGGCCATCAAGTAAAAACAACCACATGAGACCAATCACAGATGCACCTGTTGCATTCCACAGCAGCAGCTAACCATTGTTTACATTGCATTTCTGAGGCCTCTCAGCTTCTCAGGAGAAAAATCCTAGCAAAGGTATTTTTCAGCAAATATGTCAGTGACACAGAAGTGTTTTCACCAGAGCAAGGGAAGGCAGACAGGAAGGTCTCTCTGAGAGAGGGTGATTTGAGTTCTCTTTAGGCTGCTCAGGGTTACAGGAAGGGAAGATGGGATCTGGGAGAGGAGGGGGTTAAGGCAGCCCCAGAAGCACAACTGAAGGATGGGTTTGCAGTTGGGAACAAGGACTTGCTCCCCTCCCCAGCATGTCATTCCCAGACTCTGCATCCTTCCCACCCCAAAATCCAACCCAGCACTACTGGAATAAAATCCCAATATTACCAGGTAGATTGTGCCTGGGCCTGTCCGACCCTTGCTGCTGGGCCAAAGGCAGCAACTGTGGTGTTTCACCTCAGAGTCACTTTTGGCTGGCTGGGTGTTGCAGCTGGGCAGTGAACAAACCCAGGCTTCTAGAAACTCAGTTTATCTCAGGTGGGAGGGCTTCAGGCTAGGGTGAAGAGGAAAAGGAGATGAATTCTGTCGGAGGGTTTATATCCAGAGTTTATTCCATGGTTCCAGACATCTGAATCTTGGTAACAGCTCCAATAGAATAGTGAGCACATGGTTCTGGCTGAATTTAAGCCCAGGGACAGGGGGAGGAGAAGGGATAGGTGAGCATAACCAGGTGGGAGGAGGAGGATAAGGGACACATAGGCCGATGACCCCAGGCCTGGGGGCATCCTTTGAATGTGACCAACCACAGGATGGCCTTGCTGGAATGTTAAGCCTGATTGACAGAACTCACTCAGCGAGGGGGCGAGGGGGAAGGGAGAGGGGCATTGCCACACCTGGGAAGGGACTGGGAAGTTTAAAAAAGGAAATTGCAACACACTGCAACACAGCAGGGTGTGGGCAGCAAGGGGTTAAAGGCTCCTTGCCCTGAAAACGCAGCCCTGGCTGTCTGAAGGATCACCTCCATCCCCTGGGTGTGGGATGAGTTTGGGCTGTTTGCTCCACACGAGCATTGAGTCATCTCCCTCTGAGCTGCCTGTGCCTGGCTGAGCCCCCAGAGGAGCTCAGGCTCTGCTGAATGAAACAATGAGAAATATATTCCAGCTCTTTCCATTTGCTTATTAATAGGTTCTGTGTCTCGTGCTCCAAGGGGATTGTCCTTGCTGTGGAATTGCTGCCGGGGAAGCATTCAAGCATTCAGTGCCCCTAAATGGAGAAAAATGGGGAAGGAGAGCTGAGGCTTTCAGGGAAGGCTGGAGTGTGCCTTCAGAAATGGGAGACTTTGCAGAAACAGGGATGCTTGGTTTCCAGGAACTTGTTTTAAACGATCAGGGTCTCTGTAAATCCAGCACTCTCTGTAAATGATGGGGTTTCCTGATGCCACAAGCAATTCCTTGGGCTGGAGCACCTGCGCATTCATGGGACACTCCACTGTGAAATTCCAGTTTAGATCAGTAGGTTCACTGTGATATTGTGTGAAGACAGGACTAAATATTTTATCCTCTTCCCAAATTTCCAGTGATTTGTGAACATGGGTAATATTTGTGAATGCAGACATGAGTTTTGAGCTCCTCATTCACTTTAAATCCTTGGTTTCCAGTAAATCCTTTAATTTTTAGCCTTAATATTTCTCAGACATTAAAATCCCAAGTATTTCTCAACCAGACTATTATTTTATATTCCTGTCTCTCACTGTTCTCTTTCAGCCTTTTGTTAGCATTTTTGTCCCCTGGATTTAAATAATTCAGATTTCATCTTACCTTTAGCATTTCTCTTGGTGCTTGCCAATCTGAGCTAGAAAACAACCTGCTGGAGAATCTTCTCCATCCTCAATATTTTTTATTCAGTAGTTCATTGAAATCAGGGTGTGGCTTCTGGTCTAAATATCCTCCCCTTTATTTCTACTGAGTGGTATTTTATTTTGCAAGCAATTCATTTAATTTTTAAGGAATTAAATTCTATTTACTCCCCCAACTTTCCCATGTTTTACCAATTGGCTTTTCCCCACATGGTGCAAAGCGATGGGAATCCTTTAAAAATCTCAGCTTTGTGGTGGTTGTTTCCCCAGAAATTCCTGGTGGTTTAACAAATAATTATATGTTCCTATTCAGATCACTGAGGTTCCAGTGTTTAAAAGGCTGATTTCAGTCCATCCTTAGCCTTCTGTAATGGAGTTATAGGATAATTTGGGTTTAAAGGATGTGTGGAGGTCATTGCTCCAATCCCCCATTCCAAGCTCAGCTACTTTTGGGTTAGATCATGTTGTTCACAGTCTATAAACAGATTTAGACCAAAGGAAAATAAATCAGGCACAAACCTCAGATGGATGGAAATTTAAAAGTGCTTGTGTGATCCTTTTTCAACAGAGATTTTGGAGATTAAAGTCCATTGTCTCTCACTGTTTGGTTTGGGTTTTTTTTGGTTTTTTTTGCCCCAATTTTTGAATGGCATTGTTAACTTGACCATTTTGGAATCCAAAAATTAATTTTCTTTGGAAAATGGAACACAGGCTCCCAGTCTACACACAGACTTTAACTCCACATTAATGAAGTGATTTCCTTCAATTAAATTGTTGATATTCCTCACATGAGCATGGCCACAATCTCTGGATGATGCTTCTAAATGATCAGATAAATAGATAAACTCTGAGCTGATGACTTTTAGGTGCTAAACAGTGGTTTCAAATCTTGAATGAAGAATGATAATGGGTGAAGGGATGCAGGACTGGCTTTATGGTTTTCCAACATGACAACATGATCTTGCACAACTTTCTCATGGAAAAATCTGTGCAGGAAACCCTGGGCAGGTGTATCAGTAATTTCATTTATCTGGGGTTGTGTAAGTGACTCAGGGATATTTGCATGCACAGGATTTATGTGAATATGTGAAGTTTTTATGGATGGAAGGTTTGATTTGCACTGGAAACCTGAACATTTCAGCTTGGTGATTTTTGTTGGGTTTGATTCTGTCATTCAAGACTCTGTGAGTTTGCATCCAGGCAATTGTTCACATTCCCCTAAATTTGCTGTGTTGGGCACCCATGGGCTAAATGACCCCAAAGTGGGCAAACCAAGCATCTTATTTCTGCTATTCCACCAGAAAAGCAGTGACACCTCCCAGAGCAGCCAATCCAACGAGTTAATTAAGGAAGAATTGTCTATGATTTCATCTCACCTTATATTTCCACCCCCACCCTGTGCAGTGGAGCTGCCTCTTGGCCCCCGTGCCAGGATGATGAATGGGGGGAGCACAACAAGGTCAATTAGCTGGGTCACTTTGGAGCTGAGAGGTGCAGAGTGTTTCTTTATTGAACGCTGCATTCACACTCCAGCCCCTGACCTGGGCTCCAGTGATTTATTACAGGGGCAGTGTTTTGATCACTTACCTTCAGTACCTTACACTGGCTCCAGAAATCAGCTTTTCACTGTCAATTAGAGGCTGGGAAAAGAGATCCCTTCAAAATCCAAAGTGTGAGCCCCGAGAAAAGGGATGGGGAGCCTGAGGATGCTTTTCAAAACTGTCTTTGTAAGGAACAAAGAAATTAGATTGGGTTCTCTCTATCTCAGAGAGAAAAAAAATCATCCACAGCTGAAATTTTACAGCATTTTTCCCCACTGAGCTGAAACAGAGGAACCAAATCTGTCCTAACAAATTAGGAAGCACTGCTGGGGAAAAAAGCCTGTACTTACCATTTATATGGATTTGTGGTGGAAGTCACAGGAGAACAACCTCCTGCTGTTTTTGAAGGGTTAAAAAGCTCTCATATGTCTAGAGAAGGTGTTTATTAATGATTTTTAGCAGTTATGAGGCATCTTTCACCAGAGGATACTGAAGTGAAGCTTTTGTTGATGGAGTTGGGGAAACAGATCTCTGCTGGTCCTCCTTGGAGTGGTCAGACTGGGATATACAGGGGTGGGTTGGGAGAAAAGAGGAACTGAAGCACCAGGCAAAGTGTTTGTGGTTTTGTTTGGGGATTTTTTGGGGGTATTGATTTGTCTTGAGGGTTTTTTTGCTGTTGTAGGGCTTGGTTTTTTGGTGGTGGTTTTTTTTTGGAGGGGCATAGAATTTTTGGGGGGGATTGGTGGTTTTTTGTTTTTCTTTTGTGTATTTTTGTTTGTTTTGTTGTTGCTTGTTTGGTTTGGGGTTTTTGTTGTTGTTGGTTTGGTTTGGGTTTTTTTTATAGCCCAAATTTCGATTTTTATTTCCCTATTACCTCAATCAGCATCTCAGCCCTTTGCCTCAATCCTTAATTTAGATCTCATGCCTTGATTTATGAAGGATTTGCTTTTTCTTGTTGTGAGGTACCTGTTGTTGAGTGTGGGCAGAGCCTTTCCTGTGTCCCAGAACTAAATAAACCAAATAACACTAAAAACACAGAGTAAAGATGCCATTCACATGAACTTCCTAAAACATTTCTCAGCTACAGTAAAAACCATTCCAGTTCAGCTGAGATGTAACACAGGACTAATATTCTCTCAGTTCTGGACAAATAGTTTCATATTTCAAGATACAATAGTGTGTTTTCCCCTGCATCTTCATAGCATTTATGGTGAATCATTTCCTCTTTTAGACTTCTTTCAAGTTTTTACTGCTACTGCAGTATTTAAAATATGAGCATATGAGAAAAGAAAACGTATTTAAAACTTCACCTGTCCTTGTAGATTTTGGAGTAATTTCCATGGCATCCTGTTTTATTCCTATAGACTGCTGTTGACTCAGTGCCTATTAATTTTTATGAGACTCTCTCCATCAGGCTCTGCAAGGGAGAGGCAGATATTTAGTCCCTGGCCTGGTAAATTTTAATGACAATTTTGCATGCTTGACTTAATTCCTATTTCTTATGTCCCAGTCGTGCCTCTCCCTCACCTTGTTCTTTTAAGGCTTGATTCTTGTCTTTTGAGGCTGACTCAAGAACACCCTCAAGCTCTGCTCCCTCAGATTTAACAGGATTTTTCCACACTGAGTTGGTCCCCAGATCTCTCTGGATTCCAGAGGGAGCTGAATCCCAGCTGCCCTCCTGCCTTCCTCATCAGCACTGTGACACAGGGACAGAAGGAGCTGCAAAACAGGAGGAGAAAATGTCCCTTAGCACTGCTCGAAACCTTTTGGATCTTGCATTAAATCCCACATGCTGAAATAGGAAAAGGAGACGATTTCCCACTATTTTCCATTAAATAGAAGTAAAATGAAACTATGGCAGTTTTTCTCCTGCGCACTGTAAACAGTGACTCTGTTCAATGCCTGGTCAAAACTGTCCCTGCCTGGGGAGAATGAGGAGAGAAGAACTGGTCTTCCCTTGTACCAACCAGTAGAAATGTGTCTGCAGATTTCTGCTTCTGGATGAGCACTCCCATACCCATCACACACATCCCATCCCTGCCTTTGGCACTGGGACCCAGCTCCTGCCCTGGCCTGTGCCTGGAGAGTCGTACATCCACAATAGGATTAATACAGACTTTGGAGAAGCTGGATCTAGTCACAAATTAATCCAAAATTCAATGAATTGGCCTCACCTGTTAAACTCCTTGTGCCTCAGAGGTGACCTAAAACAGTATAAAAACCGTAGATATTTTCTAACACCTGTCTTGGTTTGGAAAGCCAGGTGTCTGCTCAGGAAGGCAGGAGCCTCCTCTGAAATGGAAAATGTAAACCCTTCCCTCCAAATTGCTATAAATTTGAAATTAAGGGGCTCTCAGGCAAAAAATATGGGAGCAGGGAATAACAATTCTTTAATAGGGAAGAAAACAAAAGAATAAAATAAACAATGCAGTGAACGAAACCAACACTGCCAGAGTCAGAACCCAGCCTGACACCCTGTGGGTCAGGGTGTTGGCAGCAGTGCCATTGGAATTGTGGCTCAGCCCTCCTGCAGTGCCAGGGCTGGTTCTGCTGGAGCAGGATCCTGGACAAGGGTGGAGTCTCCTCTGGAGATCCAGGGGCAGAGGCAGCTGCTGCTCCTCTGGGGAATCCAGTGCAGAAGCCGTGCTGGTGTTCCAGAATCCCCAGATTATATCCAGGCAGGAATGCTTGGCTGATGTTCCAGAATCCCCAGATTATATCCAGGCAGGAATGCTTGGCTGATGTTCCAGAATCTCCAGATTATATCCAGGCAGGAATGCTTGGCTGGTGTTCCCGAATCCCCAGATTATATCCAGGCAGGAATGCTTGGCTGGTGTTCAAGAATCCCCAGATTATATCCAGGTAGGAATGCTCGGCTCCTCCCTCTGGGCTCACATCTCCCAATGGGATGCTGTAGTTCTTATCAGCCATGTAGGGACATTCAATGGCCTCTTATCAGCAGATGTCTCCCAGAGGGAGGAGTGGGGGTGGAAGAGATCAGGAAAACTGCCCAGTGAACAGGAGACAACTGCCATGCAGATGGGGAACAGAACACAATTTGCTTGGCAACCCAGGAGAACACCCAAAGTACCTCTGGCTGTACCCCTGTCCAGGCAGGTTTGTCCTTCCATTGGTGGCTGGAAAACCTGAGACAGCTCAATGCCTGCAGGCCGTGGACTCCTGCCTGGGAATCTCAGATTCCAGGGCTGGTTCCATACCCCCTCCATCATAGCTCTGGGAAGGTGCTTTTCCCCCCTCTCTGCTCCATTCACTTCTCTTGCTCTTTGTTTATTTCCAGAACCCCACAATGATTTGGGGAGGGACCTCAAAGTCCAGCTCATTCCAAGCCCTGGGATGTTGCCTGATCAGAGCCTCAGGATTTGGCTGCAGTAGGAAAATTGTTTCCTAGCAGGATATTAGGAATGGAGTAGAAGTAAAGCCCAAGTTGTTTCCATCCCTTTAGAGTTATTTACTGCCTGAGTCATAAAACACAGTCCTGGGCTTCCAGATAATCTCATGTAATTGCTCTGCAAATAAAACTACTGGTTTTCCTTTCCAAAGAGCAGCTTGCAAGCCTAAATCCCAAATTATTAATCTATTTGTCCCCACTGTAGGCAAGATTAACTTGATAGAATGCTCCCCAAGCCCCTGGGTGCCCTCAGGACCTGACCCTACCTGGTTTTCTCCTGTGAATATTTACTTGGGAATGGTGCAGCAATTACAGCTTCTCATATTGGGAATGAAAGCTGCTGGAAATCAACAACCCCCCCCCCTCCTCCCCCCAATTAGAAAATAATGCCATAATGAATTTTCCATTTTGTGACATTCCTCCAGAATTTCATTGAGGATTGGATCCAAACCATTGCATTCCCCAGGACACCCTGCAATCCTCATCCTTGAAATAACCCACAGAAATGATCTGATTTAAATCCTGGAGTGTTTTGAGGTGTATTTATAGAGGTCCCTTTTGGCTTTCTCCCCAGTAATCACTATAAAACTTTCCCTGAAGGGAACATGAATATATGTAAACCTTGATGGGAGCAGGAAAATAAAAATAGAGCCATGAACCAAATTTGCAGCAAATATCAACTCTTTTAACTCTCTACAAGATGAATAAAGCAGCTGAAGAAAAAAGGAAAAAAGGTTTCTCTCCTTTTCTGAGCTGGAAATGAATTTGGGGTTTATCCCTTGTTTTCTGAGTAGTCCCAATGAATTCATCTCCTTTCTTTGTGTGGGCACAGAGCAGGGTTGTGGTGGCTCCCAGCAATGCCTGAACATTGGCTGTGGCCTTGTTTTAATCTGGAACCCCTGCCTGGGCTGATGGGAATGATTGGGATCATCACTGGGGTGATGATCAGGGTGGGGGCATGGTGACATCGGACCCTGAGCAGGAACACCCACCCTGCACCCACAGGGCTCCCAGCCAGGGCTGCTCCCCCAGCCTGAGCTCCTGCCCTGCACAGAAACCTCCCCTTAGGGCTGGGGAATGGAGATTTCCCCTCCCGGGAAAGGGCTGTTCCCTCAGCCAGGGCTGTTCCCTCAGCCAGGGCTGCTCCCCCAGCCTGAGCTGCCGTCCTGCACAGAAACCTCCCCTTAGGGTTGGGGAATGGAGATTTCCCTTCCTAGGGCCCCATTCCTGCCCCTGGCATTGCCCAGCCCTCCCAAACAAAGCAGGGCAGAGTCCATGGGGTGACTGGGATCAGATCCCATCCCATGGCTGCTCTCGCTCCCTTTAAGGCTTTTTCTGTGCTTTCATTCACTCCCCTTCTCCCCATATTAACCTGCTTCTATTTTTCAGTAAAAATTTTCGATTTCAAGGCTCCTTTCAGCCTTAAAATAATTCCACAAGCAAACACAAACTGCTAATGCTACCAGAGAAGAAGGTTTTCTTTCTTTCATTATGATGTTGTTAATGATGATGATTATTATTATTATTTGGAAGAAGGTGGTAAAAAAGGGGGAATTTGTCATTACTGTATAATTTAAAATTGCACAGCCTACAGCCCACAAAACAGAGCATGTAATTACACACTTACTAGAGGTAACAGCAGTGCTGATAATTATTCTTTACACAGGAGAATCTCGCTGATATCCCAGAGTCGGAAAGTGGGAACTACAATATCTTTAATACCATCCTTGGAGACCCTCATAAGCAGAGGAGAAGTATGAGGAGGCACACAGGGTCCAGAGCAATATCTTCATCGTGCTGGAATGTCAAGGGCTTTGCTACAGCACAAATCAATAGATCCGAGTACTTCTATTTTTTTCTCTTTTTTTTCTTTTCTTTTTTTTTTTTTTAAGGTACAATATTTTTTTTATGACCCAACCTTGGGAAAGTGCAGTGAAGTCAGAGGAGCAGCCCTGGGATGAAACAAACAGTTTGAGTGGGAGCCATGGTGGTTTAGGAGAAGAGAGAGCTGAGATTTATTAATTTATTAATTTATTTATTTTTAAGACATGTTTCTGCTGCAGGAATTTCTAACAATGTCAGGGCTATAGCCTTAATATTTCTCAGACATTAAAATCCCAAGTATTTCTCAACCAGTTTTTTTCTTACTATTATTTTATATTCCTCTTTCTCACTGTTCTCTTTCAGCCTTTTTTTAGCATTTTTGTCCCCTGGATTTAAATAATTCAGATTTCATCTTACCTTTAGCATTTCTCTTGGTGCTTGCCAATCTGAGCTAGAAAACAACCTGCTGGAGAATCTCCCCCATCCTCAATATTCTTTATTCAGTAGTTCATTGAAATCAGGGTGTGGCTTATGGTCTAAATATCCTCCCATTTATTTCTGCTGAGTGGTATTTTATTTTGCAAGCAATTAATTTGATTTTTAAGGAATTAAATTCTATTTACTCCCCCAACTTTCTCATGTTTTACCAGTTGGCTTTTCCCCACATGGTGCAAAGCGATGGGAATTTACCTTCCAATGGTGAACATTAATGGAGGGAGGCTCTAAATTAAGGTGTTCCTGTAGAGATGGGGGTAATAAACCACACAAAAATCCTAGTGGCACCTGATTTTCCTGAAGGTGTCTTAGAGGGCCCTCTGGGCTGCTCTAACTTAAGCCATCAAGCCAGGTCTGCAGTGGCTGCCCAGGGTGAGCTGATCCTGCTCCTCCTGGATGGTCCCAATCTGGGTCACGGTCACAGGGAGGCAACAGCAATAATGATGTGCATGGAGCACCTGGGGACGAGTCAGGGGACAGAAAGTTAATTAAAAAAAAAATCTGCTCTTTATGTCCCTGCTAACAAATGGAAAATGACATCAAGGTCTCAGCATTGTTGTAAAGGGGAGATGGAACTGCTCTGCTCCACCTCCAGCTCGGGGAGAGCTGGGAGCACCTCAGGCTGAAATCAGGGTCTTCCCTCTGAAAGGGACTTTCCAGCAGCCTCTTCCCAATGTTCTGGACATCCCTAAACGTGTGGATGTGGCTCTGGAGGGCGTGGTTCAATGGCGAACACAGTGGCTAACTTGATGTTTGGACTTGATGAACTGAAGGGTCTTCTCAAACCTGAACTGTCTTGTGATTGCATGGGAGGGAGGGAGAACGAGGGAGGAAAACCCTGTGGGTTCCTCTGCTTTGGGAAGGGGTGGAGGGAAGGTCTCAGTGCTGGAATGCAGGAATTCTCAGTGCTGGAATGCAGGGATTCTCCATTCCAGTCCTGGTGCCCACTCAGGATGCTCCTGGGCAGCACCAGTCTCCCACCTGCAGCCTTCCTCGGGGTCAGTAATTCAGGTGATGTTCAGCACAAAGTGCTTATTTTTTCCTTTAAAAACCCCCAAATCTTTCAAATTCAAAGTGTCTTGCAGCACACCTACAACAGTAAATTGTTTCAAATAGCAAAACAATGGAGGAGGAATGGACTTGTGGGAATCGACTCAAATGACGCTAATTTTTATTTGCGCCAAATCCTTGGTGTGGATAAAAACTTAAAGCAGTTGAACATTTTGACTCTTCACACTTTAATAAAGTAGGATAAATGGACCTCTAGTAAAAAACCCAACAAATGTCTTGCAAGAATTTAGGACTTTTCTTGAGGTTTATTAATAGTGATAGATCTGAAATGAATCAGGGTCTGGGAAGCTGGAGCAATGTATTTTTTATATATATATTTTATATATGAGCTAAAATGCACTGGAGTCCCTCAGAAATCTCGTGTTTCTGGGCTAGTTCTGGTCCTGCTTCATTTTGTGCTTTGCAGGACAGGTCAGAGATGCAGGATATTGAATCTGGGAGCTCTGGGTTCAGATGGTGGCTCTGCTGGAGGCTCCCAGGGTGACCTTGGGTGAATCACAAAACCTCTTTGGGCTTTCAGAACTTCAATAAAAAATCAGAGCAAATATAAGCACTGGGTTATCTAAAATATTCTCTGTGCTGTGCAAATGTTTCTTTTACCCTCTTCCTGTTGTGCCCAGCACAAAGGGAGAGGAATGAGCAGCACACAGGTGATATTAGTGGATTATCAGTAATTAATTATTTGTTAATAATTGATTGTTTTTCCTATAGTTTCTCCTATAATTTTCCAGGAAAACCCCAAAATTTCACATTTCTCTGAATTGGCAGAGGTCAAGTTATTATCAGAGAAATGAAGTCTCATGGAGCAATTTGGGACTGAGATTGTGTGGTTCTGTGCAAGCTTCTTCTTCTCCATTGTTTTAAAATACAGGTGCAACTTCTGGCACTTTGGAATTGTCATGGTTTGGTTTTGAATGACAAAATTCTGAAGAACCTCATGTTTTTCTTTGAAATGCTCATGAGGAGCATCTTGGGGCTTTTGAAAAAATATTCAGATGGTGCTTGGAGCTGGTTTGTGCTGCCAAAATTAGAGCTCAGGTTCTGGCTGCTCTCAGCTTGGTCTTGAGCTGATAACGAGGTGTGTGGGGCATTGGGGAGGTTGTGTGTGAAGGTGGGACGTGGGAGGGTGTCTGGTGGCACAGAAGGAGGTGTCTGCTGGCACATGCATGGGGAGCTTCGAGCCCAGGCGCCCAATGCCACCCCCAGGGCCAGGTGGGGACGTGCAGGTGGCACCACGGGCACGTTGGGAGCTCCGTTCCCAATCCTCTCTGTGGAAACTTCCACCTTGTCACCACATTTCTCCGCACAGAAAAAAGCAAGGCACAATTCTTCCCAAGAATATTTCTGGGTTTCACATTCTCTGAACCTCAGAGAAAGGAAAAACAATTCTTATCATTTACTGTGTTTGTGCCAAAGCAGAATGCAATATGGAGACTGTTTACCCACAGTGATGGTGTTTGGTTCCTTGGCCTGTCAGGGCCAGGTGTGTGTGTGGGACTGTTGGCAGACAAGATGAGTGCAGTTCTGTGCAGAGCTGAGTGCTTGGCAGATTCAGTTTACATGTATAGTTTAGTATTTACTATTTACATTATGGTAAATACAATAATATAAAATAATATAGTATAGAATAATATAGTATAATAAAGTAATTAATTAGCCTTCTGATGAGATGGAACCAGATGCTTCATTCTCTCCCCTCGTTGGGGCTGCCTGCAAACACTTTCCCACCTTGCTCCAGTTTTACCTCTCCTGGAGCTGGAGCAGGAGGAAAAGGTCAGAACAAGTCCCGTGCTGGGGGCAGGAGCTGTGACAGGCCTTTTGTCCTGGACCTCCTTGCACTTCAGAGTCAGATAAGCTGCTCCACTCGGACTCTGTCCCTTGATATTTCTCCCCTCGTCATGCTGGGCCCTGTGGGATCCCCCTGTGGTTCCACAGCTCAGGCTGACCCTTTTTCCAGGACTTCCCTCAAAGCCTGGTGCCAGAAGTGAGGTGCCATTTCCATGTTAATGCCTGCAGACATCAGTGGTGGTGCTTGAGCTGATATCTCTCTTTGCTTTCACAGCTGGACTATATCTGGTTTGTGATTCCCATGCCATACCCCTAATTATTATTATTTCACACTTCATAACATTTTGGTAACCAAAATGCTCTGGGGCTCCAAACTTATCTATTCCATTTTAGCCCAGAGGAAACTTCGCAGCCAGTTCCAAATTCTAAGCCCCCAAATATGAATTTAGATTGGAAATTCTGATGGATCCTGCCCGGGATTGGTGCAGCCCTGATAGAATATTGAAAACACCGACTTTGTTACACATTGAGAGGGGGGTGCTTTCTCCCCCCTTTCCTTTCTTTTGTGTAAATCTGTTTTCACCACAGGAGCACATGCTGTCTCTTCTGGCTACAACACTACTTACTAATTCATCGATTCATCTTTAATGAGGCCCCCTGCCAATGTTTAAATAGCATTCGGAACAAAAAAAAGGCAACATTTCCAAAACAGCTGCTTCTCCCAGTCTTGACATCTCAGCCTTTCAGAATTTTAAAGTCTTTTTTTTTTTTTGTGCCCCCCAAAGTTGGTAATTTATAATTTAGGTGTAGCGTTATAATTAATTGTTTGCAAGATGGAGGGGAAATAGGAAGAGCTAGGAATAGAATTAGAAAAAAAGAAAGGAATAAAGTTTCCCCCAGGCTGTTGTGAGACATGAAACCAACAGTGTGGTTTCTGGGGCTCACTCGGCATTGCAGATTGAGCAGAGGGAGAATTCTCCTTGGCAGCCAAAATCATTTGTTGTGCGTGACAAGTTGGTCCAAGGACATGAGAATGAAAAGTTTCCTCTGTTCCTACAGCTTCTCTTTCCCTGGAAGTGTTACAAACATTTGGGGATGTGGCACTGCAAGATGTGGTTTAGCAGTGAATGTGGTGGTGTTGGGTTGGAAGTTGGATTTGATGGTCTTAGAGGTCTTTTCCAACCTTAACAATTCCATGATTCCGACAGTTCAACCCTTCTCAGAGCTGAGTTGGCTCCACAAACTGCTCCCACAGGGGTTTGGGGCACCTTGGTCACTCCTGTTCCCATCCTGGGTTCTCTTTTCTCTGAGGAGTGGAGGACGATCAGAGGCATGGAGCAGCTCTGCAGACAGGAAATGCTCAGGGAATTGGGAATGTTCAGTCTGGAGAAGAGAAGCTTTGGGGTGGCCTAACTGTGGCCTTCCAGGGCCTGAAAGAGCCAACAGGAAAGATGGAGAGGGAGTTTTCCAAGGGCCTGAAGTGCCAGGACAAGGAGGAATGGCTTCCCACTGCCAGAGGCAGAGTTAGGTGGGATGTTGAGAAGAAATTCTTCCCTGTGAGGGTGTGAGGGGCTGGGATGGAATTCCCAGAGCAGCTGTGGCTGCCCCTGAATCTGTGGAAGTGTCCAAGGTCAGATTGGAGCACCCTGGGACAGTGGGAGGTGTCCCTGCTATGGCAGGGGGTGGAATGAGATGAGCTTTAAGGTCCCTTCCCAACCCAAACCATTCCAGAATTCCAGGATCTCACGAAAATTCTGTGTAATGGTTTCAGACCTGGAGTCTGCTCTCCTGAGCACTTGTATCGCACTGAGTTTTGATATTCTGCTAAGTCCATGTACCTCTTTCTAGGATTAACTTGCAACTCCTGGATGCTTCCCAAAATAGGAGCATTTCTTACATTCAGGTGCTGCCTGCCCTTGGTTCCTCCTCTGGACTCTCTCCAGCAGCTCCACATCCTCCCAGTCTCAACCCCAGCACTTCACAAGGCCATGGAAAATCATCCTCATGTTGTCAGGGGAGGTGAGGGTGAACTACAGGGCTGGACCTGGGCCTGCTGTGGGAGAGATCCCTGGGATTGCCCAGAGGTGCTGGCACTGCCCAGGCTCCCCAGGAACGGGCACAGCTCCGAGGCTGCCACAGCTCCAGGAGGATTTGGACATCCCTCCAGGGACGCCCAGGGTGGGATTTTGGGGGGTCTGGGCAGGATCAACGATCCCATGGGTCCCTTCCAGCTCAGGATATTCCGTAATTCTGTGATTCTCTTTTCTCTTGACCATGACAGATGCAGGGAAATCAGTGAATATTTTAATACCCACGTGCCATCCAAACTGCAAGGCCAATGTTGGCAAAGGAGCCCCAGGCAGAAGAGGGGAAATCCTTGGAAAAAAGAGGATATTTTCCACTTAAATTAATGCTGCACCCAGTTTGGTTCCCCAAAAGGACATTTCTACATTAAATATCAGCAGAAGTCCTACAGCCTCAGCGTGCACATGCAGCAGACTTGTCTAGAAAGAACAACAAAACCAAATGAAGGCAGTTTGGAGGCATTTCCTGGGAAAAGATTCATGATTCTGTTTCCATGGAAGCGACAGCACATCCCAAGTGGCAGAGGGAGCTGACAGAGCGCGGCTGGGAGAGGGAAAGTGCCATCTCCTCCCTCCCAGCAGAGCAGGGGGGCAGAGCTGGGGGGAAATGGCTTCTGAAAATCAGGCAGGGAAATCTGAAAGGACACATGGACATATGGTTCCACGGGAGGTCTGGGGAGCTGGGCCGATTCCCAGCTCTGCCATAAACTTCCTGTGTCCCTTTGGGCAACTCACACAAGACGTCTTCCAGTTCCTGTGGCAATCAATAATTGATTTCATTGAGCACTAAATCAGAGCCTTAAACATCCTGGGCAGGGTTCAGGCCGGGTCCTTTGGCTCCCAAGGCTCAGGTCCAAGTCCAGCTTGGTTTTGCTGTTGATCTTTTGCTTTCCTTAGGAATGAAACACTCCCCATTTCCCATGGTTTCTGATCTCCTCAAAATGGGGGTTTAGTATCTGCCCCTCCAGAGCTTTACACAACTGTTAAATCCTGGTGACTCCACAGGACCAAAGACTCCTTCAGGCAAGCATTTCCTTGCCTTTGGATCAGACACCTAAATTTGTCACTGTGCTTTTTTTTAAATTTTAAATATGGCATAATGAGTAGAAGAGTTAAAGAATGAAAGAGGTGAGGATGGGCAAGGAAATAACTTGAGTGTGTGTAAATATTACTGATTGCACTGAAAATTCCTTCTCAGCACCTGTAACCAGCCACATCCAGAGACAGGAGGACCCTGCTGTGCTCATGGAGTAGGATCTGGAATTTGTTCCCTTTAGAAATGAAAGCCCAGTGTAAAAGAACAGAAGAACATCAGACTGCAGCTTATTACAAATATCTCATGTATTTTTGTTCCACATATATCCCATGTTCAGCTTTCTAATTCTTCACTTCTCTTAACCTGAAAAGTAAAGCTGGCTCAGGGGGATTTTTTTGGAAATGTTGTAGGGGCATAGAGAGCAGAGGGGAAAAAAAAAAAATCCGTTTTTTGGACAGAATTATTTTGGCTGAAGTTTAGTTTGTCTCTTATTTAAACTTAGCCTTTCCCCCTGGGACAACAACTGCGATGGAATCTCAGCCTTTCCCCTTCTCCCCTGTTTGACTGAGGGGCTTTTTGGAAAGCAGCGGGAGCTGGTGAGCTCAGGGTGTTGGGAGAATTCCCCAGCCTTGCTGCACAGGAGGGGAGGTGAAGGATAGCCCTGCTGCCCTCAGATCCAGCACATCCCTGCACAGGCTCTGCGCCCACGGGAGGAATTCTGCAGACCCCAAACAGTAACAGTGGCTTTGCACAAGGCCTGGCCACAAAACACCAGCTCTGGCTACCAGGGCTTCCTCCACAGCCAGAGTCCAGCCCTGCCTTTGGTCCTGCACTGGCCAATGCATTAATTAATACAATTCTGAATTTTGATCCTCTTTCCAAGGGCTCTGACTGGACTGGGGTGCTTTAACTGGAGCTCCCAGAGCAGGAACTGGGCTGCAGGGCCATCCCCAGCAGGCAGGGGAAGGAGCTGCAGTGTCTGGGCTGCTGGATGCTGGTGGGTTTTTATTTTTAATGGTTTCTGGCACTGCATTACACTGAGGTAAGTGCTTTGTTTCTCCCTCAAGTGGCACTCAGCTCCCTGGGGTTTGCTTATGAATGCTGAAGGAGAATGTCCACTCGCTTTACTTCTGTTGTGTTTGTACTGTACAAGCTTTTGGCTGTCTTTGCCAAAGGAAAAGACAGGTTGCTGCTATTTAGAAGAAATATTTTTAATTGCATAGTATTGATTTTCTCTTTTCCTTGGTGGAGCATTGCTCTGTTGCTGATGGATGCAGCACAACGTGGGGCTGGTTTGTGTGGAGGGATCAGCTCTGAAATAATAAAATTGTATTGGGGTTCAAACCCAGCCAGTTTTTTGGGGCAAGTTTTCCTGCTTTGAGCCACACAGAATTTGGCTTTTCATGACAGATTTCATGAAATACACACAGCTGAGCTTCTTCCCCTTTTTGTACTGTACTTTGTGCATTAATATAAACCATAACAGCCCCACACACTGATGGTATGGCCACACTTGTGTTGGATTCGTGTGTTGGATTCCTCCTCCTGCTCCATTCCACAGCTTTGGGGTGGATCGTGGCCAAGGGAGATGCTCTCAGGTTTTTATGTTGTTCCCCTCCCCAAATGAAACAAACTGCAGAGCCCTCAGCATCCCCAGCAACACCTCAAGGAGAAAAAGTAATTCTGCAAATCCTTGGATGCAAGCAGGGTAACCTAGAGCTGTGGAGCAGAACCATTTCCTTTATCATTGCTCTAAAGTTAGGATAATACCCAGCTCAGAGCTGGTAAAAGGCACATGAATGTTGATGCAGGGCCAGGGAGTTCTAAAATTGTTTTCACATTTATATGTAAAGCAATTACTGATGAATTTTTTTTTCTCTGCCTCATAACCTTGAGAAGTGGAGCAGACATGCAGGAAGTGTTACTTTTTATTTCACTCTGGTAGACTTGTAAAGCAGGCAGCCCTGGTGTACAGAGCAACAGGAGTCAAATGAAACTGGATTTTATTTTATGGCATTACTTGCAGTCCCTTAATGCAGGCAGATACCTTTGGGGTGGGAAGGGGGTGACTGAAGCCCAGCATGTTCTGACAGCCCACAATCATTTCAAAGAGATTCCTGGTGACCAGAGCATGGTCCAGCACCCTCCTCTCTGCCCTGGCTGGTCTGATCCGTCCTGTTCAGGGCACTGGGGAATGCAATTTCAGTTTTTTTACCCATTGAATGCAATTTAATTTTTTTCACCCATTATTACTTTGCAAACTGCTCGCTCAGACCCTCCTCCAAGCCCACACATTCTTTCCTGAGCTCTAATTAATTCATTTGCAGAGTGTGTGCTGCTCTCCCTGCTCATCCTGCAGACGTGCTAAGTCTTGCAATCAGAGAGAAAGAACTTGAACAGATTTGTTTTCACACCCTGCGTTCTGAGGCTGATGGAATCAGACCCAGCGCTGGAAAAATGAGACATCTCAGAGAGGAGCAGCAGTGTTTGGGTCAGGAGTGTCCTGTTTGCCCAGCAGCAGCCCCTGGAGCTCTGAGAATCAAACCCTGGCCCTGCTGGGGCTCAGCCCTGGCTGGAGCAGGGAAATGCCTCATTCTCCACCCTGGGCTGGGAGCTGAGGGGAGGCTGTGGAGTGCATGCCCAGTAATGAATAAATAACCCATTCCTGACACAGGAACATGAGTAGTTTGAATTTGACTTTATGTGCTCATTCCATAGTTTGAATTTGACTTTATGTGCTTATTCCACCCTTGTAATGATGCCTGGAAATGTGTTAAATACACAACTTAGGGTCCTTTTCTGGAGGACAAGGGGATGTACAGTAGCACTAGAAAGAGAGTCCACGTCATCATAGTTATATTTACCAGAGGTCTCCCTGACCAGGCAATTTTGAATGCTCAAGGCTTCAAAAAAAACCCAAAAAAAAAAAAAAGCCAACCCCCCCCAAAAAAAACCCAAAAACAAAAAACAAAACAAACACCCCAAAACAAAACCAAAAACAACCAAACAAAAAAAAAAAAAAACCAAAACCAAAACAAACAAACAAAAAACCAAAACCCCCCAAACAAACAGAAACCCAAAGAAAAACCAACAAAAAACCCCAAACGAAAAAACAACAAACCACCACAAAACAAATTAAAAAACCCTAACCAAAAAACCCCACAAACAAACAGAAACAAACACCAAAACCAACAAACAAACAAACCAGAGGAAAAGTGGTTACTAACAATAATTTATTGTGGAAAAATATTTACACAGATAAAAATATTGCACTTGGCATGTTAGGACCAGGAATAAGCCCATCTCTTGTCCTGTAGTTCTCATCTATTATTCATTCTTGCTGTTTGGCTCTTTTCATTTTGAGATGTCAGAGCACTTTGCAAATGAAGATGTAAATTGTTCTTGTTTTCCAGCAGAGTGGCTGAGATGGAAAGGACTGCACTGCAGCAGCACTGGGATTGCACCTGGAATTAAGGGGCCTCCACCATCCCAGGCCAGGGCTCTCCACTGGTTCTGGAGATGCCATTACTCCAAGGGTAGCAAACATGATGGGATCAATTAGAGAAAAAATCGAGGTGCAGAGGTTGGTGGCAGGGGGAGAGAAGGGGAGCACAGAACCAATGGCTGAGGGGAGTTAGGAGAGGTGGGAAAAGCAGATGTTGGGTTTTCCCAACATCTGGGAGTGTTGGGGAAGGAAACACTCCATGTCTCAGGGACACAGGGACATGCTCATGGTGCAGGGGCTCCTCTTTGGCTCTGAGTTCTGCCCAGTGTTTTGCAGAGGAAAGAAGAAAACCCCACAACTTTGTGAAAGTTGCAACGCTGGTATGTTTATTACAGCGCTGGACACGTGGAGATTGCTCTCCTCAAAAAGGCATGTGTGCCTCTGAGAACTTCAGGTCCCTTATTATCTGTCTCTCAAATACATATGTATACAGTTTCACAATAGGTTCATACATATTCATTTTTATGGCTTTTGTGTGACATTTACCACTAGTTCCTTTTTATCAGAAAGAATTTCTTGGTCAGGCTGACTTGCCCTTACAGCAGTCCCTGTCTCTCTCTATCATCTTCTGTCTCCCCCCTTTATCTCTGTCCTTCGCTGAAGTAACTTCACTGAGCTTAGGCCTTGCAGTCTGGCTAAATAACTCTGGTTTCTAACCACAGACTCAACTCAGAAATGTACATTTCACCTAAATTAAAATGGATTTCTATCCTGGAAAACTTTCACTTTGCTTCACCAGGTGTTGGTTTACAGTGGGTGAGGAGATCTGGTGGGGTTGCAGTGGGCTGACAGGCATGTGTGCTCTGGATCTTGGGTGGTGGGAGTCTCTCAGGGAGCTGGGAAGAACTTCCAGGAGCAGCTGTGTCCATGGCTTTTCCAGCAGCTTTAGGGAATCACAGAACAAGCTGACCTGCAAGGGACCCTCAGGGTCATCAAGTCCATTGTAGGCATTGACTTGCAGCCCTGCAGAGGCTCCTAAACTTGTTTTTGTACCTTCATAATTAATAACAAAAATCCACCTGACTTTGCAAATGGGAGAATTCACAGCTCAGTGCTTCACGAGTCTGTTAAAATATGACCCCTTGTCCTTGTTCTTGATGCTGACTCTGTGTACAAATGATGCTGATGGCTCTGCCTCTGAATATCCATAATGTGCCCATCCAGGTGACGAAGCATCCTAAATTTTTGAGACTGGAAATGTCACTCTGGGCCTGGAAGGATGTTTGATTTCATTCCAGGAATTGAGTAACAAATTGCCTTTAATGGCAGCATCACCAGAAATAGGCCTCCCTCGCTTTTTCATGTCACTTCCAAGTGTCTTGTTGATATTTTTAGGGGTTTTTATTATCCAGCTCGTTATGCAGCAGCCAGAGCCATGCCAGGTTCTCGGGGATCAGCAGGCAGGGGGGGCTCAGCTAGAATAAGAACTCCTGCACTCGAGGTTTTAATATCTTTTACTTCAAAGCAAGGAGCTGATGTGATCTTTCATCATCTCAGCTGTTGTTTACCAGCTTCCTACAGATGCTGTTTGAACTAACAAACCCCACATTTCCTGGCTGGAATGAGGAATTCCCTGGGTGGCTGCAATCCCTTCACTCGAGGCTGAGCCGTCCTGATTGAATGATGCCACTAACGAGAAGGGGATAAAAGTTCAGGATCACCTTTCAGGCAAAGAATAACTGCCCAAATTACTCTGGCTCAGCTCCTCAGCCCTGCTCCTTATTTTCTGCTTCCAGGGAAAACCAGCAGCAGCTCCAGGGCTGGGTTTGGGGTCAATTTACTCCGTGTCTCAGGGACAGAGGGACGTGCCCGTGGTGCAGGGGCTCCTCTTTGGCTCTGAGCTCTGCCCAGGGGTCGTTTCACAGCAGCCTCTGAAATGAGCTGAAATCCAGGAATTACAGGTGAGGAAAGAGCTGCAAGGTCACCTGTGCTGAGAGGATCAGAGCAGGGTCTTCAGTGCCTGTGATTAAAGTGTGTGAGAGGCTGTGAGGGAGAAAATAGCAGCAGTTGCAGACAAGTTCTTTTTTTCTCCCCTGCTCCTACTTTTCCCTCCCTTTTCCCAAGCCCATCAGCGGTGTGCTCCTGCTGCTTTTATCCCTTTTCCTGGAAGTTTGCTCCTGCTGCAGAAGCTGATGAAGCTTTCAAACACACTGAAATAAATATGTTATAATAAAAAATGGGCTGAAGCTTTTGTGTTCCAGACTGGTCTTCAAATATGTGCTGGTTTTCCTTTCAGGATAACAAGATAGCAGCCAACCAGGACTTTATTTTCCCATTGTTTATATCATAAATCATGGAATTATTTGGATTGAAAGAGACCTTAAAGATCTCATTCCACCCCTTGCCACAGGCAGGAATACTTTCCACTATTCCAGGTTGCTCCAAGCCCCATCCATCCTGGCCTTGGGCACCCCCAGGGATGGGGCACATTTCAGTCACTTTGTGTATTTGTATTTTTATGGGAACATTGTTCAGCTGCAGAGCCACCATGACATCAAACCTGCTCACCTCCCACATCCAGGTAGCTGCTGGTCTGAGCAGGGAAGGGTTGGCAATAAAAGAGGATTTGGGAGGTGATTTCCTTGAGGTGATTCAGTGAGTAAGTGGCAGGGATGGGAAACAGAAGGTGATTTTATGGGACACTCTTAATTCTGTAGTTCTCTAATTGTTTTATTGGTGAAGAAATGCTCTTTAAAGCTGAGATTTGTGATAGACCCAAACAGTGTAAACTGCAGGGAAAATTGGCTGCTTCTGGAAAGGATAGTCTGGCTAGAATGAGTTTCTCAGTCCCAAAGAGCAGGGGAGACAACAACCATCAATTTAAAATATAGGTAGTGATATGAAAATGGATAAATTTGTGGATATATCTGAGTTCACTTGGTCTGAATCCCATGAAGTTGTCAGTCAGTGTGGAGACCCAGGAGTCCACCATCAGAGTCCCAATCACCCAGCTGTGGAAGACTGGTCCCAGTCAAGGCTTTTAGGTTAGGGTGAGAAACTTGCTTCTCCCATAGATCTTTGCAGGCACATGCTGATTTCCGTAAAGTCATGTTACCCCACTGGTCCCTTGGTCCAGTTACCCCAGTTCAATCCCTATTACCCATCTTTGGTTAGTGTCTGGGATGTTCTCCTCTTTCTGTCCCTGCATTGGCCTCAGTTTGCTGCATTCCTCTGCCCCTATTTCCCTATTAGCTGACCTGACCCTTTACCCCTCCTTTGCACCATTTCCCCAAATCCATTGGACCCCGACCCTCAGCTCCACCCTCACCATCCCAAATAAAACCCCGTGCCCTCAGCCTACACCTGTCTTTGTGCCTGGACCCTCTCAGCTCTGTACCCAGTTCCTGTACCAACAAAGTTTCTGGAGATCCCATCCTGCCTGTCCTGCCAGCTCTCTGAGGCAGCAGTGAGCCTGGGGCTCAGCCCTGCTGGGTGCTCCAGGCCTTACCAAGGCTCCTTCCTTACAACACTCCCTGTCAGGAGCTGCCTTCCTGTCATGGAATATGAGCAATTCTGTCTTGGTTATGGGCAAATTTGGGAGAAAACCTCTAAAGGGGGCCTTTCTAGAAAGCAAACTTACACAGCTCTTCTCTTTAACTGGTTTGGGAAGGATTTCTCAGAGAGAAGTGGAAAGAACCTATTTATTTAACAGGCACAGAAGCCCCCAGCACACAAAATGAACAATACCGGATGACACCACTCTGACGCTGCTCTGAAAAAGATGAAAAATTCAGAAAGTGTCTCTTGGGGGTGGTCACTCTGTTCTCAGTCCCTCAGTGCTGGCAAAGGCTGCGGCCCAGAGCAGGCCCTGCTAGGCCGCAAAGGGGCCCAGTCTGGAGCAGGCTCGAGTTGGTCCAAAAAAGGGAAAGGAAAAACAGTCCAGGGAAAAATTCAGACTGCTTAGCTAAACTAACTAATGAGCAGAAGCAAAAGGGAAGAGCAAAGCAGGAGCAAAGCAGAAGTAAGAGCAAAGTGAAAAGCAAAAAGCAAAAGCAGCACCATGCACTGCCCTGTCTCTGTGTCCCACCAGCCGTGGGGGAGCAGCTGATTGCAAAACCAAAACAAAATATTTGCTCTTCAGAGCCAGTCTTGAAGGCACAGAACATGATATCCAGCACAAACAGAACACAGGAATGGGGATACAAGCATCAGAAAGTCACCCTAGGACAAATGTCCATGGAAACTGTGCTGAGCAGCCATCACTCCCTTTCCTCCCCATCACACTCCTGCACGCTCCCTTCCTCCTTGTCCAAGCATTTTTGTGGAAAATTGTAGCTTCAGAAACCAATTCTGCCCAGCCAGCTGAAAATGCTCCTTTTTGGGTGTTGGCAGCCTCCAATCAATACCTCCTGTTGGTAGACTCTTGTCTCCAGTGCAATTTTGGTGAACAAAAGTGTTATTGACCTGAAAGAGAAACTAAACTGCTTTTCAAAGCCACCAGTGCACCTAAGCAAAATAAATAATCTGTAGGGCAACTTCCATGTTATTTCTCTGTTGACTTACTGGGGTTTTTTCCTGCCAAACAGTCACCTTTCAGAGCAAAAGGCAAAACCACTGTGTTGGAGTCTCCTCTGCTTTTAATATTTCCTAATAAAACAGCATTTTAAAATGAAAAGGAATTTTTCTAAGGAGCAAGTGTGGGAAAATGATGGCAAACCTAATTTCATGCAGATCCAAGAATAATTTTTCCACTGTTCAGGATGCTTGGCTATTTAGTCTGCATCAGAGGCATGGGACTTTTATCAATCAAAGAGCCACTTTGTCATTAAATGGAATCTGAGAGTTGCTCTGAGATTCAACTCCACGTAGAAATTGGGAAATAAGGGTCTGCTTCTCAGGCACACTGAGGCTCCTTTGTGCACCTACAGTGCCAAAAAAGGCCCCCAAGACTTCATTTCGCTTCAGATCTTTCATAAAATCTATTCACCCAAAGTGCTTTAGGGTTAAAATTAATTCAGTTAATGAGTTAAATAACTGCCAAGGGAGAGAGAAATTAAGAGTCATGGGCAAGGGGGAAAAGAGATGCTTCCAGCTGAGTTTAGAAGAGAGTGTGAATGAGTTGAAGGGGAAAAGAGATGCAGTGATGGGCAAGAGCTGCAGAGGAGAAAGCTCTGATGCCCCGGGGTCAAATTACATGAAGGGAGGAGGAAGAGCCTCTTTCTGCAGGAGAATTGTACCACTGGCAGCTGATTTAACACTCAGCACAGAAGCAGCAAGAGAAGCTGAAGATTTGTACCCAGTGTAGTTCCCAATTCTGCCCAGGCTGCACAAACACTCATCTTTTATTGTTTATAATGCAATGGAAATATCATGGAATGGATTCCTATTGCATCAGGCATTTCAGGAAAGGAAAGGCAGACTCTGACTTGATGTTTTGACTCCCAGAGTCTTTTGAGAGAATCATGGAAAAAAACGAGGCTGGAAAAGGCCTCGAGGGTCATTGATCTGTGCCTGAGGCCCACCTTGTCCCCAGCTCAGAGCCCTGAGTGCCACCTCCAGGCCTTCCTTGGGCACTTCCAGGGATGGGGACTCCAAACCTCCCTGGGCATCTCATTCCAATGTTTAACAACCCTTTTTGTGAAGAAATCCTTCCAGAATTTGAGCCAGACAGAGCTGTAGCTGGCGCTTGACAACTTCCATTCTCCATTCTCTCTCTCCTCAGCAACCCTTTCATTTGTAGCGGTTGAACTCCTCTGAATCTGAGTCTGTCACTGGTTTAGACGACAAAGAACATTTGAACAGATGTTTTCCAAGTGAGCCATTCTTTCCCAGTTTTTATAGCACCTCTCACTTCACATGAGGCAGGGCTTAAGTGGGTCTGAACCTCAAAGAAACTGTGCTACACCAAGCTTTAAACAACCCCCAGCCCCCAGCATGGTCAGACTGATGACGTTCCCCACACTTTAAGAAGCCTCTGAGGCTCACAAACAGAAGTTTTACATATAATAGTTTGGATATGACCAGCCCTGATTCATTTCCCTCCTTTTTTTCCCTCAGTGCTCCATGACGGTGCATTTATGGTGCAGGAAGGTGCCTTGGAAGCTTGAGAATAGTAAATGCAGGCCTGCTTTTGCTCAGCAGAACTTGTTCAAGGCTTTACAAGAAATTTTCAGACAAACTCATCCAACCAAAGTTGGTTTGAAACAAAAAGAAATAAAAAATCCCAAACCCATAGCCCCAAGTGCCTTATTTGAGGAATGTAAATAAAACATGTCCTGGATATTCTCTTAACTTTGGCTCATGTAAGAGACAGTTTGCCCTTGCCTAATGCTCACTTTGTGTTTGCTGCTCTGTTCCGGGTTCCTGGGGGCTCCTTAGGGCAAGGCAGGGAGAGGGGATGCTGAGGGAGGAACTGTGAGGTTCAGCAGTTGCACCCACATAGCACAGGGACTGAAAGGTCCCTCCCTCCCTCCCTCCACAAGTGTGTGGGCTCAGTATCAGACACCAGCAGGATCTCTGGAGATGCATTTCTTCCCCAGAGCCACTCAGCCAGTGGAGGGAAGGATTCCCAGGACATTGTGCTGCTTGAGAAGGTCCTGTAGAACAGCTCTGGGTAAGACACACATCCATGAGGCTTTTCCTGCTGGCTCTAGAGCTTGAAAAGGCTCAGATTTCCATAAATCCTGTGAACCCAGAGGCAAGATTTCGCTTTCAGATGCCAGGTCTAAAGCAAAAGCTGGGTGCCCATTCTGAGGGAAAAGAGCAATTAATGCGATTTCTCCAGACTTTTCATATTCAGTGCCCATGGACTCACCCCTCCCACAGGGCCTGGTTTCTTCTCCACTCAAGTCTGGTCTCTGTGGCCCAGGGATGAGCGCATCAAACTCTTTAAAGCAGGGTCTGCCTGCAGCCTGTTGTTTTTGGATCCTCCTGCATCTCTGTGTTTGATTTGGACATACCTTGAATCACCAAGTGTAGGTCTGAGGGAGTTCCTCTGCAAGCCTCATTTGCTCTCTTCTGTGAACCAGGATAGATAATTCCTGCCTTGTGGGCATGTAAATTTTAATAGTTTAGTCCCCCAGTTCAGCAAAGCACTTGAGTACATTCTGCTGAAGTAAATGGGATTTTAATTCTGTGATTACATTTTTTTGGTGAACCAGGGCCGCAATAAAATACTGGGAGATCCTTGGAATCAGAGGTGTTGGAGAACTGTAATGTCATTATCAGTATTTTGCAGGAAAAAACCACAGGGTGATATTTGAATAAATGAAGTTTGGTCATCTTAAACATATAATTTAGATGTGACAAATAGCCTGAGATGCTTGGGAATAATGCTTTTATTTTGGGTTAGTTTTGTTATTTAAAATGCAGTGACTCAGTGGCTTCCTGTGCTTTTTGGGCTTTGGGAATAGACTTTCAGCTGCTTTCTGCCAGTGGCTGTGGGGTGTGTGTGTCTGTCAGGGAATGGGTGTCAGTTTAGGATCAGGAGTTCTGTGTTTGCATAAATAACTTCTCAGTAAGCATAAATAACGTCTGCAATGGCCGAACCCCAGTGCTGTGGCTGCAGGGTGGGGAAGGCTCTGTGTGCAGCTGGGTGCCCACAACTGGCACGGGGCAACTCCAGAGATGCCAGACAAGGAGGAGAGGAGGCTGCAAAGGGAAGCCCGGTGCCTCGGCAGCTTGTTCTTATCACCTCCCTGGGCTGATGGCAGCTTATCACACCCAGCCCGAGCTCCCTCACCCAGACAATCCCCTAATTGTCTGTCCCTGTTAAGTAGCAGCTCTGGTGACATTCCAGACCTTGACCTCTGCCCTGTCCAGCGCCACAGAAGTGCCATTAGGAATCATGTAACAGGAGGAATTAGGGGCTGCTGGAAGAGGCCAGAGGTCAGCCTGGAGCAGCAATGGCAGAGCCAGCTGCCTTCCCCTCCCCAGAGCTGGCAAACGGGACACCAGGCTGGGCTGGGACGTTCAGGGAAGGAGGAATGGACAAGCCCAGGATTGCTGAGGAATTCCAGCCACTTTATAAAGACTTTGGGCAATCCTTGGTCAAGAAATGTGCTTTAAATATTTAATATTTAAGTAGTCTTGGGGCTTGGAGAGAAAGTGTCAAAGGTCCTGCCAGCCATAGCAGCAGGTTGTATGTGTGTGTTAGAGCACCGTGAATGCCAGCTGGGATTCAGGGATCTGGGAGATGGGAGTCAGAGCAGCAGCCACTGCTGGAACTGTCCAAGAACCTGCTGAAGGAAAAGGCTACACAAGTTTGTGATTGCACTAGAAAATATCAGCCATCCAGGACATTTTCTGTATTCAAATCCCTCCTCTCCAAAGGGAACCTTGTGTGTAACTTACCCAAATGAGGATCCTCCTCGCTATGGCTGTCAAAATCCCACATTCTGCCCATCCCAGCCCACAGATCTGCCACTGGAAGTTTTGGCATGTTGGAAATGAGGCACTGAACCTATGAACTGAGGGTCCAGTTCAAGGAGATAACTGAGGAGATTGATAGATTCAATAGACCTCCCATCAGGCATGTCCTGAAACACAGGCTCCACTTAGTCTGGAAATCTCTTATTTAATAACAGCTGCTCTTATCACTTCAGTTTGATTTTCTATGCAGTATTCAAGCTGAGCCTTTTACATAATGAGAAATAAGCTTGTCTGAGCTTGTAAATGTGCAAAAATTCTCAGTGAACCGTCCAAGTGGTGCAAACCAAGGTAACCATTAAAATCAGTGGAGCTCTGCCAGTTTACATCCGTTAAAGACCTGACTCTCTATTCCCAGGCATGTTAGAGGTGTTACTGTGTAAATGACTGCAGAAATTATTGCTGAAAGGTTTTTTTATGCTCCAAAGGTAGATCAGGTATCTGGTTCAGGGAGGGCACATCCATTGCTGCAGGAGGAAATACAGGAGAGAAAATTGGGAAGTGTTAACAGAGATTTTTGAGAAGCTTTATAATGACAGGTCACATTCCCAAGGACTATAAAGTGGCAAATCTAACACCAATTATTCAAGAGGGGCAAAAAGATGCAGCGAGCAATTACAGCTTAACACCAGTTGTGGGAGAAATATTAGAAAGCATTTGAGGGGGTTTGGGGAGTGAACAGCTTGAGGAGTGTAATTTGATTAGAGATGGCCAATGTGGGGGTTTGAGGTGGGTTTTCACTGACTGAGGATTCTTGCCAGGTATTGCTGCCAGGGGAGGGCTGCATGGGGAGGGGATGATGTGAGCTTGCATTTTTGTAGTGCCAACCTGGGATGCAGCAGCATTTCACAGGGCTGGGCTGCAGAACCCATTGGAAGGTGTTTAAATGAGGAGGATGATGGATGCTCTTTGCCAGGAAGGGGGGTGAAAGCCAGGTTTGGTTTGAAGAAGTGAAATGAAGGGCTTGTTTTTTGTGTTTGGCTTCCTGAAAGTCATAAAAGACCATCACACAGGGGAAAAGAGAGAATTGGGCAAGCTGGACTCCCATTCCAAGCTCTGGCACCTGGGGAAGGGTCTCTAAATGAGCTTTTCTGAGTGTCAGTGCAGTTCAGGTGCTCTCTCGAGGTCATGCACAGATCAGGGCGGTGTTACTGTGCCAGTGGGTCTTTGCCCACACACACAAATACTCTTTTTCTGTGAGTCACTTGGACAATGTTCTTTCTGTTGCCTTTTTTAATTGCAGGCTGCAGCTCTGGGGGTGTCTCTTAGGGTCCCCCTTTTCCGTGGCCTGTGGATCTGGACAGGTCTCTTTTCTCTGCTATTTATTCTCCCTAAACCTTCTCTGTAACTGGCAAGGGCTGTTTGGGACATTGTTCTGCCATCTGAGGGACACAAGGAGCACAGGGTGTCCCTGGCACTTAAAGCCCCTTGGTGCTTGTGGGTAAGAAAACCGATATTAATAATGATCAAAACAGCTTTAAACAAAGAAACAGAGTTTTCTCCTCCCAAACTACCAAAAAGCAACTTAAGATCCATAATTCACACACACCAGGTCTCTTGGTGGGGCCAGCAAAGGACCTCAGTCCCTGACTGACTGTGCTGGACCCTGGGGAACCCACTGGATTAAAAAGGTAATTTTTGGTTATGCAGAGATAGCCATTTTGGGAGGGAATAACTGCAATATTGCAAGCAGCATCCACAGACTCCCTTTTCTCTCTCAAAATGCTTTTTCCGCTCAGTTTTAAGCTCTTTGGGGCCAGCTCCTTTGGGTTTTGTGATTATAAACACCTTACAGCCACAGCATTCCCTGGGTGCTGCTCCAGGACAAATAAAAACTGCACAGAAGTGCAAGGAAATGCTTGGGAAATGGTGAGTGACCATAGGCTTCTGTTATTGTAAACCCAGAAATGTTTACTCATTATATTGAAATAGGTTTGGATCATCGTGGATGAAAGTGAAACAAGATATAAGCCTGCAATGACATGCATAAATACATAATTAAGTGTATTTCCTTTCCATATGGAGAAGATTAACTGCCTTGCCTCAGCAGGGAGTTGCTTTATTTGGTGTCTGCTTTGGTGTCCCTTTCTCTCTGACAGCTTACAGGGGACGCTGAAAGGGAATTTCTCTTGCTGCCTAATGAATCTTGGAATAAGGACTTGCAGGGGAAAGAATAAGTGATTACCTCAGAAAACAGGAGTTTGGTGACCTGAAGGACCGCCCTGATTTCTCTTTTTGACCTTAAGTGGGCCCTGTGGGATGGCAGTGCCCACCTTTCCAAGACTTATTGCTTAGTCATAAATCCACAAGGAGGGGAGAGGGATGTGTCTGGTAAATGCTGAGGCATCAGCAAAAGCTCCCGAGCTCAGGTTTCATAACTTGAGAAATATTTTATCACCCCTGTGAGCCAAACCTCTGAAAAATCAATAGAACTTGAGAGTTGCCTGTATTGATCTGAAGGCCTGAGTTGTACTGAAATATTCATGGCCCCATGTGTTTGTCTATGTGTGGTTTGGGGACCCAGGCGTGGGCAGATTTCAGAGGGAAATATTCTCATTTTTCACTTTAACTTCATTAAGGTGCCTTGCAAAGCACACCCTTCAGAGGCACTGAATTTGTTTGTCTCACAACCAGCTTCCTGCCAGCCAGCCAGAAATGCATTCTCATTATTATTATTATTATTATTTTTCTTAAATGACAAAGTGTTGGGAGGAAGGAGTCAAGGAGATCTGATAAAATTAGCACCACGTCCTCCTGGGGATCCCCGGGCTTGCTTTGTTTGCAAAGCCAATTTGGCCACTGCCTCTTTGATCTTCACTTTCAGTATTTGAGCAGGCATGTTTAGTATCACTCATTTCACTGGAGATTTGGGATTCAAGTTTCCTCAACAAGCTCCAAAGCAGTGCATTAGAAGGGGAATTGTCTGCCAGGCGTCTCAGAATCTCAATACCCTTGATACTAATTTGATGTGATGCATTTCACCAGATGTGTCTACCTGAGCACTGCTTCATGCCCAGGGGGGTTGTGCTACTGTAGAGTATTAAAGTTTCCTCTCCCCCTTCCCTCTTTCCTTTCCTCCCTTTTTCTTCCAAAAGCAGCTGAATGAAAAGCATCCATAATTTTAATCTGCATAGAGGTGGATATTTGGAAGGAAAAGTGTGTGTGTGTGTGTGTGTGTGTGTGTGTGGCAGGATTTATGCAAAAATCCCCCACTGATAACAGAGCTTCAAAAATATATAAAGGAACTTCAATAAAGCTTCAAATATATTTTAAGAAACTGGTTTTTAAATATAGGCTAACTGATTAATTTATCCTTTCAAACTCCAAAACCTGCTTTTTTAATTTTTCCATAAGTATGGATGTAGAGGGAAAGGCTGAGAAAAGAGAAATGGAGAAAAAATAAGGTGAAAACTAGTCTTTAAGAAAAAATGTTGGCTAAAAGGCTGCCAGGGGGCTGAAAATACTGTTATGGGACTAAGCACCTCCATAACCTTTATCACAAGAGTGTGGGGTTCAGGCTATCAAGGGTTTGTGGGTGGTGTTGGAGCCCCACATCTTAAATGGAAGGAGAAATAAGGGCAATTAGAGCTGATCTCTTCCTTAGCTCTCCACCCTGTGCAAATTCATCCATGGTTAAAAATAGTCCTGTGAAATAAAAACAAGCACCCTGGAGAGGCATTGCTCCAATCAGTGCCTCAAACTAAGCAGCAAACAAGGCTTTGGGCACCTGAGATTTGCTGGTGTTGCCAAAGAGACCAGGAACAGCTCATTCCCTCCATCCAGGGAAGTGTCTGTGCCCCAGGGAATGGGCTGCGAAGGCACCTGGTGCTGGTTTGGGATCTGGATCACCACAGTTGCTTCCCCACCCCCTTTAAAATCCAGTAATCTGAATTATTGCTGTTGTGTGGAGCTTCCCAGAAGAGGGAACCTCCAAATTCTGTGTAAACACCAAGTGCTGCTGGAGTCACACTGTGGCACTGAGTGTGACCAGAGCTGGTCCTGGTGACAGGGTTTCACTCACTCAGACTGAGATGGCATTTTTTGCTTGCAGTTATCCCCTTGTTATCCATGTGACTGCTACAAACCTTCCCTTGTAGAAAGCAGGAGGGGATAAAAGCATCCTCAGCATTCTTTATTTATTTCCTTTCCTCAATGGCAAAGTAAACGGAATGTTTAAGCAACTGACATCAAAGATGTGATTTCTCTCAAGCTAAAAAGCCCATTAATCAAAATTTTAAAGTGTTCTTTAATTACCCTGTAATAAAACGACACGCGCAGAGCGGGAGGAGAAATTGTGTATTTTAGAGTTCCTCGTGCTTGTTTGTGTTTCAAATCTCCCTGGAAATCCCTGCTGATCCCTCCTGCTCCTGCTGCTTAATTCCCCCCTGCCCCAGCTCCTGCGTCCTGTGCTGTGTGAGGCAGGGATGGTGGCTGGAGGTGGTTATTAATTGTTGTGTATAGCATAATATAATATATTATGTGTATATATTGTGTATAATATAATATATTAATATTATATATTAATATTATATAACAATATATATAATATTAATATGAAGGTCCCAGGACAAGGGAGATGAGAATCCTGACTCCATGTTTCAGAAGGCTGATTATTATATTATATTATATTATATTATATTATATTATATTATATTATATTATATTATATTATATTATATTATTATGTTATGTTACGTTATACTATGTTACATTATATTATGCTATGTTATATTACATTACATTATATTATGCTATATTAGCTATACTAAAACTTTATTAAAAGAAATAGAGAGAAAGGATTTTATCAGAAGGCTAGAAAGGAATGAATAATAAAATGTCCTGACAGACTCAGAGAGTCTGACACAGCTGCCTGTGATTGGCCATTAATTAAAACCAATTCACATGCTGGGTAAACAGTTCTCCAAATCACATTCCAAAGTAGCAAAACATGGAGAAGCTGAAGCTTCTCATCTTCTCAGGAGAAAAGATCCTGGCTAAGGGATTTTTCATAAAATATGACAGTGACATCTGGAGGATTGGGAATTCCATCCTCTGAGGCACTGAGTTTACTGAAGGCTCAGCAGAGGTGGTGTTGAGGGGACAGGGACCATTCCCATCCTGGCAATTTGAGGTTTTACATCAGGACTCCAAGTCTGTGGTGTGTCCTGGGAAAGCTGGACCTGGAATCCTCCCCTAAACAGCAAACTGAGAGAGGCAGGAGCAGTGGGGACGGAGCAGGGGCTGGAGCTGGGTGGGACCAGCACAGCTCCTTCCAGGCTTCACCCTTCAGGGTCTCACCCTTAAAATGGGCTCTGGATGGAAGCACTGAGACAAGGAGACCCCAAAGGGGGGCTGGGGAACGCTTGGAGGGACGTGAGCTCTCCAAGAAGAGCTGTGAGGAAAAGGACACGGTGAAAACCTGGTTAAAAACCTCTTTGTAAAACTCAAATTCATAAAGGAAAGAGAGGGAAAAGTCAGATGAGAGCAGGTGCTCCACTCCTGTCCCTTTGAGGGAGGTGCTCAGTGTTGTGGTAGCAGAGAAAACCTTGGGTACACAAAGTTCAGAGAGCAGCAAAATCACAGGCCTCACCTCAACCAAAACCCCAAGTCTGCAGTCCAATAAAGCTTTGCAGGTCCTAGAAACCCTCTGCAAATTTTTTTTAAACTTGAGCTCATCCATAAAACTGGGACCTCCAGCTGTGAGCCCTGTCCCTGTGGGCAGCGCTGGTGAATCCTCATCCTGCTGGGGAGGAGTAACTGGGAGCTGGAGGTGGGATGGCACCATCCCCTTTCCCACACCCAGCTGATCCAGGCTGCTGTGATTTGACTGAAATCCCTGCTCTTGCCAAACTCAGCTGAGTGAGTACGTTCTGAGTTGATCTGTTTTCAAACCCAGACAGTTGTTAATGAAACAGTTGCTGTTTTGTTGACAGAACATTAATTACTTGATCTTAGGACTTGGTAATTGCATGGGCCCCCTCTGTATACATCACTAATTACATTAGCAATTATATGGCATTTTAAAGACAAAGAAATGACTGCAGCAATTGCAGTGTCAGAGGGACCCTGCTGGTAAATTCCAATCAAGTCTCTGCAATGGCAGGGAGGTGTTGGGAGAAGCCCTTCTCCATCCCAAACCTGCACAAAGCCCACGCTTGTGCTGTGGTGCTGCCACTGCTTAAACCAGGGAGCCTTGAGAAAAGAAGGGTGCTTGAATTTCTCATCCAGGTTAGTTACACTCTTAAAATTGATCCAAAGCATTCTCAAAAGGCTGCTTGCTGTTGGAAATATTTTTTCTCTATTACTCTTAGAAATAACTCAGTCAAATCTTAAAAATCACAACTAAAATTAGGAATAACCAGCAGTGTAAAATGCCTCTCTGAAAGCTGCACTGTATTTCCAGGGATCTTCCCTTGCCTATGAATAGGCCAGAAGGTGATTTGGGAAAGTGCAATAATTCCTGTGCCTCCAGAAGGTGGGGGCTCCATCCAGGTCTCCCTGTGGAAAAGGATGTGCCAAGGGCCAAACTTGTTCCCTCATGTTTTAACCTTGCCAGACCTGACACAGGACAACAGATCCCATTTCCCTTCCCTGTCAGATCCCAGGACATCCCTCTGGCTGCCCTGGAGGGCTCCAGCCCCTGCCAGGGCGCTCAGAGACCCTGGCACAGAGCCCCAGACCCCTGTGCCTTTGATTTTGACATTACCAGCCTTATATGAGGAATTACAAGCCACAAAAGTTTAAGTAGAGTGATAGTGAGTTTGTCACAGGGTGAAAAGTAGAATTTGGAGTTTTTAGAATGGGGGCTCGGGGTCCCAAGATGGAGGAATTTGGGCATGCCCTGTCCTTCTTTCTCCTTCTTCCTAGCCTCCATCTTCTGGGTGATGGTGGCACTTTTGGATTGGATTAGAGTAGGAACACAGTGTCTAACACAGATGATAGGTATTGGGAAGTTATTGTAAATAATGTACAGGTAGTTTTTAGTATAAAAACACAACATTGTCCTGAGGATGGGCAGTGTGCCACAGACTGGCCTGCTGAACAGACCTCAGCAGATCAGGAAAAGAATGTTCTAGATAACAGAAAATAACCTTGAGAACCACAACAGAGGAATCCTAATTCCTTCTTCAGTTGCCAGTCTGGGAAAAGAGACTCTGACACATCTCAGGGTCAGCCAGGACCACAGAGCCCCCCGAGACTTCCCCACCTCCCCAGAGCTCCTCTATTGCCTCCATGGGACGTGTTTTGGTGCCTTGCCCCTCAGGAGGGACAAGTGTTGGGTTTCCCTTCCCTCATCCCCTCTGGTGTTTGTTCCCTGCTCTGTGGGCACCCCCAGCTCCCTCCCCAGCTGCTGGTTAAGCCAGCCCTGCCCAGAGTTAATGAGACATTCCTGCCTGAATAACGTGCTGCCATTAGAGCTGCAGATCCTGGCCCTCAGCAGCTGTGTGTTGTCACAGAGATGAATATTTTAACTGGGCTGGCAATTCCCTGCCTGCCCTGCACTAGTGGCTAAAGGAGTGGCTTTTGTTTCACCATTTATTGAAGTGAAATTAAAATTATTTCCATCTAGAAAATACCTGGAAAGAAAGAAACAAACATAATCTAGGTGGGAGAGGATGTGCTGTTGCAGAAGGCCTTTGTGAGGCAAGGCAGATCAGGCTGGCTGTGCCCAGATGTGACTGTCCCCTCCCTGGGGAAGGACAGCCTGCACACCCCTGGACCACCCCTGGAATTCCCATTGCCACTGCTCTTAGCAGGAATGTTCCTTTGCCCTTCCTGACACTCCACAAATTCTCAGTGCCCCAGACACCTTGCCTTTGGAAAAGGGCCACTTTCTGTGTCTGATGTGACCAAAGTCATTCAGCTCTCCCAGAGCTGGAGAGAATGCTGAACATCTGATCTTCCTGTAAAACCTGCTGAGCCAGATTTAACATGTGAGGAGATTTCAAGACTTTATTGGTCTTAACATTGACCAAAAAACCTCTTTTTACAATGGAGTAAGACTGATAATGAAATATGTTCATGACAATGATCCTAGAGAATTTTTTTTGCTTTTCAAGACATTTCTGTGAAGATAACCCAAGGTAATCTGAGATAATTTGGCTTGGAGGCAGTTGTTCATGTGCTTATTTGAGTTAAAAACTTGATTTTTTGGTCTGAGACTGTCACACATCTCCTTCTTCCCTTCCTGAGCATTTTGTTGCCCAGGGTGACACATCCCAGGCTGGTGTTTGTGTCTGTCCATCATCAGCTCCTTGAGAGATGCAAGAAAAGCAGGAGTGGGACAGCAGATCTGCAGCTTTCATCTGCCCAGCACATTTCCTCCCTGGGACACAACAGTGGGGCCCTGTTCATTCTGAGAACCTCTTTCACAGGAACCGGGACTTTTATCACCAAAATCATCGCTTAAAACACTGCTGGGATTTCTTAGGGGGGGAAAGGAGCTGAACAAGACTTTGAGGAGAATGGGCCTCTGTTCAAGAGGAGATGAAGGACATTTCATCAGGACAGTGGAAAGCCTGGGTTTCAGCTGCTGATCGCATGTTATCCTGAAAGGAGGAATGGTGCAGAGTACCAAAAACCTCTGTTTTCTCCTCAGTTTTGGGCTGATACTGCCTCATGTTTTCAGATGCTTTCACTGACATCTGGCAATAATTTAAATACTGACTCACATTCTGTCGAAAATGTCAGCACAAGTGACCTTCATCATTAAATTTTCATTTGTTTGAACCTTTCCAGTAATTTTCATTGAAGAAAATGGAATATTCCTGGTTCAAATAACCAATTACTGTTTTCCAAGCAGTTTTCAGCACTGTTTTGTCCATCCCTGTGGCTGAGACATGCACTCTGCACAAGAGGGAGTAAATATATCCAAATTATTTTAGGGAGCCAATGTGATTCACCTCTGCAGCATCAGTTTGTTGTTTGCTCAGAGTTTTGCCCAAAGACAAAATGCCTAAAACAGGACCAAGCCCAGATTTAGTCCAGGGAAGGGCCAGGCTCAGTCAGCCCCAGTTTTTAATTTTGATTTTGTTCTTTGACCAACTGCATGCTCATAACAAAAAGGGGAGGTGTACAAAAAGGTGTCCAAATTCCCCCTGCCCAACCCTTCGAGTCCTTTTTCCCCCCAAAAAGGACTGAACTCTCACACAGGTGTTGTCCATTTGTAACAAAGGAATGGTCAGAAAAGACCATTAATTATCCTATTATTCCATGCCCAGCATAATCTCAACCTGGCTCTCCCAAATGTGGTTGGACGTTTTACAGGCAAATCTTCAAATCTTGATTTAAAAACTCTCACATAACATTTTATACCACTTTTAAGTGTTATTGTTACTGTGAATGACCCATAAAGATGATAAAGAAGCAGATTGAACACTGAAATTAAGATAATTTCCCCCTTATTTACAGTACAAAAATTTTATTTTTTTTTGTTAGGATAATTTAAAGTTTAAAACTGAAGTAGACATACTCATTTTACAAACAAGATATTCTTCCATAAGTAGGACCATTAAAAACAGTAAACAAAAAAACCAAAAAGCTATCTTTACAAAAGCTCTGTGCATAGCAACTTCATACTGTATATAACTGACAAAGCAAAAAATAATAAAAAAAAATACAACCCAAAAAAACAACCAGCCAACCCCAAATAAACCCCAAAACTATACAGGAGGGAGAAATGAGGCCTTAAATTACAGGAGGGAGGAATGGTTTGGAGAAACCATGCATATTGGAAATGTGCAAAGAAAGAGGGAGAGGAAGATGCTGTACCAAGATAAATTATGAGATCAAAACCAACTCTTCAGAAGTTATGATGAAATTTGTCGTTACCTATTGCAACACTTTCATCTTCCCAGTGGCAAAGAGGAAAACTCAGGGAATTGTCAACAGCAACCACTCAAAGAGGACAGGTTTGCTTCTTACAGTGAAAACATTCTCACACACCAGTTCTGGAATCATCTTTTCCCTTTTGGTCGAGTGTTTTGCCACTGCCAAAGTCCTTTTTCATGGCCAAGGATTTCTGATTGTGTTTATTTAAAGGTGTTTTTCTCTGTAAACCTCAATTAATTCTACACTCATATCTAGTACCATGATTTCCCTGCATGAGCAAAATCCATGTTCTAAATAATTCCTAGGTTTCTTTTCGTTTCTTTTCTTTTCTTTTTTTCTTTTTCTTTTTTTTTTTTTTTCTCAAAACAAACCAGATTTTTCATATTTGCATCAACACAGGCAATTCCTCTTCTGCAAATGCTTGGAGCAGATTTTCAGGAAGGTTTCTCTTTTTCACTTGGACTCATGGCAACTGGGCAAGTGGACAGAACTAATAAAAATAACTGAAGGGTGAAAGGAATGTTCAGTGTTCCAGAAACTTTCCCTTTTTTTTATTTTTTATTGCCAGACTGTCATTTTTACCCCTGAATCTTCCCAACATTTCAGTGATGTCGTAGATCTTTCTTTCATCTACCTGTGCTGACTAAGCAAAAATAAAACAGAAGGATGGACAGACCCCAGTTTTTCCCATGAAATATCTCCTATTTTTTTCAGCTGGAAAATTTCCTGACTGAGATTTTGTAATGAAAATCCCATTTGTTAAGAAAAAATAAGAGGATTTAAGGTGGCAAACTGCTGCTCTCCAGCAGGTGGGCTAGAAATTCCTATTGATCTGGAATATTTGCCAGACAGAATATTGAGTGGATTTGATGATCAATATTAGAAGTAGCCAGTATGGAGAAGGGCAGGGGGAATATTCAGAACCTTCATGCTTCAGAGCTGTTTGGGGGTTCAGTAGGTGGGAATGGAGGAAGGGATTTGATAGAATGAGCCTGGTAAGATAATTTTTGGAATTAGGACTCAATGTGTTTTGACTGAAAATTATGGAAGTTTTAATCCCAACTCCTCCAGTCCTTAATCCATTTTTATCCCTGGATAAATGCATAATTCCCAACATGAATTTGGACTTCCCGCTTTGCCCTGCTGGGATATCACTACCTATGAATATATGGAATATTTTGGGGGTTTTGTTTTTGCTGTTTTGCTGTTTGGAACATCCAGGTCAGATCCTGCACTCTGTTGTTATCAGAGATACACTGACAACTCCAGAGCTTTTAGCATCTCTGATCCTTTGATATTTCAGGGCTCACTTGGTTTCAGGGGTGCTGATTGACCTCCTTGGTGGCACGAGGGACATGCAGAGAACCCCAAAGGACAATCAACCTGCAGCTGTAACTAACAGGGATTTATTTCATTTCATTGTTTGTGGAACTCAGACAGTTTCAATACTCTGACTGTGAAATATTAATTATATCCATGTTTCTTAAGCCCACATTATTCCCACCAAATCTCTCCTTAAATTGTCATTTTTGCTGATATAAGTTGGGCCTTGAGTTTTAGAAGAGATCAACCCTCCTCTACCTTTTCAAAATGGGACTCAATGGCATTGAGAAGGCACCAAATGAAGACCCTGCCAAACCCCCCAGCACAGTCAGGAACACAAAACTCCTTCCCAGCAAGTGGGACTTCCTTTAGGGATGGCCAGAGCAGTGCAGTTGGTGTCTCCAGTCCCTCTGAGATCTCCTGCAGAACTCCACATGCAGGGAATGGATTTATCCCGTGGACTGAACTGTGCACTGTGCCAGGAAGGGAACCTGGGGCACCTGGTGCCATCCTTGGAAGTGTTTGTTCCATCCCTGGCAGTGCCCAAGGCCAGGCTGGACACTGGGGCTGGAGCACCTGGGACAGTGGAGGTGTCCCTGCCATGGCAGGGGTGGCACTGGACAGGCTCTAAGGTCTCTTCCCACCCCAGCATTCCAGGATTTTCTGATTCCCTGCCCTGCTCTCCCAAACCCTGTCCCTCAGCTTAACTGGAATTTTTAGAATTTAGAATCACAGAATTTCTAGGTTGGAAGAGACCTTTAAGATCATCGAGTCCAACCCATGTTCTAACACCTCAACTAGATCATGGCACCAAGTGCCACATCCAGCCTTTTTTTAAACACATCGAGGGGCGGTGAATCCACCACCTCCCTGGGTGGATGATTCCTGTATTTGACCACTCTTAATCACTTCAAGCACCAAGTGTCTGAGTCCAGGTAAAAGCTCAGGGACCATACCTACACCTACTGGGGACTGACATACCAGTGTCAGTAAAGCAGTGATTCCAAAGTCTTGCTGGTTTAACTGGAATTTAGAATCACAGAATCACAGAATTTCTAGGTTGGAAGAGACCTTTAAGATCATCCCCCTCAGCCTCCCATCACCACCCAGCTGTGGACCTGGAGAGGATTTTTGGCTCTCCCTAATCCCAGTTAGCTCCACAATAGCCCCAGAAGAGCTCAGCCATGTGAGTTGTCCCAGTTTCACCATCCCAAGCCCAGCTCAACTTCTACCACCCCTAAAGATCACCAGAACACAATTTTCCTTACCCATCCATTAAACTACTGGCAAATGGACAAGTTCAGATCCTGGGGCCTTATTTAGGATTTATTGATTAACATCAAGATGTTTCCATAGGAACAACTGTCCATGCAGCCATGAATTGTGTGGATTTTAGAGGGGTCTCTGGAGTGTAGCTGATTTTACTTTTTCCCCCACTAAAAATGGCTTTCCAACAACCAAATTCTTTTGAGTGTTCTCTGGTTTAGTTGGATAATTCATTATTTGTTTTATCAGACTTGTCCTCACCTTCCAATTTCAGGAGAGGAGATGCAAAGGAGAACTAAACTCTTTTTTTTAGGCTAAAATGCACAAAAACTCAGAGCGATTGATTACCTCTATGACTTCAATATACAAGTGGCAAATACTTACCATTTTTAATGACTCAGGATAAAAGTGCATAAATCATTCAAATACATGTTCACCCTTTATAAATGCACCCTTAATATGAAGCATAACTGAACTTAAGGTGTTCTAACTACATGGAAAACCCCAGAGAACCCTTCCCCTCCTAATTCATACATTGAATCTATAAAATAAACTCAGTACCTCATGAAAAATCTGATTCATTCAAATCCCTAAGTGCCACTCACTCATCAGCTGGGTCTTTGAGACTTAGCAGTTAATCTTAGTACCTGAATATTTTAATTGAAGCAAAAAATGGAAAGAGGGGAAAGATGAGGGGGGTGAAAAAATTCCTACATGAGCTGTTTACCACAATGTAGGTGAAAGTTTCTGAGGGTTTTGTTAATCAGAAAGAATCCTATACATCCTTGCACATGAATTCAGTAAGGGAGGGGGAAGTGAGGAGCAATTGCAGCAGTAATAATATATCTCAAACTTATCACTACATTTTTGCATCATCTGTCTTCATTGTACAACTGGAGGAAAAAATCCAAAACAGGGTTTAATTTCTACCTCTACATACAATAAGTTACAAGTTTATTTATTTAAATAATTGTAAAACATCTTACATTTTTTAAAGAGGTTAAACTATAAGCAAATACACACATACACCAAAGTTCCATCATTCATGTCAGTTTGTCCTAGAAATTCTTTCATGCTGGTACCCTGTTTTGTTGAATTGTTTTTCTGCATAAAGTAAATCGATATCTGAAAGGCTCCATAGAAAATAGAAACTTCAACTTTTTTACCCCTACAAAGTAAAACAAATTGTATCCAAAATATCAACCTTGAATCATTTTGCCAATTTCTTTTTTTCCTTTGAATATTTTACAAATCTTAGGAAGGTTTTCATGTCTTCCAGGAAAGACTTTGCATTTCTAATTCCATTCTGCCAACTCTTGTTCATCCTGGCTCTTGCTGATTCTTCATTCCCAATGTCTGAGGAGTTGATGTGGTTGTGTCAGAAATATGAAACAGGAAAATGATGCAGACTTCTATCTCGTCCAATCCATAAAAAAAGTTCCTTTTTTTTCCTGGGCCTGGCTTTTCCCCAAAAAAGAGCTTTTAGTGCTATTTTTTTTCTTTTTAGTGGTCCATCACAATAAGTAGTTTTGTGCTGTAAAAGAAAAATGAAAAAAAAAGGAGGAAAAAAGGGAAGAGGGAGGGAGAGCTGCAAAGCTGCCCCTTCCTTACATCGGGGGAATGACAAGACCAGTCATGGCTGAAAAAGAAAAGTGAAAAAGATGAAATTGTGACAAAATGTTATGGAACAAAATCTATTTGAGCCCTTCACCCTCCTGTGAGCAGTCAGGAATCACAGGAAGGGCCTGATCTGAGGTCAGATTAGAGTTTTTGTGTCTTTAAAGTCTTTTGGTGCTCTGGTGAGATCTGTGAGGACTGACTGTGACACAGGCAATGGGCAAAGGGCTGCTCCAGGGTAAAAAGGAATAAATTCCTTCCTGTGAGATTGGGGATGGGCTGGGATGGAATTCCCAGGGAGCTGTGGCTGCCCCTGGATCCCTGGCAGTGCCCAAGGCCAGGCTGGAGCCCCTGGGACAGGGGGAGCTGTCCCTGCCATGGCAGGGGTGGCACTGGGTGGGATTTAAGTCCCTTCCCAAACCACTTCATGGTTTTCTGATTCTGTGAAAAGCCCAGGCCCACCAGAGTTATTAAGTGGATGGAAAAGGGAGAGGATTAATTCAATTCATGTGTGTGAATTGCAGAAAAACCTTCCCATTTTTGGGTTCTTATCTCTGGAGAGAAGTCCTTGGAGGTGGGCATTGCTCAGAACTCTCCCCAAATTCAGATTTCTCAAGCTGAACACTCAAAACCATCCTCAAAACCCAAAACTGAGCAGGGTCTGTGCTCCCTACCCACTCAGCTTGGAAGGGCTGGGAGCAGGGAAAGGTGTGGAAGCAAAGAGAGCTCCCCTGTGCTCCTGACAAGACCAAACCAGGGAATTCCAAGCCCTGGGTTGGCCAGTCTGGTTCCAGTGGAAACGGCCTCACATCCTCACTGTGCTTCCCCCAGTGTCTGAGTCACTGCAGCCCTACCTGGCACCCTCCCAGAGCACTGGGCTTATTAATTATTAGTAAATTAATTATTAGTCACCCTCCTGCCTTTAATTGCAGCTCCTGTAGCCACCAGCAGCAGCTTTGGAGCTGCCTGGGACCGGTGCTGCTCCCGAGGTTTGAGGGGTAAGCGGAGTTTGGATGTATTTATATAACAAATGAGTCAGTCACGTTTTCAAAGGGGCCCCGCTGCAGTGCAGGGTCCTATTCCTGCAAAGATTTGTGTTCACTGCAATTTGGGGAATTATTGGTGTGTTTAAAGGCCCGGCCCACTGAGAATTCATTTCACCCTTTCCTTGAGAGGGTTTAAAAACGTGCTTTGGGCAGGTTCCTGAGCTAACACAAGTCTGTTACTGGAGCTGTGTTTTTAAACAACTGTGGATATGGTCTGTGGTTTAATACAATAGGAAAATAAATATTTTCATATTTTCTTACTGACTGGGGCTAAAGTCCTTGCCAATTTTAGCAGATAGCTGAAAGGGAAAGTGAAACTCAACAGCCTGAAGTCAAACAGATACCTTTTGTAATTGCTTTGGAATTTGCTTCATATTTTCAATCCTAAATAAAACAGGTAAACACTTTCATGCCTGTTTTTGGGATATGTGTGAGTGCATTAGAAGAGAGATTTTCTGATGACACCAAGGATGCTGCTCCATTCCTGCTCCTCACCCCCAAACCCCAAAAATAATCCTGCTGGAGGTGTCCCAGAGTGACATGGAGAGCTGGCTCTTGACCCCATGCCTGCCCCTCTGTCCCTAGAAAGGAAAACTTGATTTAGCCTTGGATTTGTGCCCAGCTCCAGGCTCTGCTGGGCTGGAGGAGGAGGTGAGCTCATGCCTTCTGTGCTGGCTCCATTGTTTTACTGAGAAAAGAAGAAAACCCTACAAATTTGTGAAAGTTGCAACGCTGGTATGTTTATTACAGTGCTGGACACGTGGAGATTGCTCTCCTCAAAAAAGGCATGTGTACCTCTGAGAACTTCAGGTCCCTTATTATCTGTCTCTCAAATACATATGTATACAGTTTCACAATAGGTTCATACATATTCATTTTTATGGCTTTTGTGTGACATTTACCACTAGTTCCTTTTTATCAGAAAGAATTCTGAGGTCAGGCTGACTTGCCCTTACAGCAGTCCCTGTCTCTCTCTATCATCTTCTGTCTCCCTCCCTTTATCTCTGTCCTTTACTGAAGTAACTTCACTGAGCTTAGGCCTTGCAGTCTGGCTAAATAACTCTGGTTTCTAACCACAGACTCAACTCAAAAACGTACATTTCACCTAAATTAAAATGGATTTCTATTTTGGAAAATTTTCACTTTGCTTCACCATCCCACAGGTGTCCCAGGGGAGCAGATCCTCGTGCTCTGCTCCAGGCAGAATCACCCAGGCTGCCTGCAGGAGTTTAAAGGGTTTAAAGTCTGAGGTGTCCTGGCTGGGTCTTTGCCTGAAGCAAGTAAAGGAGCACCTGCACAGACAGTGCCTGGCTTGTCCCCATCCAGGATGACCTTTCCTGGCTGTGGGATGTCTGGGCACAGCTGGAGGACAGCCTAATTTCAGCCGTTCAGGAGCTGGTGCCAGTGTTGCTTCAGCTCTGCTCCCAAGAGAGCCAGTCCATAATGGCATAAACGCTTTTTTGTGATGCTATTTTTATTAACAGTATTTTTGCTTTTTTTAATCAAGGAAAACTTCCAGCAAAGCAAAGCAAAGCTAGAACCTGAGTTTCTGCCATTTCTCTTCAAAGATATTTTGAGAAAACTTGTCAATGCATCATTTTGGGAAGTTGCTTAACTTTAAATGAAAGCCCATTTTTTACTGTAGGATTAGAGATATTAATAATAAAATAATGTATGTATTGGAATGAACAGGTTTCCAGAGAAGCTGCGGCTTCTCCATCCCTGGAAGTGTCCAAGGCCAGGTTGGATGGGGCTTGGAGCAGCCTGGGATAGTGGAAGGTGTCCTTGCCCTGGCAGGGAGTGGGACTGGATGGGTTTTGATGTCCCTCCCAAATGATCCTGGGATTTTGTGATTCCACAATCTGATATAGCAAATTCTATAACACAGAACATACGCGCAAAGCCTGATTTGTGTCACTGGCATTTCATTCTCAGCCTCACCTCTTCCTGCAACAAAGAATGAGTTGGTGCAGGAATATTGGCTGGAATTCTCACCTGGTTTTCCCCAGCTCATCTCCCAGCTTCTCTCTCTTTTCACACACCCTGCTCTGCCCATTTCCACCCCACCTCCACTCCCCGTTGGGGCTGCACTGTCAAAAGCCTATTCCCAGCCTGGATCGCTTTTTATTGAATGTTTGGGAGGTTTGGATTAAGGTCTTACACTGCTAGCAAAGCTGTAATTATTTTTGCCTGTATTACTATATATTGAATCGATGTAACTTTTCAATAAAGGTGGTTCAATGCAGGACACTCCCTGATGAGTTGGGAATATAGCAACCACCAGTCATTATCCCAGAGGGTCTTTTTTTTTTCTCTTGGAGGGAAATGGAAAAAGAATTAGAGATGAGCCTTATTGTATTAACCTTGACAGCTCGCAATTATCAACTGAAACACTTGATTAAAATTGTCACAAGGTTGGAGAATTTTTTTATAAATAAATAATCAAAGATGGGTAGCACCCAGATGATCTGGTGATAGGCACCTTTAATGGGTGTAATTAATAATGATCACAAGCCTGGTGAGTACAAGTGGCCTTTGGAAAACTGTCTTGGAGTGGAAAAGGACTCGCTGCAATTCAAACGTGAGAGCTGGGGAGGGAATTAGTGAACTGAACTAATTCAGTGATTAGTGAACTAATTAGTGAACTGAACTGAACTAATCCTAAATTCCAGGATCATGGAATGGTTTGGGTTAGGAGGGACATTACAGCTGATCTCACCCAGCCCCTGCCATGCAGGAACATCACCCACTGTCCCCGGCTGCTCCAGCCTGGCCTTGGACATTCCCAGGGCTGGGGCAGCCACAGCTGCTCTGGGAATCCCACCCAAGCTCCTTCCCGCCCTCACAGGGAGCAAATCCTCCTAAAATGCATTCATGGGGAAAAACCACTCCCTGTAAGCTGCTGGAATAATGGGAATGCAAATCTGAGGATGAAGATTGCACAACTGCTCCTGCTTAGATTGGTTTTAATCCAGGTTTAAATACTGCTGTGGTTAACACTTATGGAAATTCTAATCTAGATTTTCATTGCTGCCTGTAAGGAGAGTGGCATGCTCTGAGGGGCTGGTGAAGGAGAAGAAGATGAAGATGAAGAAGAAGAAGAAGAAGAAGAGGAAGACGAAGAAGAAGAAGAAGAAGAAGAAGAAAAAGGAGAAAAAGAAGAAAAAGAAGAAGACGAAGACAGGAGAAGGAGAAGGAGAAGGAGAAGGAGAAGGAGAAGGAGAAGGAGAAGGAGAAGGAGGAGGAGAAGGAGAAGGAGGAGAAGGAGGAGAAGGAGGAGGAGGAGAAGAAGAAGATGACAAAGAAAATGACAAAGAAGAAAAAGAAGAAGTAGAAGACAAAGAAGATAGAAGGAGAAGGAGAAAGAGAAGAAGATTATCATCCTCTAAATGTAGATATATAATTCTATAATATATCTATTATTATGATTTATTGAGGAGATGTTTTCCACATGTGGAGAAATTCAGGGTTAATGGAATTTGGAAAGGGGCCTGCACATATTCACTGCTTGCCCTGTGCTTTTGCTATTCTCTCTCCAGCAGCATTTTGGGATACCTAAGTTTGATAAATAAGTAAATAAATCCTAAATTCCATGCCCAGCACACCCATCCCTGGTTTCCAGCCCCAGGGGGGCATGGCAGAGGGCATTATCCATCTCCCACTGCCTCAGCCCAGGCAAGAAGCCTCTTTGGGAGCCTCCTGTTGACTTTTTGGCCACATCTGTCTGTCAGCACTGTGGGAACGTTAATTTGGATATCAGGCTGTGTGTACCTGGATCTTTTCCAAAGCATGTGCTCCCCAGCTTGCATCAATTTAAATATTTCAGTTGGAATTTGCATCCATGGCTGAAAGAGTTCAATAGTCACCAAGACCTGGTGTAACAAAGCTTGTTTCTGCTTGCTGTGTCACTGACCAGTCCTGCTTTATTGGATACTTAAATTTATGAGTATAATTATGTTTGTGTTGATGTACAGGTAGAAATCCCACAAAGAAAGGGATGTGGTTAATAAATTCTGTATCTATTTATCTCTGATTTTGCTAATTCAGCAATTATTCACAACCTTAACTCATAGATTAATCCTGACCAGCTCAGGATTGGATTGTGGTCAGGAGAAATGGATGGATGTCAGGTTTTAGCTTTGAGATTTTGTTATATTTAATATTAAAGATCAATTTTTAGAATCTCTCATTGATTACTGATTTATAGACTGGATAAAATACGTTGTGAACACCAAATGGCATGGATGGCACCAGCTGATCTCCAGTACTTTATTTCTTTATAGGTTGAAAGAGAGGTAAACTCTTTCTAAGCAGAGCATTGAGTGTTACCTTAAGGAAAATTATTAATTTAAATATTTTAGTAATTTCTTAATCTGTCCTTTTTCTGTCTCCCTGAAGCAGCCTGAGTGGTTTTCTCTCTGATTTGTGTTTAGCACCACCTCAGGTAACTCCTTAGTATTTAGGCTTAATATTTAGGCCTTCTTTACATAACAGACAAGTTTAAAGCAGACTTAAATCTGTGCATTCACATGGTGAGATCAATGGATCTAGCCATTCATGGGAAGAAAATTACCTTAGGAAAGAGTGGATTTTCTTGTAATTGAGGCAGGGGAAGAAGCTGTTTCAGAATTCTCTGAGTTAGCTCTTAAAAATGTTACTGTTTTTGTTCAGCACACTTAGAATTTCCTTATTACGTACAATAATCACACTCTCTGCAAGTTCCTGTGGCCCAGCTAAGGGTTTCTATCACACCCAGCCAAACAGGTGCTGTTTGTGGGGCTCATTTGGAATTACCACTGGCTCTTGGCACGGCTCAATTCCCAGAGCTGTGTTTGCTAGGCTATCTCCAGTGAAGTCTGAAGGAGCCAGATGACTTCCCAGGCCCAATAAAGGCATTTTTTATGGAGACTTGGAGCATATTTATGTGCTGCACACACCCCCCCAGCCTGTTAAAAGCAAGAATTCGGTACAGGTTTCCATTCTTACCTTACTGCTCACATTTGTTTCACAGATCACCTTTAAAAGGGCTGTAAATGGGCTGTGGGGCTCAATTCCCGGGCTGAGCCTAAACCTTGCAGCAGGTTTGTGTTCTGGACAGAGCTGGGGATTAACTCTGCTCTGTTTAACAGCTCCCCCAAGCCTGAGGAGAAGGCATTCCCCACAAAAGAGCTGATATTCCCCTATATTCCAGGGAAAGGTGTCCCTGCCTGTGCCGGGGGTTGGAACTGGATCTTTAAGGTCCTTTCCCAGCCCAAACCATTCTGGGGTTGAAACACATTGGGTCAGAACCTTCCTGTGAAAATCAGTGCCTGGCCCTTGCTCTAAAGCCAAAAGCTTGGATTGATCCTCTAATCCAGCTGGGCTGGGGCAGGTTTTCACTCCTGAGCCCTGTGGTAGCCACGTGATGGCACTCAGAGTGGCACCTGGTGGCACTCAGTCGTGGCTGGTGGCACTTGGGTGGTTTTCCTAATGGAAGCTTTGGTGTGAATGAGCAGGAGCCCATCCCACTTTGGTATGAGTGAACAGGAGCACATCCCACTGATGGGAATGAATGAGCAGGAGCAGATCCCACTGATGGGGATGAGCAGGAGCCCATCCCAGTGATGGGAATGAGCAGGAGCACATCCCACTTTGGTGGGAATGAGCAGGAGCACATCCCAGTGATGGGAATGAGCAGGAGCACATCCCACTTTGGTGGGAATGAGCAGGAGCACATCCCACTGATGGGGAGGAACAGGAGCACATCCCACTTTGGTATGGATGAACAGGAGCACATTTCACTTTGGTATGAGTGAACAGGAGCCCATCCCACTTTGGTGGGAATGAGCAGGAGCACATCCCACTTAGGTATGAGTGAACGGGAGCACATCCCACTGATGGGAATGAGCAGGAGCACATCCCACTTTGGTAGGAATGAACTGGAGCCCATCCCACTTTGGTAGGAATGAACAGGAGCCCGTCCCACTTTGGTAGGAATGAACTGGAGCCCTTTGCTCACCTCTGAAGCCGTTCCCGTTGCCGCTGGAGCAGGCAGGGGAGGGGGAGCCCTGGGGTCTGATGACAGGAGCAAAGGCACTCTTCTGTTTGACTGCAGGGAACACCGAGGAGGAGAACGGGAGGATGGAAGAAGTGCTGGAGGAGCCGACTGTTGGACTTGAAGACATCACTGCCAAAGGGAGAAAAGGAATTTCTTGTCAGAAAATCAGTAAAACTGTTTCAAGAATCCATTGTGTGATTCCATGTTTTACCTCTCAAAGGAGGTCACGTTCTCTCAGTGAGTAAAATTAGAGTAAGTCTGAAGTAGAGAGGGACTTAAACTGAATAGTTCAGAACAAACAGTGCTTAATTATTTCAGAATTAGGGGTGAGGGTGCCAGAAAATCGAAAATCATCAAGGGAAAAACAGTCAATAGGAACTGTAATGTCCTGTCCACTCAGTGTCCTTGGAATTTGGAAAGGTTGGCAAATCCTGAGTCTTCTCCAGTTTTTCAAAAATTAATTTTCCTTGGCTTCAAGCTGCTGCTTAGATTTTATTCTAAATTGGCTACTTTTTAATGAAGTGCCTTGCAATAAAAAAGCCCCTTTCTATATCCAATAACTTGTCCAGGAGCTGTTTGCTGAGCTTCCAGAACAATATCAGTCATTCCTCAGCAAAAGGAGGAATAAATAACAATATTTCCTGTGAATTCCCAGGTCTCTTGGTAGTATTAGTTTGAAAGCAGAGTAACACAAGAGAGACCTGGTCCTTTCCTTATGGAAAGCTCCAGAAGAGGGGATAATAATAATAAAAAAAAAAAAAAAAAAAAAAAGTAGTAGTAGTAGTAGTAGTTTAGCTCTTCATCCTGTTTATATATATATATATATATATATATATATATATATATATATATATATGTATATATATAAAATATATATAATTATTTACTTACACCATAGCTGGTCATGTATACATTTTTTTGTTGTTGTTTTTCACACATTCCCTAGACAAAGGGATATCAAGGTATGGAAGGAAAAGTGGCTGTTCATAGTAAAACAAGCAGAAATTGAGAGATTAATTCTATTATATGTTATATTTCTAGTTATGAAGTTAATATGGTTTCACAGGAAATTCATCCCCAATTCAGCTCTCAGGTATTGATAATGCTTTCAAACTCATAAAGATTATTTCGGAGTGGCTTTTACCCAGGATTTGCCAAGTCTCTGTGCTAAAAGCAGCGGCTACTCCCTTAATAAAGCTGCAAATTGCACCTTGTTTCCCACAGTGGCTTTGCCACTCTGGAATCTGAATAAGGATAAAAAAAAGGAAGAAAATAAAGTTCAACACTCAGAAAATGGGAGCTTTTTCTCAAAAAATGGGCTTTTTCTCGTTGGGACCTTAGACACCCAACCTCAAAGAGAGCCTTTGGCTGGGTGTGCCCTGATCCCTTTGGGGTTTCTGGGGCAGGGCTGCCTTTGACTGTGTGTTCTGATCCCTTTGGGGTTTCTGGGGCAGGGGGGCAGAGCCTTGCCAAGGAGAACCTTTGGGTGGATGTGCCCTGATCCCTTTGGGGTTTCTGTGGCAGAGGGGTCCCTTTGGCCGGGTTTGCCCTGATCCCTTTGGTGTTTCTGGGGCAGGGAAGCCTTTGGCTGGATGTGCCCTGATCCACCTGGGGTTTTCTGGGGCAGAGGGGGTTGCCTTTGGCTGTGTGTTTTGCTCCCTTTGGGGTTTCTGGGGCAGGGCTGCCTTTGGCTGGGTATGCCCTGATCCCTTTGGGGTTTCTGTGGCAGAGGGGGTCCCTTTGGCTGGGTATGCCCTGCTCCCTTTGGGATCTCTGGGTCATTGGGGGTCCCTTTGGCTGTGTTCCCTGTTCCCCTTGGGGTCTCTGGGTCATTGGGGGTCCCTTTGGCTGCGTTCCCTGCTCCCTCTGGGGTCTCTGGGGCAGGGCACCCCGTCAGGGTGCCGGGGCCGTACATCCGTAGGGCGAGCCGCTCGGGGAGCCGTTGATGAAGCCGGGCGAGCCGGGCACGCCCAGGTTGCCCATGGGCACGTTGCTGTAGCCGTTCATGCTGCTGCTGGACGTGCTGTAGCTGGACTGCTGCGGGGTGGAGCTGGACGAGTAGCCCCGGGGGGAGATGCTGCTGGTGTTACGGATGTAACCTGGAAATTAAGCATGTTTCAGAACACCTGAGTGGCTTAAAACTCCCTCCTGCACATCCCCTGCTTTCATAGATGCCATTGAAACCCAGGTTATTTAAAATGTTTAGGCAACACCAATAAATTCAGTGGTTTTTCCTGATGTAACCTGGAAATTAAGCATGTTTCAGAACCCCTCCATGGCTTAAAACTCCCTCCCGCACATCCACCACTTTAATAAATGCCATTGAAACCCAGATTATTTAAAAGGTTTTGGCAACACCAATAAATTCAGTGGGTTTTCCTGCAGTTAAAGTTCTGAGCCAACTTTTTGAAGTGATTCAATGTACATTTTCCCAATCAAATTTGATTTATTAATTCATTCAAAACCTGGACGACAGTGTATGTGCTTATATTTACCTGGGGTAGAATTTATAATATATGAGATTTTCTACCATTGAATGGGAGAGGTCTTACTCTTCAAATTATTGTTGAATTGTTAAATTACAGATAAATTATAGATAAAGCAAGTACATTACTAAGGGGAAATGACAACCCGTATAAAGTTTGTAGTTTAATTCTTGATTTCTTCTACTTGGGAGAAAGAATAAACTGGATAAGAAAAACCCACTTTTGTTGTATTACAAAATGCTATCAAATATTTGAGAGACAAAATTTAGCCTTTTTTTACTCCAAAAAGAGAGTTTAAAAAGATAGCTACCAGCATAAAAGGATAAAATCAGTATTCCAGCTGCAGGAGTGTCTTTTCATAGAAAAAGCTTTCATTAAAGAGATTGATACAATAATTACATTAAGAGTAGTCAGTGTTTAGATATAATATTTAGGTATATCAAGTCAGGTAATTTCTGCTCATTTCTAATTCAGGGCTGGTAAGACTTTGAAAAAAAATGAGCAAAATTATCTTCATGATGGATTTTAACTGGACAGATAGAAAATTAACTTTAAACGACCTGGGTTTGCTGCCTTAGAGTGTTAAACACAGCCAATTATTGAGATCAACCACAGACTGTGTGATAAAATCAAAATGTTCAGGATGCAGAAAAGCTGATAATTCTTTCAAGAAAATTCTTTCAGTGTTGATACATTGCTTTATGGGTTGTTTTCCTCACAATCAATAGTGTATCTGGACTAAGTGTAATACATAGAACATGTGAATGTTGGTAAAATTAACACTGAAGCAGCTGCCTTAAAAACAAAAAAAAAAAAAGAGGAACATTTCCCACCTCTGTGTGAGGTTTTTTCCAGCTGCTGCCATTGCTGTTTGTGAAAACAGAGATATAATTTTAAAAAATGGTATTTTAAGGGGTACAGGGAGGGAATTCAGGGGCAAGTTGGTTTTGAAAGTAATCAAAAATTATTTCAGATAAGACACAGGGGCAGTACCACCCTTTGGAATGCCCAGTGTGGGAATCTATAAAATCAGAGGGTTTTGGAAAAGTTTCTTTTTAGGTGAGGCGAGAGGGGGAGTTGTGGGAATCCATAAAATCAGAGGGTTTTGGGAAAACTGCAAAAGGCAGGCCTCAGAGACAGCAGAACTGCAATTAGAACTAAGCAGTATCCATAAGATTGGTCAGCAGAAAAATTATGTAAAAAATAGAAAAGTAAGGACAAATAGAACAATGGTCTGTGTACTAACCCTTGTCTAGACTTACTCCCTAAGCTACAGAAAAGTTTATCTAGTGAGATTTTAGGAAGTTCTAAGCTTAATAATGGAGTTCTGTGCATTGCGTTTGAAGGCTTACAAGCAGGTATTGTATTTGAAACAAGCAAGCATTGTTTTAACCACAGGTACCTGTGCTTATAGTGCTTGGATAGAACTAGTCAATGTGCTTTTGCTTTGTGTGATTGGTCAAAAAGCTTTTAAAATGAGTTGTAACATTGAGTTCTTGGTCTGCTGTCGGGGATGTGAGCTGGTGGCACCTTCCCATTGTCATAACCATGGAATGAGGCTGATGCTGGAAAATAAAACAGCTCGAGAGGTGACCCCCAGCCAGCAATGCCCAGAGTTAAAGGCACCATTGGCACAGGGAGAGGTTGGAAATCAGATCTGGGAAAAGCGATTGGGAAGGAGACTGGGCTGGGGTTCCCAGCTCCAGGAACACTCCGGGGCTCACCCTGGTTGTTGCCCTGTGCTGACTCGGAGATGCTGACGCCCAGCTGGCTGCCGTAGGAGTTGATGCCCATCATGGAGCTGTGGGCAGGGGAGCTGGGCAGCGCGGGGATCTGCGCGGGGTTGCGGGGCACGCTGTACAGCGCCTCGGCGATGTCGGCCGCGCGCTTCAGGATCAGCTCCTGCACGGAAACAACGGGGCACAGCTCAGGCAGGAACGGGGCAACGGGAACCCCCTGGGAACCTCTCGGGAACTCCCTGGGAACCTCCTGGGAACCTCCTGGGAACTTGCCAGGAACCCCCCAGGAACCCCCCAGGAACCTCCCAGGAACCTCCCAGGAACCCTCATGGAACCTCCTGGGAACCCCCCCAGGAACCTCCCGGGAACCTCCGGGGAACCTCCCAGGAACCCCCCAGGAACCCCTGGGAACACCCCCGGGAACCCCTCAGGAATCTCCCAGGAACCCCCCAGGAACCTCCCGGGAACCCCTGAGAACCTCCTGGGAACCCTCCAGGAACCCCCCAGGAACCTCCCGGGAACCCCCCAGGAACCCCCCAGGAACCCCCCGGGCCGGCTGCACCCCCACCCCCGGCAGCCTGACCTGGTTGTTGTGGGGCGTCCCATACAGGGCCTCGACCAGGTCAGCAGCTCTTTTCAGCAGCATCTCCTGTGGGGCACAGGGGAAGAGGTGTTGTAAAGGCAAAGATAGCTCTGGTCAATAAAATGAAGTAAAATAAATATATAATAAATAAAGAAAATAAATTTAAAAATAAAATAAATGAATTGTATAAAAAATGAAATAAAAATATATAAATAAAAGAACAATAAAAATCAGTGTATAACAAATAAAAATTACAATTATTTAATAAAAGTATATAAATAACAATAAAAATAAATAAGAAAATAAAAATAAGTACAAAATACAAATAATTAAATAAGTATGCAATGAATAAAATACAAACAAATAACTAATTGCAATAAACACAATAAAATGGTAAAATAAAATAGAACGGGAAAATAAATAAAATAGTAAATTAAATAAGACAGAATAACTAGCCTAAAATAATTAAATACAATAAATAGACGAATGGAATAGAATAGAATAGAATAGAATAGAATAGAATAGAATAGAATAGAATAGAATAGAATAGAATAGAATAGAATAGAATAGAATAGAATAGAATAGAATAGTTAAATAAATAAAACCATGAGCAAGTATTCTCTCAAGTGACTCCAGTATTTGTGTGTCGTCACTCTGAAGCCCGGGTGCGTTCAGGTGCTGTGTTCAGGTGTTATTTGCCAGGTCCCTGAGGAATTTAAGCCCTCCCGGTGTGTCAGAGCAGCCCCCCAAAGCACGAGTCCCTTCGGAGCCAGCGGGAGCCGATCCCTGGCGCGGCCGCGCCGAGCGCGGGGCTGCTCCATGACCCGGAGCTCTCCAGAGTCCTGAACCTGCTGCACCTCAGCAGCCCCAGAAACAGAGACAAATCCCAGACGACCCCGCTCCCCCGGGGATTTCAATGGATACCTTGGCATGGACACATGAACGTGTGTGGGATTGAGTGCATCCCTTTGCATGGACTCACAAACGTGTGTAGGATTCAGTGCATCCCTTTAAATGAACACACAAACAGTGTGCAGGACTCAGTGCACCCCTTTGCATGGACACACAAACGTGCAGGATTCAGTGCATCCCTTTGCATGGATTCATTAATGTGTGTAGGATTCAGCACATCCCTTCACATGGACTCACAAATGTGTGTAGGATTCAGCACATCCCTTTACATGGGTTCATTAATGTGCATAGGATTCAGTGCATGCCTTGCATGGACACATGAACATGTTTAGGATTCAGTGCATCCCTTTGTATGGACTCATAAACCTGTGTAGGATTTAGCACATCCCTTTGCATGGACACAACATTTGGGCTCAGGGATGTGCCACCAGGGATAGGGCAGAGCACAAGGACAATGAACTGGGAACGTTCACTGAATTCAGTTTAGCAGCAAAATTACACAGAAACCATTTGAACTCTAACATACAAAAATCACCGTGGGTTCTACCCAGTCCCATTCTTGCCAGATTTACAACTAATTGGTGAATTCTGATGTGATTGTAATTTAAGATATAATTGTGTCTGTTTTATGAATTAGAAGTGAAAAAACACATTTGGTGGGCTGAATGAAATGCTTAAAATTATTTTACCTTAGCTAATCTTTCAGGGTCCCCAGGATGTCTTGGGATGACCTTCTGCAGTCTTTGGAAGCCGTAATCTATGGTAGGTTCATTTAAAGCTGCAAGGAAAACATCAAACCCCACCACATTATATGACTGTATCTAAACATGTATTTTTATATGGTTCTGTCCCAACAGGGCAACAAAGAAATCACGACTTCTGCACTTAAAACTGCTCCTATCTCACTGGCTGCCTTCTCATCCTCTGTCAAGGGCTGAATGAATAATTTGCAGGATGCAGCAGCATTGTCACAAAATACTCCTTTAAGGACGAATGTTTCACTCTGGACAAAACCATGACAGCAATAAAGCAAATTATGAGAGAAATACACACTAGAACAGGTCTTCTCCTGCTGGTTACAGAGCCAGAAATCAGACAGCCCTGTTTGCTCCTCTAATAAACACATTCCACACACGCCCCCAATGTTTTGCAGTCCTGAAGTAGGGCACAGCTATTCATTAGACACATTCCCTTCCCCACTTGTGTGTTCTGCATACGCTGCCACTTCCCTGTAATGATCTTAATCTCTGGTGGATAAACCAGGATATTTTGACCCAGATCCTCAGTTAGCAAGAGCTGGCAGAGCCCTACTGGCATCGCTGATGATTTCAGAAAACTTCAGACACTTTCCTAGTCTCTGCTAGGAAACAGCAGCAATAATACTGGGATTCCTGATTGTTCAAACTCCAATTTAAATTGGTGCAGAACCCAAAAGTCAGCTTGCAGCATTCTGTGTGCTCAGGCTCTGCCTCCAACACCTCAGCAGTGCCGCTGAGCACCAGCACAGTTACAGGGATGATTTTCTTTGAATTCCCTCATTCTTCAGAATGCCCATTTAATACAAATTACACATTCATGCTGAGGATTCTGTGAAGAATTTCATGACACATTTAATAAGTAACATATGTAAGTCCTTTAGCACTACCCTCAGTCACTACCCTGAGGCTTAGACTTTCCTGTACCATTTGTGGTTCTTTTGGGAGGGAAAAAAAATCTTTTTTTAAAATAACTGGCACTGGCACAGCTGAAAACCCCTGATTACAAGAGATGCTGATGGTTCTTACTGAATGATCCAAAGTATCCTGAGCACCTCACAGGACAACACAGGAGCTCCAGGAGAAGAACCCAGCACGTGAGACAGACTTTTACACTGATCCAGGTTCCCTGTTTATCCCTGTTCCCTGTTTGTCCCTGTCTGCCTTTGGTGTAACATCATGAAGGTAAAAGGTCACATTCTCCACTGAGATACATTTTATATTTACTTTTTATTAAATAATTATGGCATGGCATGAAGTTTAAATATTACAGGAGATAATCAAGTGGGAATTGAGCAGAGAAAACCCAGACCTGAGAATTTAGTCTTGGCTATACTTAGAATGTCTTTGCTCTCCACTGGGAGCCATTCTGGTTTGCTCAAGGAGTTTAATAATACACATTTCAACAGCCACAGAATCTACATCCCGTTTGGGAAGATGAGTTTTTGGGGGGTGGGCTATTTGGCCAATAATCCTGAGAATTAGAGGCCAATTCTCTCAAGAGCCTAAACATCATTATGTGGCATTTCTCTTCTTGATCACAAATCTATTCATTTAAGTGATATATCTAAAACTAAAGAAATGTGAAATATATAGGAATTCAAACATGTGAAATATACAGGGATTCAAATATATATAAAGTTACTAAAAATAGCTAGTGGGAATATGCAAAATGCTAATTCAGGAAGAAGAAGCTGGCTATTATTCAACAAACATTTTTCCAATGGATTGACATGGACAGTTTCATCCTGATAGATCAACAGCAGCAAATAATTTCCCAACAATGCTGAATTGTTCACAGGACTCAGCCTCCTGAATCAATGTGTACATTATGTCTTTCAGCACAAAGGTTTTCTGTACAGCCTGCAACAAAATTGCCCACTACTGGGTTTACTCATTAATGGAACAAAAATATCTCTGTTGTGAAATCCTGTGAAAAACCAATACCAAGGATTTGGAGGAGTAAATTGCACCTTCCCAAGTGGAGGCCAAAGATGAAGAATCCACCAGCAAGTTTAAGCAGCTTCCCAACAATTCTGCTTCCACTGAGGAAAGAGCTGCTGGGTCAGGAGTGATTTATCTGTGTATTACATAGAAATATGCTGGAATTATGTCCAAATGCTTTGGGGTTCATGGATTCAGAGACCATAAAGGGGTCTGACACACAAGCAGGCTGTTCATTGTTTCCTAGAAATCAGATATCTGAAATGAAACCCCTCAGAAAATGGACTCAAGTCCAAAATCCCATTGGCAAACCTCAAATCCAGAGTTTCAGGCTTAAGGGGTCTCTTTAACTTCCCAAAACAGTTTAAAAAACTGGGCATGGCATGATATAATTTATGCACAAAAAAGAAGCCATCTAGGGAATAAGCTAAATTATCAGTGAGCCTGTAAACCTCCCTAGCAAAACTGTTTTAACAACAGATTTGTTGTATAAGAGTAGGGACGGATCTAAATGTGTCACCAACTAGCTGACTTTGTTTGTGTGAGGCTCACAGTCTGGACAGTGCCCCTTCTTTGATGTTCTTTACCCCTCAAAAGCTGTGTTTTTATCTTAAACACATATTCTGACTTGCTGGGATAGGAGGGGAAGGAGAATTCTCACAGCTGAGCAGGTTCTTCCATGGCAGGTGGCTGCAGGGCTGACACTGGGAGGGGTCACTGTCCCACCACCCCTCCCAGCACATCAGATGCTGCAGGAGGAGGGTGAGGATTGACCCTGAGTGGAGCAGCCTCTGCTGGTCTCACCCTGGCAGATCTGGGAAAGGGCCATGTCCAAGGGCATCACCGACATCTTCTCATAAAAATCCTTTCTTTAGGATTTTTCCCCCTTCTGAGAAGCTGTGTCCTCAGCAACAAAGTGTAAACAATGGTTATCTGCTGCTGTGGAATGCAACAGGTGGATCCGTGATTGGTCTTGGGTGGATGTTTGGATTTACTGACCACTCACGGCAGAGCTGGGTCTCACTCTCTGCTGAGACACAGCCCTTGGTTATTGATTCCTTTTCTATTCTTAGCTTAGCTAGCCTTCAGAGAACTTTTCTCTCTATTCTTTTTAGTATAGACATAATGTAATATATCATAAAATAATCAATCAAGCCTTCTGAACATGAGGTCAACATTCTCGCCTCTTCATCCCACAACCCTTGTGACCGCTGTGACACAAGGGCCTCAGCACAGCACCTTGGACTCACCCCACAAAGCACAGCACAGGGAAAACAGGAGAATCAAAGTCTGGATATCTCTAGAAATATCCTGAACCCACAAAGCTGTGGCAGAGGGAGAGCAGTTTTTGCAGTGGGCTGCCCAACCTTTAAGGTGTTAATGGAGAAAAGGCACCTGTGGCACCAAAGTTTGAATCATGGAATGGTTTGGGTTGGAAGGGACCTTAAAAATCATCTTGTTCTACCCTGCTGCCATGGGCAGTCACAGCTTCCACTAGGCCTGGATGCTCCAAGCCCTGTCCAACCTGGCATTGGACACTCCCAGGGATGGGGCAGGCACAGCTTCTCTGGGCAACCTGTGCCAGGTCCTCACCACTCCACTGGGAGGAATTTCTTCAGTAAATCTCACCTAAATTTCCCCTCTTTCAGTTTGAACGCATTACTCCTTGTCCTGTCAATACAGACCTTGATGAAAGGTCCCCCTCTGGTTTTCCTGTCAGCCCCCTCAGATCCTGGAATTCTCTGTTTCCCTATGTCTTTCACAGGCTAAAGCAGTGACAGCAGGAAATGCTTTGTCACCTCAGCTTTTTCTGTCCAAGGGAACTCACTCTTCCAATTTATGGAGCTCTCTGCATCCTTGTAAGTGTTGTTTCTCACAAGCAGAAAACAAGAGCTCCAGTCTCCTTACAAGATTTAGCAAACCAGCACCTTCCCATCTCTGGATCCTGGCACAGAGGCTGATACAGCACAACCCAGAGCCCAGCCTCTCCCACAGATGATTTTATATTGCTTTGCTCTGACAAGGCAACCCCTGGAGGATTTCTGCTCAGCAAGGAAAATTATGTTCCAAATCTCCCTGATATACACATTTCCAGGTTAGCATCTCTGTGACAAAGTAAATGCAGAGCTGTGATCAAAGCTGAACTAGGAAAGCCTACAGACGTGCCCTCAGCTGGCATAAACTGGGGTGTTATTAAAGCCAAGGGAACTATAATGGAACCACTTACAGCAGCAGAGAATTTGAATTTGTGTCATATTAAAAGCAGAAGATGAGGCTACAGCAAGATTAGCAGCAGAGAACAAATGTCTTTTTATTCCAGGAGCAGCTGATGAAAGGAAAGCAATTCAGAACAGGGATGTGTGTGCAACCTCACGAGATGAAGGCACACACAGGGAACAAGTGCTTGGGTGTGGCTGTGGGATCTCATCCTGTTGAGATTTTTACCTCAGATGCTTTTAGAGAGGGTTTTGACCTCAGGCCATGGTGGACAGCAGACTGAGGGGGGGCACCTAGCTGGGTCACAGTGGGAGCTGTGGGTCCCTGGGAGCCAGCATGCTGACAGGACTGTCCTACATTGGCTCAGCTTTCCAGTTCTTTATGCCTGTTGGCTCAGAACCCTTTGCTGATAAGGTTCTGGGTTCATGTTTGGTTTAGGGCCTTTGCCCTCAGATGCCCCCATGCCTGGCTGTGCTTGCCCTGCCCATGAGTCCATGGAATCTGCCTCTGTAACCTGTGGTTGTCATCTTTTGTTATTTTCACTATTGAAGTTTTATTTTCCAGGCTAATCCATCACTTCCATTCCTCATTGTTAGCCAGCTTCTCCCAGCCAAGCCGAGCAAGGACATCACAGTGAGCTTGCAGCTCCTTATGTGGCCATTTAAAAACAGGCTTTTCTCTCTCATTTGAAGGATTTCATCTCTTCCTTCAGCTGCTAAAGTTGGTTCAGCCACTGCCATTCCCCTCCAGCGAGCCATTTGTCTGGGCTTTTGCTCCACTCCCCAGCACATCGTTCCATGTCTACAGAACCCTGCTGGCTTCACTCTGACAGGGAGTTTTCCATGTGGGAACCTTATGGAAGAGTCCACACGTCCCATTTCGGTGAGGAGAGGAGGCTGATGGCTGGGCTGCAGCAGCCCTGAGTGAGAACACTTGGGAGTGGAAGCACTGAGAGCCCCAGAAGTGCAGCAGTGCCAGCACAGCACACTTTGCAGAAGCCCAACATTAAGACACGTTACAGGACACAATGAGCTCCCACAACAGCCTCACTGTGCCAGTTAGATTTACCCTTGAAATGTGCAGATAATTTTTATATTAATCTTTCCAACAATTCTAACACCCACTGATTAGCATATGATCCCACAGACACAAACCCTCTGGAAAAAAAGGTACAGTCACATTCATTACATTTATCAATGGGTGAAAGAAAGTTTCAAACAATCTTAGTGTGACTCCTTCCAAAAAAAAAGAAAAATAAAAAAGAAAGAGAAGGTCAAATATAATCAGGCTGAATGTAAATATTAGGTTGTATATTCTGTAGGCAGACCCATTTGTGACAGCAGTTGGGAAAAATATTAATGTGGAGTAAAAATGCCTTATGAAACCTCCTCCTTACACCCCCATGTGTCACCACTGCCAGAGTGGCCTTGGACAAGCAACAGGGTAAATTAATTAACAAATTAATTAATTCAAACCAATACCAGTCACCGACACAGCTCCTGCAGCCCAAATCCCAGGCACCCACCTGTGTAAATGAACCTGCCTGGTGCTCCTTTGCAGAACTGTTTGGATTTGTAGGACAATGTCACCTCCACCACGCCGGGGATGTGCCGGGGCGGCGTCTGCACGCGGATGGCGTGAGGTGTGATCAGCTGGGAACGGCAACAGGACAGCTCCATCAGGGCTCTGCTCTACCCTTGCACTTCACCAGTAAATTGCAGAAAAGTTTGGGTTGGGAGGACCCTAAAGACCATCCAGTCCCACCCCCAGTGAACACCTTTCTCTATCCCAGATTTCTCCAAGTCCTGCTCAACCTTGCACACTTCCATGGATGCAGCAGCGACAGCTTCTCTGGGCTACCTGTCCCAGAGCCTACCCTAAAAAGTGCCATCCTCATTTCCAATTCTACCCTTGTTCGCTTTAAAACCATTCCCCCTTGTCCTGCCATCACAGGCCTCAGTAAAAACTCTTTTAAAAAAAATTATCACTATAGATCAGCATAGGGATACACCTAGGTTAGAGCCTCACTTCCAGGGAGAGGATCACACATTTTAGGATGAATTGTCATCAAGAAACTTGTACTGTTAAGCCCATTGGTTAATTGATGGCTTATTCCTGGGCCCAGATGGATTTTTTTTCTCCTTCCGAAACTTAAACCCTTTCTTTATTGCTCGACCTTTGCTTATGCAAATAAACCTGTTTAAATAATAAACCCTGTGGAAAAATTGGTAGAGTAACATTCATTAAGTTCATCAGTGGGTAAAAAAAGATGTGAGAATATCAAATGTCTCCTTCAGCTCATATCAGGAGACAATTTCTAATAATTTCTTTGATTTTATAGACACCTAGAATTGTTCAGTTCCATTCTGGGTATCATTCAATAATATCACAGAGAAAGGAAAACACATTCCATAAACTCCCTTCACACAGGCTTCTGTGTCCCACCTCACAGCATGGAACAGGAACAGGAATTAACCCCGTTCCTCCTCAGAAAAGAGAAGTCTCCCCAGCTCAGGGGCAGAGGGGCAGCTGTACCCACCTCACTCCACACCAGCATGGTCCCAAACACCACCTGCAGCCCATCGAAGAAGTTGTCCCCGATGATGATCACCATGGCTCCCCCCGTGGTCCAGCCCTCGCTTGGGCTGATGGCTTTGATGCAGGGCGTGGCTGCACAGAACAAAAAAGCATCAAAACAGCTCTTGAAGGTGTCTGTTTTCATCCTCCCAACAGCTCTGAGGCCTGGCTGTAAATCCCTGGAGCAATTCCTGTAAGTATCAAACATCCCAAGTGATGCAAAACCTGCATCACTGGTGGAGAGCAGCTCTACCCATCCACACCTGGGAATTCCGGAGTTCCCAATGCTAGCAGAGGCCTAGGACGAGTCCCTTCCAGCCATTCACCCATTGAGGCTTCTCACCACTCCACAAACCCCAGTATGCTGAGAAATAAATAAATAAATAAATAAATAAATAAATAAAGGAGTGTTTTCTGCCTTGCAAGTGTTAATTACTTGCCTATTCATTACTGGCACTTAACATCGTGTCATTAAAGCCTAATAGGCCAACTGTAGTGGGTGTAAAAATGAGATGCTTAAATGATTGTGCAGTGGTTGCTTAAAAAAACAAAATAACACCCACTGATTAGCATATGATCCCACAGACACAAACCCTCTGGAAAAAAAGGTACAGTCACATTCATTACATTTACCAATGGGTGAAAGAAGATATGGGAATATCAAATGTCTCCTCCAATTCATATCAGGAGATAATTTCTAATAATTTTCCTGATTTTATGGGGCATTTATTTTTTTTTTTATTTCTCTCTCCCATATGTTCAAGGCCTATGGACTATGCATCCCATCAGGAACCCAATATGGTTTCCAGGCCATAACCAAAGTCAATCCATCACTCCATTCCCAATGTTGACAGGGTCAGAGGTGGAGGGGAACTTTGGCAGTGCTCCAAAAACATGAGACTCCTTTGAACAGCCAGTCAATCACATCCAATCAGTCAAGGAAAAACTGGATGGCTTCCTAGGCTAGGAATCCTGGGATTTTCCTTCTACCATTTCACTGCCCGCTGGGGGAGAATTAACACCACTCCGAATTCTTTACTGATTCAATCATTTTCTTCCAGTTCATTAATTCTTCTTTTAGGTTGATACAGGGCACAGTTAAGAAGTGGGGCAGCAAAACATTATAATGAAATAATATCCTTGCTTGTCTTTTCTACTAACATCACCAGCTCTTCTCACTTTCAGTGGCTGCAGGAGAGGGAAAAGCAGGCACTGATAGCACTTTCCAGCATTTTCCAGTCAGTTTTGAGCACTGTCTGCATGAGGGAGGTGGAATGTTTTGGGAATGAAGAGGGAGAGGAGGGGCCGAACATTTTGAAACTTAACAGATACAAGAATTTGTAATTGCTTGAACACAGTCCCCAACCCATCCTGGAGCTGGCCATGAGTCTGGCTTAGCCAAACAAACTCACATCAATTAGTGTCAGCTCCCTCTGCGCATCGTTAGGCTCCGTGCACAGTTTGTTTAAGGGAACCAGTGACACTTTTTCATACACATCTTGTGCTGGAACGGCTCTGTTTAACTAAGATGTCATCTTGCCTAATTTGCCTGAAATCAAATCTATCCCAGCTGAATGAGAGGGCTGAAATTTAGATAATACTTAGTGTTTCTGTGTTTTTCATCTTTGCAGTACATGCTAATTAATAAATTGCAGGGGGATGGGGAGTCAGTCCCTTAGATGTGAGGAGGATCATATTTTGCATGCAGTAGACACTGTTTTCCTGCCTCTGCCTTCCCCAAACCCCCTGAGGCTCTGCAATTCCCCCTTAGCTCTCCTTCCCTCCTGAAAACAAACAGAAATGGAAGAATGGGTAATTTCTGCTCTGCTCTCCAGACAGAACTCCCACCTTCTGAGGGGTCGAGTCTTCTTGCTCTCCGCCCGTGCTTGGAGTTGTTGTGCACGAACATGTTGTCAGACACTGCCAGCACGTGCCCATCCACGTTCACTGTTGTTGATAGCACCACCTGGATATTTAGAAAGAGAAGGAAAAAACAGCCAGGTAAACAATTTATTGTAAATTCAACTTGTTAAGGATTAATTATTCAGTTCGGCTGAACTTTACACCCTTGTTTTGTAAAATGGCAGAACACCCTGCAGAGGTTTAAGAAGGGGAAAAAATATTTTCACCCTTCATTCAGTGCATTAATTTCATTTAACACAGCATCCTGTGGGCAGTATAGAAGCCTCACTGTAAAATGACCCAGCTCCTGCAGGATGGAAACTCCATGAAAACAGGACCTAATATTATGCCTGAGTTTGATATGGTGCCTCCTGAAAAATCATCTGAGCCTGAGCACCCCAAACCAAGAACATGACTGGGCTCCAATCTGAATTCTTAGAGGAAATAACTGTATATATTAATTAATCTCACTTTAGTTTTTACAGTATCCAAAGCTCTAAATACCATCAATCCAGATAAAGATATGTGACTTCAAACCACAAACTTTTGGGAAAAACAAGTGTTTTAACTCCTGAAAGAAGATGCCCTCTGACTGAGTGGTTTTGACCATTAGTTGGTGTAAATGAGCTTAATTCCATCGCACTGCCGCACCTACAGTACAGCACAGCCATGGAGAGTCAAACCCTGCATGTGTTCATGGATTTTCACAGCCTCAGATGTCACAGCTGAGGTAAGAGAATGTCAAGCTCTAATTGTTGATAAAACTCTATCCAGCACAGAGCAGGAGAGACCTTGCCCTCCCCTGGCTTAGGCGAGCTTAAAGAATACTTTCTTTCTCGAGACAACTCTAATTCATTCCAAAAGGCTCTTGTCATCCTGTACTCTTATACTTCTCAAGCATTCTTGTCACAGAATGTGTTGCTTTTGTGTGCCAACTGATTTCCTCATTCCCATTAGGGTGGGGTGTGACTCCATCCAAAGGGAACGTTTCCCTCATGACATAGCTGAGCCCACTCAGATGCACTTCATTATTTTCCCTTCAACAATGGAAATAAATTTTAGTCTCTCACTGGCCAGCCCAGAACACTCTGTGGCAAAGGGGAATAGGCCTGAATTATTCCAGTGTCTGAGATATTTACGACAAGTGTTTAAATTGCAACCAAATGTAAATAAAAAGTGTGTCTTGTATATACAGTTACACTATGGAATAGAGACATCTCTGAGCTCATTTACACGAGTGGGATAAATACACACCCACCTGCTCTCAGGAAGAGAACAGAGGCAGACTTCAAGTGTTCACACATAGAATGGAGTCATGGAATGTCCTGAGTGGAAAAGGGATCATCCAGTCCAACCCCAGGCCCTGCACAGACACCCCAAAATCCCACCCTGGGCACCCTTGGAGTGGTGTCCAAACCCTCCTGGAGCTGTGGCAGCCTCGGGGCTGTGCCCATTCCCTGGGGAGCCTGGGCAGTGCCAGCACCTCTGGGGGAAGAGCCTTTCCCAAAATCCAACCTTTCCCTGATCCCCAACATTTTCATGGTCTCCAGCCTGACCCTCCCTGGCACAGCTCCAGCTGTTGCCTGGTTCTGTCCCTGTCCCAGAGCAGAGGTCAGTGTTGGAATCACCATTTGGGTTGTGCACAACACAAGAGCCACATTTTGGTAGGAGATGTAGAGACCCCGACAGCAATGGCAGAGTAATGGCAAGAACCAGTCCAGAAGACAAGTGCTGAGCATCCTCTGCGCCCTGAGCCAGCAGGAATGGAAGATGCGCTTCTAGACCTCTCTCCATGTGTGGCTCCATTTTTATCACCTCTCCCATGCATGACAGGAGGGCCAGAGCCGCTTGACCTGTCACAGGCTGGGAGCCAGGGTGAATAAACAGAGCATTCTCATGGACAGGGCAAGATACAAAGTTCAGATGAGGAGCAGAACCTTCTCAAAGTTTGGGACCTTTTTTGCTGTAACCTGAATTTCAGCAGAGACCTTTGTCATTGCTACACCACCACCACCCAACTCCTCATCCACGGTGTGGAAAAAGGACATGTGAGAACATGGACATCAAAATGACTGAATTTCTTCACTTTGCCCCAGCTGTTCCCTCTTGCCTGATGGAGATCACAATACAATTGTTTTATTCTGGAGAATAAAAGCCAATGTTTTATGGATAAAAGGAGGAGGAATGTGCATTCCACCATGGTCTCTAACTCCCAGGCCCTTCCCTTTCACAAGCCAACTGCTTTCCCCCAGTGAGTATTTCCTGGGTCATGAAGGGTGACCCTTTCCATCTGGAATCAATCAGTCAACTCCTGACAACTTCCTGAAACACCTCACTCCATTTCCTGTTCTCTCCCCCTTCCCTCTTTCCCCCTGGTTTGCTTCACTCTTCAAAACTGCAGGCCACAGCAGCTTAATGTTAGAGGGTCAGACACAGTTAGACTCCAAAACACTACACAAGAACACCTTTGACCTTCAAAAATCTTTACATCTTAGCTAAACAAATCAAGGTCAACATTTCTTACCATTACCTTGTTAACCATTTCTATGCACTTTTGCCAATACCCTCCTGAACACGTATTTATCAACCACACTTGTTCTCCCAACGTCGTAAAATAGTCCAAACCCTTTTTAAAAACCCTGTATTTAGTGCTGATGAAAGGTGATGTGCAAACTTCCCTGGAGATTTAAATTCTGACTTTTGCCCACAGCGCTGGCAAATGGTTCTGGTGAGTTGTTCTTCTCCTGCCCTGGTGCCACCACTTCTTGTGTATGATAATTTGGCTTCTTTGCCTATTCTCTGTGGATAATCTTTTACCTAACATCAGCTGTTAATGCAAAATTTAATCTAAAGGGAATGATCTGAGACCAACAAAATAGGTCAGGTAGATTGTGGATTCTGGTAAGTGAGGCTAAGGGCCAAATTTTAGGCACAGACAGCATAAAAACTTTAGATTTTGTGCCACCCAAAAGCTGGACCAAACTGTAACCTCTACTGAGGTTTCAGAGCACAGCAAGCAAGAAAGAAATAGAGAGGGCAATGTGTTATTCCTTCATCCTTCCAAACACAGATCCCATCTCCCTCAGAACACCGGGGGAATTGAGGATTCTAAGCTGTTTTCACGCTCCTTGAGGTTCTCCCTGCCAATCTGCAAAGGTCTTCTTATCAGCTGAGAGGCCACAGCCATAAAGCTGTGGCTCCCCAGCAGTCCTGGGGAAAGGCTGGAGCTGTATCCACATTATTTTTGTTTCCCAGGTGGATTTCTGTAATGCAATCCTCGCTCAGAACCCACAGGGAGGGTTCACCTCCTGTGACATCCAGCCAAAGTGCCTTTAACACTTTAAACTCGGCTCCTCTGAGCCCTGCTGCCCCTCTTTCACCTCCCTGCACAGCTCAGGGGGTTGTGTTTCTTTACAAACCTTCACCTGGGTACTACAAATTTCCCTCCCCTAACTGTGTTATATCAGTATTTTTATATTCTAAAGTGTGCTGCTCTTCAAATCACAAATATGCAAATCCATTCACATCCTCAGATATAAAATCCGCATCAGTCACAGACACCTATTTAGACATATGGTACAAACATTCCAGGCATACAGGCATTTACTTACATGTAACATATCTCATCACTGTGTAAATGATCTCTCTCAAAAAATTCCTGTTACCATTCCAAGTGTGGAAAAAATTCTTTATGACATTGTACATCTGGAAACAATATTGCATTCCTGATGCACTTTCCCTTGTAATTCTCTAGTCACAGCACCATGTTATTTTAACTTTTCAAAAAAACCAAACCCTGTTATGAGGATTAAAAAATTATTATTATTATTATTATTATTATTATTATTATTATTATTATTATTATTATTATTATTATTATTATTTCCCAGCTGAGAGGAAGGAAAGATGTCAGGCCTCATCCTGCTGCCTGGACTTGGACAGGGCTCCCATTGATGTCAACAGGAATTTTGGTTGAGGGAGTAACACAGGAGGAGAGCCTGGATATTATGGGTTTGCCTCAGAGTTGGATTAGGAATAAGATAAACAATGTGGAAAATGCCAGCAGCCTCACTCTGCTCAAAGCTTCCATGGAATTCTTTGGGAAATCCTCTCCACAAGCCTGATCCTGCAGACTGGGGGCTGACAGTAAACTGGGCACCCTACCTTCACCCAGGGGAGCTGAAGGTTCTTGGGACACAGGCTTGGACACCACTCCTGGGTCACTGACACCTTGTCTGCTGCTGTTATCCGCAGACAAACCATGGAGCTGCTTTCCTAAAATCGTTTGCAGCCATTTCCACCTTCTGCCTTTGACACTCGTCTTGTTTTAAAGCCTGGTGATGAGGGAATTTATGGCTCACAGCCTAAATTTATTCCTAGTCAGTTTGTACTTAACATTAGCTTTAAGATTATTATTTCCCTTCCTGACCTTCCTGAGGGTAATTTCAGAGAGCAGTTCCACCCCTCCCCAGTGCAAGTATTTGAGCCAAGCTCTTGTCCTGCCCCTGTCCCCTTAATGACCCATTCCTGCACCTGTTCCAATGTCATTTTGCTCTCCTTTGGCTGTAGTTAATCCAGTGTATTGTACCCAAACAAGAATTCAGAGGGGCCCAACACAACAAATCTGCCTCCTTTGTGCTGGCAGTCTGAGGCTGAGTGGATCTCATCTGTGGTTTGTTTTTAGTGGATGAGACATCACTCTGGGAACTCTCTTTCCCCATGAATATTTGGCCTTCAGATCTGAGCACATTAAGCTCCTTGAGTACTTTTTCTCTCACAATTGAGTCAGTCCTTCCCTTACTCACTCAGAATATAAAATAACATCACCTTTTGTTGGGTCAGTCAGTACCCGATGAAGAAATCTGCCCCCTCCAGGAACAGGCCCAGGCTCTGCTGACAGCAGCTGCGTTTGTTTTGCAATCTCTGCCTGGGAAATGAGTCCCCCATCATGATTGTTCCATGCAGTGTTCACCTCTTCCAGCAGCTCAGTGATCCCTGTCCATATCCCAGCCTGACCACGGGGGTCTCTGGCACTTTCCTTCCCCGGCAGCCTGAACAGGATTCCCATTTAGAGCAGTGATGTTTTATCCTTGCCATCCTTTTTGCTTCCTACAGCCTTCATTCCTAACTCCCAATATCATCCCACCCCTCTCCATCATTTTCCATGTCCCTGAGTGCCACAGAGCCCTCAGAGCTCTGGATTAGAGTGAGCTGGGTGAAATCCCAGCCCCAGCCAGCTCTGCCCACGTGCCTGATGATGAACTGATCCAAGCACTCCGAGGTCAGGAAGGAAACCTCCCCAGGGGTGCACCTTGTTATTTTTCCTTTCTCTTTCTCCCTAGAGCATCTAGAGGAGGGGGGGTACCTGCCAGGAAACATTCCATGTCATGTTTTCTGCTGAAAACAGAGGGCAATTACTGACCTTTCTCATTTTGCTCCTAAGAAAGGACATTGGTTCAAAGCTGATCACTGTTAGAACCAATGTCTGCTGCCTGCTACCCCTCCCTGCTCAATCCCTGTGCTCCTGGAGGAAACAGGATTCCCAACCAACAGGAGCCTAATGTGTGAGCACCACGTCTCAGCTGAAGAGCCTCATCTTAATTCTACAGAATTATTGTCCCCCTTTACACACCACTCGTTACCATTAAAGTATCACTGGGCTTCAATCAAGTTCTGCAGGAGAATTCCTCATTAAATGGAGGGCAGAGTTTTTGGGGGTTTTATTTTTGAGTTCCATTCCTGGGAGAATCCCTCACTGAGAACACAACCCTGACTAGCAATACCTATGCAAACTCAATTTGCAGAGGAGCTGAACTCAAACCCTGTGTTTAAATAAGTAATTTTGGGATGATTTTTGCCTCAGTTTTCCACCCATCAGCTTTATTTGGAAACATTTTAATTTGTAAATAACCAATATTTTTTTCAGTTAAATTCACAAGGACATGCTGCTTGATCCCTGTGGGTTTTGGACAGCCATCAAGTAACTATGAAAGTACCCCTTAGTTCTAGAAATATTCCCTTTCCTTTAGTTCTAGAAAGAGTCTCTTTCCCTGCTTTAGCCACTGACAGACATTGAAGAAGTGATTCACAATAAAATCATGTTACTATAGGGGGAAAAAACCTCACCAAAATAATGATCACACATTCCTTAACTTCTGATGTAAAACATAGTTTTCAACAGCACAAAATCATTGCATTTGGTTAGTAAAGGAAGGCAAGAGGATCACAAAGCAGCTGGTGTTGCTCTCCAAACTAAAGAATTATAGTAAAAAACCACAACTCTTCAGGCATCTGGAGCTGCATTAAATTTACAACACGATGTTAATGCAACCTTTCCTCCCCTTTCTCTCCCCATCCCCCCCTTTTTTAATGATACACATGAAATCTAAGATTCAATTTATCTTAATATATTACTAGTATAATATGAAATATCTAAATCTTGTAGTGGCTCTGGAAGTGAGGCTGGGGCCAGGCTTGGACACTGGATCCAGTGCTTTGGAGCTTTGGGGATGAGCCAAGCCAAGCCCAAACTGTGCAGCTTCACACCCATTTTAATCAGAAGCATTGCTTGATGCTTTTCCATCATGAGTAACCAGTGCTCTGTGCTGGAAGGCTCAGTAGGATGCATTGCAGGGCACTATTTCCACATCTCATATTTGTACTTGTGCCTCAGCTCTGGGCTTTCATTCAGGCTCCATTAAAGAACAAAAACAGTCTTGGACAAGACCCTTTCAAGCCCAGGTTTCAGCAGTGATTTAAATGAGAACTTTGCTAGAAGGATTTTCTCTGCTCTTTTGTTTAATAACCACAGAGGAAAAGGAGGATCCTGATGTCTCCTGGAGGTTTGACAAACACTTCTCCATTGAAAGTGAAAATGTTTGGTTCTGCAGAACACAGATAGGAATTGAAGCACACTTAGATGAGCATTGCTGCAGAATTCTGTTTGCATAAGGAAAGCCAAGTGCTTGGAAGTGTCTGGGAAAGGAGGGACTTAATAACAACAGCTGTACAAATAATTTATTGGGGGAAAACCAGCAGAATTCTTAGATATGGCCCAAGACTGAAACATAATGAATTAAATAATGAAATGAATAAACCACTCTGCTGCCCTGTGGTTTTTGAGCCTGCTTTTTCTCTGCTCACAGGTTTGTGCACTGGCAGGATGCACAACTACCCCTTCAAACTTAATAGACAGCTCTGCACATTCATTACTCTGCCTGGTGAATATCTTAACAATTAAAATGAAAATTAACATGTCCAAAGGGTGCAAACAGACCACTAATATTTTAAAGCAATTTTTTCCCCCCACTTTTGAGTTTCAGGATTGCTGACAGGCCATGCCCAACAAGCAGCAGGCAAAAAGAATTTATGAAAATTTTAAAACAGAAAACTCAACAAACAGAAAAAAAAATCAACCAAAAATAAAAGAAGTGTCCAGAGGCCACAGGAGTGTTTAAGAACACTCCTAACTCTGGTTATGTTCAGGGAAGAAATGATGATGTCCTTAGAAACCAGGAGGCAGACAGAAAACAAGCTGTCTTTGCCCATTGTCCTTCCTGTTCATCATGGCTAATTTGCTTTGGAACACGGAGCTTTGTTATTCCCAGGGTGTCAAATTTTAGCGATTTGAGCCACTTTTTGTATCTTTTTTTATCCACACTGACCTCTGCAGCCCAGAACAAAGCTCAGCAACCCATGAGTCCAGCTCTGAAGCAGCCTGAATGAAGATCCTGCTCTCACTCAAAACCTCAAGCATTCTGCCATTTGTCTCAAAGGTTTTCATTCTGTAACTCTGAGAAAAGGTTGGCATCTTTGGGGGCTGTTGATAAAAACTAAACTGAACTTAGTGGTTTTAAAGCCTGATCTTTATTAATTTGGGGGCCTGAAGTGAGCTCTCACACTGAGACTCCCATGGAGTCAACGTGCAGGAGGAGTTGAAGTTACCCCAGAGAAACAGAACCCTGGAGTTTCACTTGGCTCTGCTTTCCCAGCTTGGCATGTTTGGAGGCAGAAAACGCAGCTGAGGAGTCTGTCCCAGCTCATTCTCCTCAACAAAGTGCTGATTTTGGTGCAGGGACCAAAAGCAAGGCCAGGCAGAGAGCTGCCCTGTGGATGGGCTGAGGAATGAAGGAATTCCATCCTCATCCACGGCACCCTGCAGGATCTGGTGCTGTTTCCCTGTTTCAGGTTTCCCTGGACGTCTGAGGCTGTTGGGCTCTGTCACATCCCCATTCAGGTGAGGTGACACCAAGAACAATGCTAAGAACACAGACAGATTAAAGTTTGATCCAAACTCCTCCTTCAGCTCAGCCTCTGATGGACATCAAGGATTTGAGGATTTTTTTGGGAGTAGCCAGCATGGGTTTGAAACCAGAGCTGAATTTCTCCAATATTCCAATGTGTTTGGGTGCAGGATTTCTCTTTTGGCAGTTGCAGCCAATATTCTGTGTATTATGGCAGTGCCTCAGGTCCCCAGGTGTTAATCAGGAGAGCCCTGGGCACAATTTTTTACAAACTCAGAACAAAAACCCCCAAAAAATGAGATTATTTATGTTTCCTGACATTCCACAATCAGTTCTTCTTGCTGGCTCCAAAAGCCAACAAGATGTGTTTACATGCTGTAAAAGAGGTTTTCTTTTGCTTTCCAGATTTTTTAGCGTTCTTGGCAGATGATAACTAATTGCTGGTTCTTTTCTTTATGGAAACTGCCACTTGAAAAAAAACTCAGTATAAGTTCCCTAACAATGAGCACCTCTTTCTTTCTCATGTCTTATCATCTCTAAAGAACACAGAGTGAAGAAGTCACTGCAGTCTCTTTAAACTACTGGTGAAAAAAATTAGGTTGGTCAGGAATTTTTATTTAAATTTCTTCATGCTCCAAACTAAAGGGTAATAAAACTTTTTTTTTTTTTTTGCATTTCCTTAATTTTTCTGAGCTTTCAGAAGATTTTGTTTTGCAGGATTTCTCATAAAAGTTGAAACTTTTTCTAAAAATTATTAAATTTTTCAGTGCTAGCAGAAGTAGAAGAAAAATAAAAATGACTGCATTTTGAGAATGTATTTTGATGGAAAGTCTGAAGCAACTCTGTAAACTCCAGTGGAGTTTTAACTCCGTTTATAAATGAGGAAGCTCATGTAAGTAACCCCATTTGGAATCAGAGATGAAAAGAGGGAAAATGGCTCGTCAAAAGTCCCCCAGAAAATCTGGGGTGCAGCCCAACCACCTGATTCCATGGCTGTGCCTCAGCCTTGCCCCAGAGTCAGCTCCAGCCCCACTTTCTGCCATCTGACAGCACATCCAGGCTCTCAGAGCTGCACCATCCCCTTGCTGCTCTACCAGGGGCTGAGCTAATGGTGAAACTGTTATTTATTAAACAGAGCTGCCGAAAAGGTGAGGGCAGGAGAGCCTCTCCTCTCCTCTCCTCTCCTCTCCTCTCCTCTCCTCTCCTCTCCTCTCCTCTCCTCTCCTCTCCTCTCCTCTCCTCTCCTCTCCTCTCCTCTCCTCTCCTCTCCTCTCCTCTCCTCTCCTCTCCTCTCCTCTCCTCTCCTCTCCTCTCCTCTCCTCTCCTCTCCTCTCCTCTCCTCTCCTCTCCTCTCCTCTCCTGACATCTCAAAGTGACCATCGCTATTTTGGCTTCTTGGTTGTTTGTTGTTGTTTTTTACAGAAGCTGAAGGGAGGGTGTGAGAGTGTTAGAAAGCAGAAAATAACAGGGAAAGAGGTAGGAAATGAGGAGGTTGCTTGTGTAGCACGTACAGAGCTACTTTGAACAATTCTGAGGCATCTAAATATCACAGGCACGATCCCTGCTGTGGGCAGCTGGATCTGCGAGTGCTTTGCCCGAGGGTGTCAAATCAAATATCCACTGCTGGTTGGTACAGTACAGCACTTCCCCCTGGGGATTCGGGGTGGAGAAGGAGGGAAGGAAAAGAAAGGAAAAGGGAAAAAAGGTTTAAACACAACAAATGGAGAAAAACTTGAACGCTGTCTGATATGGCTTTTGTCATCGTGTTTGTTAGGGGCAGTGTGGGAGAGAGGAGATGGGAAAGGAAAAGAAGAACAAAGGCAGACAGGTTAATGCTGAGCCTTGTAAGACTTACCTGGAACCGTCTCATATCTCTTGGGTTTCCTGCTGTTTTCAAGCAATTCTGATTGCACTTGAGAAAAAATTTTAGGAAGAATCTGGAAAGAGAAAGAACCACATCACTTCTATTAAACACAGCAAAAGGCATTGTTATATTCTGGTTTAAAATGTACATGAAGTGGTTTGCATCATACTGGGTCTTACAGGACTGCAAGAATTTATCAAAACACAAACAAACCAAACGCTAATAAATGGAATTTACAAAAACCAGCACGTAAAGTATAACCAGTGTGACTGAAATCCACTGTGGTGTAAGTGAACATCATTCCTCTGATCTACACCCAGTCCCTCTCCACAGGTTTGACCACACAATTTTAGTCTCTTTCTTATCCCTCCCTCGCATTCAAGATCTTTCTTTGGCTGTCTGGAGGGACTTCCCATGAAACAATATAGAAGGATAATGGTATTGTGGAGACCACAAAACCAACAGGGCAACTCCAAAGCAGATAAGCCTTGGAATGTATGAAAAACCCAGGAGCAAACGCAGCTCAGGGAGGAATCTGATGAGAATTCATTCTGATGGTGTTTTTTTCTGATGAAGATTCCTGTCACAAAAGCAGAGGAACAGAACTGCCAAAAGCCCAGACTGTTCCTACCTAGATTTGGAGGGAGGATAAGGAGAACACGAGCTCAAGTGAAACATGACAGCTCACGCTGTCCGAGCAGATAAACCCATTAATATCCCACAAAGTTCTCGTGCCAATTATTTTTGTTCTGTCACATACACCCATCTTCGTATGGTTTATTATTCTGTAGAGTTTACCTTGTCATGTACCCAAGTTGAATCTCCAGCCTGTTTGGTGACTCACCCAACACTGCATGGAGATTTTAGAGGTCAGAAATATTCAGCAGGAATTTTTCCCTAAGCTATTCCACCAAATTTTGTCTCACATCCACGGAGGAAAGGATTCACCCCTTTGTTTTCTGATTTAATCTGAACACTTCAGAGGTGAAGAAATTGTGTGAAAAGCCACAGTTGTTGGAACAAACAAGTTTTCAAAATTTAGGCGTAGGCAAGAAATATTTTGGCATCCTCTGTTGCAAGTGAAAATATTCGTCGTGATTCTTTCCGTTTCTATTTGTCAGACAAGATGGGTTTAACGCAACAATTATAATTAAAAAAATAAATCAAAGACTTTGAGATAGATTTAGAAGGAAAAAGAGTCATATACAAGAAAAAATAAATAGTTGAAGAATTGATTTTGAATACAAAGAACAAGTTATTTATTTATTTCTCTTGCTGAGTGCTTGCCTTTAAAAAAAAAATAAATCTGCTTTTGCAGTAAGTTAAAGTCCCAGGTGAGCCAGGCCTATTTCCCTTTCTGTTACTATGACAACGATTTTTTACCGCAGTCCCTAAGTCCCTTCAGAACTCACACATTCATGCCTTGAATTAGAACTTTAAAGGAGAAAGATGGATATTTCCTGGGTTTACCAACAACACCCTCCAAACCAGCCCCAGCACAAGACAATAACGCAGAAATCTGCTCCCCTTGTTAGTGCCACTTTCTCTGCACTACTCCCACCACAAGATTTCTCCTCCATCTGCCCAAAATACAAAGAAACAGCCACGGGTTGGATCCATTTGTGTGTTGCTTGAACAAACCAAACCCCTCTGCAAACCTCACCCACAAAAAAGACACAGATTGCACCACGTAAAACCACTGCCCAAAACCCACCATGGCCAGAGACCCTTTTCAATTAAAATGTCCTCTTTTTAACTATCATTCCTTTTAATATCTCACAAACACATTAGATATTTTTAAAATGTTTATTTTCTCAAGGTGAGACTGTTATTTTCTCCACATTTCCTTCTCATTTCAGGTCTTGCTTCAGCAGGACATTGAGGTTCAGCAGGACAGAGGTGTCACAGGGCAACTTCTGCCAACAGAGCCCTGGGCACCTCCCTGGCTTCCAAACTAAAAATCTTACAGAATTTCATGCCTTGGGAGCAGCACTGAATATATTTTATTAAATAAGTCCTGTCAAGTCCATGCTAAAACCTGTGACCTCTTTTATACGAAAGATTTGGTGAGATTTTATCCATAAAAACGTTTTCAGAAGGAAAAAATCCTCTGCACACTGGCACTCTCAGAGACTCACAGATAATGTGAGGCATAAATGTTACTCACAAACACTCCTTTTTCTCTTTCCCTCTTCTTAGAGATATAAAAAAGAATATTTGCAGATATATAAAAAGCTTATAGATGTGTCTGTGCAAAGGAAAACTCCAGAATGAAACCAAACTATAAAATGAAACAAGACAAGGAACTTTTATATGAAAATCAATGAGCCTCTGGCTGATCATTCTGCAGGAAAGCCACCAAAATAAAAATCACAAATTGTTACTTCTAAAGAAATATGAAATAAATTAAGCAGGAAAATGGCCAGCTTATTTTTTAGTTTTTTGAATGCTTGCATCCCTTTTGATAGAGATGAGAAAAATTATCAACATGAACAAAAGAACGAAGAAAATGAGCAGGGAAAAGTGTTTGGGAGAGAACTTGCGGTGTCAGCTGGGCTGGTTTTGGGAAGAGGACAGATCCTGGGGGACTGTGAGTGACACAACCCCTAAAAGGCAGATACAGAGAGGCAAAACCTCCAAATGTGCTTTTCACAGCATCCACGAGCAAACTCTGCAGCACGGTGTGGCAAGGAACAAAAATCCCCTTTTTCTGCTAAATGCCTACAGAAAACCAGGGTTCAGCCCTCCAGCAAACACAAACCAGCAGCACACCTGAAAATGAAGCTGGGCTCCAATTAAATCCGGGCTGATTCGTGCCAGGGGGGGCAATGGGCATTAAAAAAATACAGAAAACAAAACTTGCCCAGTGCCCAAGCTGCGGCAGCGCCGAGGTTCCCAATCCTCCCCGAGTGCTCTGCACCAAACACATCCCAGCCACGGAGCCTGGCACGGCCAGCCTGGGCATCCAGCCCTGGGCATCCCACTGAGGGTCCCACTGAGGGCTCCTGGAGCTGCCCTGACCTTCTGGAACTGATGAACAGCTCCAAATGCTGAAAGTTTTGCTGCTTTAAGACATCACAAAATTCAGAAAGGGCTGGGTTTTCTTTTAGTGCTTAAATACCATGGCAGAATTTGTATTTATTTTGCTAAGATTTGTTGGAGATCACTAGATATGCTGCACTGTGACAGTTTCCCTCCCATCACCCCAAAATTTAGATTTAATTTCATTTAGCTGCCCGCACAAGGATTTTTATCTTTTTAAATTTTTTTCCCAGTTGAACCACACCTTTCTTTTTCTCTTTTCCAGAGTTTCTTCAGTCAAATTTGAGCTGCAAGTGGGCATCTGTATGAAGTATTTGGAAGGCTGTTGTATATACATTTATACACATATATACCCATATACATATATATGTGTGTTTGTGCATGTACCAATGTGGGGGTTTTTTTTAAGATGTTGCATCTGGGAAAGGCATTAATATTTATTGCAGCATTAGAATAAAAATGACTTGGGGGGAGCAAAGAGGAGGGAAGGTTTAGCACTAAATGAAGCTGATTTAGGGGTAACAAGAGAATTGCAGAAAGATTTTATTAATTTCTTTAAATGAGACACTTTAGCCAGTTTTTGGCCTTAACCTACATATATATGAAAAACAATAATATTTTTTTAAATAGAATTATAAAAAAATAGCTGATTTTGATGGCTCTGGCCAATCTTTAGCCTTGCTGAGGACAGAATTAGGGGGGAGTTTAGCAGGTGACTCTGGCTCCAGCCAAGCAAAGGGACCTTGGCCCATGCTCTCAATATTTCAGGATGGTGGGGGAAAATTTAAACACATTTCAATAACTACCCCTGAAAACTCTGGCATTGCTATAGAAAAGCAGATTGACTTAATGCACAGACATAAAATTAATTAAGATATAAGTATAGATTTCTGTTCCTGTCATGTCTCTGTCGTTGTTGACCTCTCTGGGTACAGATTGAGGTCTCCAAAATGCCACCTTAACTCTGCCTCCCTCTTTTTAGAGCTGTTTTAAAAGTTACTGCTCCTCCTGCTGGGAGCTCCCACCAAGCCCAGGAGTTCAGCTGGGGAATGGCTGAATTTCCCCTTTTCACTCCAGGCCAAAGTCAGCTGTGTTATCCCAATTCCACTTCAGCAACGCCTTGAGCAATCCCTGGTGGGGAGCACCAGGAGAGCTCCCAGCACAGCTGAGGGTGCGTGCACGTGGAGAAAGGGTGAGGGCAAACGAAGCCAGGTCTTGCATCAGTTAAACTGTTCCCAGAGCAGGTTTAGACCCACAGTCCCATCTTGCCTGTCCATGCCCAAATAATCAGGTTCTGTGCCTGGCTAGGACTGGAACCTGTGCTCCACACCTGTGAGGATGTTTGTCCACCTCAGATGAGTGGGAAGAATCAAACTGACCTTAGTCAAATCCTGCTGGAGTCAGAAAACTCTTCCTGGTGACTTTGGCAGGACTAGGCAGAACCCTAAAGCTCAGTCCCACATGCAGCAGAAAGTGTAATTTTAAAAAAATAAATAAATTAATTAATAATTTTTATCCTCCATCCACCTTTTATCCTTCATTAAAATAGAGGTACAGAATCAAGAGGTCCAACATTGGCTGTATGTTGGGAACAGCCTGTGGGTACACCTAAAATTCTGGACATAACTAAAAATTCTCCCTTGTAAATTTCGGGGTTGCTGTGGAATTTGGAGTCGTGGCCTCAGTCATTTTTTGGCATGAGAACACACCCATCTAGGATAACTCTGAATTTGCCTACTAGCAAATCCTGTGATCCCAAAACCTAATGAAAATATAAAGATACAGTGCAATTCTGCTTAAATAATTCAGTGCTTCCAAAATGTCACAAAGAGAACAAAGAAAAACCAGAAGTTGCTACTATGGGTATTAGTGTAACAATATTAAATTGAAATATACTGTGAACTGCAAAAGTGTTATTCTTGCAGTGAGGGCCTGACTCCAGCTCCATCAGAACAAGGGAATTCTGGATCAGGTCAGATCCTCCCCTCGGGTCTCCTGTGTGTGTCTTGGCAGGGCAACCTCTGAGAAAAGTGGGACCAGAACCCTGCCCAGTGCCCCACACAACTTCAAATTCCTGCCTTTCCAAGGGCCACATTTGCAGGTTGCTGTTTCAAATCAATTAATTGCATTTCTTTGATATCACCATCCTGATTTTAATGAATATCAGAGTGGAAGACTTCTTTGCAATCTGAATATTTATCTCTGGAGTAATTTCGATCTATTATGTCAGGGTGTATTATTAGGGAGCTGATGAGAAAATTTCCTATTTTTTTGCAGGAGTTACAGCCAGTGTGGGATCAGGCAGTGCACAAAGGCACTTTAAATGAGTGTACACCTTGCACTGTGTGAGAAATGAGCGGGGTTATTGCACTGAGCCAGAGTATTTATATGATACTCCACAAACAGCAGCTAATTAATCTTCACCAAACTCCTGTGCATAAAGTGTGAACCCAGTTTAACAAATGTGAAAACCAACATATGTAGGTCAGGAGACTTTTCTGACTCTGTCAGAGATTGGCTGGGAGAGAAGGGAGCAGGAGTCGGATGATGAGAGCCCAAGCCCAGGCCAGGAGAAGAGGAGTTGGATGCTCATTTCTCACTTGGGGTTTTTTAATAGAAATACTCCAGTTGCACAGAAAAAACAACAAACCAACCAACCAAAAAAAAAAAAAAACCCAAAAAAACCCCTAAAAACACACACACAAAACCCCAAACAAAACAAACCAAAAACCCAAACAAACAAACCAGAAAGCAGATTAGCACTATGCCTGTTATTCCTACACCCAACAAAAACCTCATTTCCTGATGGGACAAACCAGAAACATTTCTCCTTCCTCCTGCCTTGATTCAAAACAATTGCTTCAGTCTGGTTAGACATTTTTCTAAGTGACTTTTCTTGCAGTCACTCACTCCAATTTAGATTTTAGGTTTAAAGTTTAAGTTTTGATGTGAGAATGTTATCTAGGATCTAATCCCTGAAATGCCACCTGGGGGAAGGCAGAAGTGTCTGATTTCCTGTGGCCCTGAGCTCAAAAAAGCCAGTGTTTGAGTCAGGTGTGAAAAAGGAACAAAAACAAGGTTGGGGAGTAGCTAAGGGAGTCCAAGAGATCTGACTAACGTAAAAAACATCCTTAAAGATGGCAGAACCCATCTTAAAACTGCCTCTAATTGTATTTTTTTGCTATGCCAAGATGTCCTGCTCACACTTGGGTGGGTAATACTCTCTGCAATGGATTAAAGAAGAAATGGGGTGAAAATATTTCAGATGGATCAAGAGAGAGCATTGCACACAAGTCCACAACAATTAATCCATGTCCAACTTCCAGTCCTTTTCCTCAGCCACAAAACAATTCTTCCTCAAATACCCCCTCTCTCTGCAGCCTGGAACAACATATTTCTCTCCATCCTTTATCTAGTGGATTTGTTTGGTTTTTGAAAAAAAAAGCATAGTTTCAAACCAATAATAACCAAATGTAAACTTGCAATGTGTCACCCAACCTCCGAACGTGTCAGAAAACTTGATTATTTTTTTTTTCCTGTGGATTTTCTATACATTTTACAATTTCCATCCCTGAAGCGGAATGTGTCCCTCTCACCCAAAGAAGGGACACACACCCACAACTGAAATTCACACTCTTTGGGGTAAATAAATGCTTCTTCTGCTACAAAATTATCCCATTTTGAAGAAACAGGGGCTGGGGGAGAGTGCCCTGCCAGGTACCCAGGCAGTCATTTCTCGCTGCTCAATGTATTTCCTTCCCATGGCCACATTTGCTTGGGGGAAAAAACCAAAATCTCCAAGGAAAACCTCCTTGTTTGTGCACTCTGATGAAAACCTGACACCATTAATGAAAATAATAATTGAACTCTATGGGCTCGAATTGAAAATGAAACACAACACTAACAGCGTGTTTGTAATTGCAATTGTTCTCCAAAAAGTCTTTGGAGGACTCTTTGCAATTTGAGCACTTTCCCCTTTATCCTTTGGGCTTTCCCCTTTCCTCCCACACCAAAACTTTCCAGTAACTTCCAAGACAATGGTAAAAGCTTATTTATCCTGTAAGTTCCATATTATTCATGCCATTTGGCATGGGCCCAAATGCCAGAGCATAATCAAAAGTCAATAGGCAGGGAGGTAATAGAGGAGAGGATTGGGCTGACGGGCTGCTGAAAGGGACCTTCAGATAATGCTCCCTGGTTTATTACAGTGTCTGTGGGCTCCAACTGTGCTGGGCACGGCCCAGCCACGCTGTGAAATTGTTATTGAGGAGGGGAGGCACAAAGGACAGCAGGGAGGAAATGCTTCTGTGCAGCTCAGGGACGGGGAAGTCGAGGCACAGGGAAATTCAGAGCCAGCGGCTTTTGCAGGCAACTGCCACATCCCATTCCTGCAAGTCCTGCTTGGGATTTTACTGGTTCATTTTAATAGTGACACAAATTTCATAGAGCTCATTGCTGCCTCCACACAAAAAACCCAGCAGGATTTGGAAAACATGGCCAAATTCTTGTTCTTCACACTCCTGTCAGCATCAGCAGCACACCAAGATTTGGAGCTGGGCCGTGTCACCAAACACAGGCCCAAGGACACTGCAGTCCTGCTTAAATCCAGTCATTTTTGGTATCACTTCACCCTCAGAGCTCTGCACAGGTGCAAATTTATCTCCAGATCTCCTTTGCAAACCCTGCAGATCCCAGAAAGGCTGACAGAGGTGCCAAATGAGCACAGACTCCAAACCCCACACATTTTTGTTTTCCATACCAAGAGAAACCTGCAGTTCCTTTCTCCTGTGACTCTTCCATCCTCCCAGCCCGTGTCTCTCTAAAACCTCAGTCTGCTGAGCCATGCTAGGCTGAGCAGTGAGCACCAATTACACCAGTGCCCTCTCTCTGCTGGCTCTGCTGGTTTTTACTGTTGCTGCCAGATGGCAGAGCCCAGCACACGAAAACTCCCCACCCTGCAGTTCATGCAGAACTTGGAAATAACTTCCCAGAGACTCCAGGAGATCACAGAGCTGCACTGATGGGAACATTAGGGATGGAAGCAAGGCTGGGATCCCATTTTACACCTGCCAGGGTGGAAATCACTCAGGTCAGAGCTCTCACTCGTTTGTGAAGGCTCTGTCCCCAAACTGGGTTTGTATGGAATAAACGCGCATTCATTTGCTAAAGAGGCAGATTTACATCCCAGCAGCTCAGGATCCAGGCACATTCTGCCTCCTCCTCCCTTCTCCAGGGCTATTCAGAGGGTAGATCTGCACCTATTGTACTTCTGGGTCTGGGCACAGATGACCTTGAATCCGAGCACTGGTGTAACATTATATTCCTATGACAGATTTATGGATTGGCAGATAGGGGTGCATTCAGTGCATTCCTTCCCTAAGACAGGACAGCATCCAATGTTTGTTAGCATCATTAAACTAAAACTGACTTTTCACCTGCTCCCATACCATATGCAGCTGCAAATTTTTAAATTAAACTATGAAGCCATGCATAAATTTACATATATTACAGACTAGCCTCTCCATTTAACATGCAAATGTACTCCAATGTTTCAGAACACCTTCTGTCGCTAATTAATTTGCTGAATTATAATTAGACTAATCCTGCATAATTAATAAGCACAGATTTTTTTTTAATTTCTAAGCAGCTTGATGAGATCATTCACTTCCTTCTATAAACTGCTAAGTAACTGTTAAAAAAAATCTGGAAAGAACATATGTGAAAAGGTATGTTTGATGTCGCATACAAATTCAAACTAGCGGGCAGGCTTCAAGAAAGTCAAGATTAATAGAGGTGTGTGCTTGAAGAGACCGTCAGCACATTATTTTCAGGGGCATGGACCAAGATTTTCTGTGTCTGTTTTATTCCTTTTTTTTTCTTTTACCCCTCGGACCTTCCAGGATCACGGAGCGAGCAGGGAGGGGTGACAGAGCCTCGTGTAGGATCTGAGGCCACCCCACGCTGGCTCCCAACCCCTCACCCTGGACATGCTGGGTGTGGATCAGCTCCTTTGATGGGATTTGGAATTGTTTTCATCCCGGCTGCCAAAACCAACCGAGAGCATTTTAGAGAAACAATTAAGTGCTATTAGCACTGGATTCACTCTCTGCTGATTAAAATTAAGGGTTGTGTTTTCATGTTGGAGAGCTGGGCTGCAGAGAAGGGCACGTGCCAGAGCAGGTTTAAATGGGCTGGGTTAGAGGCCACAAAGTGATGCACAAAGAATCCTTGTGCCTAAAACAGCTCAGTCGTAAGATCTGAAATACCTCTTCCTAAAATAATCACGCAGGGAAAGAGGGAGATCCAAAACAACACAGAATACTGTGCAAACAAGGGTGTCCACAATAATATGAGTCTTTTATTTACAAACACTGGGTGCCCACAATAACATGAGTCTTCTATTCACAAAAATATGAGTCTTTTATTCACAAAAATATGAGTCTTTTATTCACAATAATATGAGGCTTTTATTTACATACACTGTCCCTGTATTTATTTACCTACTTTGGGATGTAGTTATTTCAGCTCTACTGCTCCTTGTTTTGTCTTCCCCTCAATCCTCCTCAAATTCAGCACCACCAACATCACCCTTTGTTTGCCTCAATTGTGAGTAAGCAAAATCTGTGACAAGACCTCCTGATTCCCAACAAAGGAAGCAAGAAAAAAATTAATTCTTATCTGAGGAAATTGCTGAACCACTTCAGGTCTTTGAGTGAGGCTTGTCTGCTCCAAACAATGCATGTAACATCCTCATCAGGCACTTCTGCCTGAAGTTTCTGTTATTTTTATTAACTTGGACAAGTGCCCTTTTTCAGATAAATATATCATTTAAATTGACCTGGGTTTGGCATAAACAGAAAACATAAAAGCTTAAACAGGACAAGTTCTTGGCACAGTGTGCCAACCAAGCCTTTTTCTAGTATTTCCTACTGGACAGTCCATAGGAAATCACTCTTTTTTAAAAATAAAAATCAAACCAAATAACTTTTTGGCCCAAGGAAGACGGGAAATTATTCTGCTGTGCTTGAACTCATCAGAACCTCCTCAGAGCAGAGAGGTGCTTTGAATGGCACATGTTGGATAAAAGTCTCTCTTTGGGGGAAGAAATGTCACTTTGAAATTAAAAATACAAAAAATTTGCACTCTTGGAATGCTGTCCACTCCCAAAGCACAGCAATATCATGAAATCACCTGAACATGGAACAGCTCTAACAATTCTGTGTTATAAATTTACAGACAGCCCCCAATAGATGTTGTTTTCTTAATAGCCACTGGACACACCAGCAGATGATGAAGGAACATAAAGGGGAACAAAGAAAACATCTCTCTGCCTCATCCATCTCCATTTCTTATCTTCCAATATCCCAACTCAGCAGACAGAAAAGATGTAATGAGATATATATTAAAAAAAAAAAAATCAGCATCAGGCCTGTATTTTTTCCCTCCACATTTCTGCCTGCACTTACTGGTTTGTTTTAAACCATGGATGAATTGGCCCAGAGATGCCCAGGTCCCATGGCTGGGGCAGAAATAGAATCTGTATCTCCAGAGCTGTGGTTCTGTACATGAGCGAGTCCCTGACATTCTTTAAAGCCATTCCAGACACAGCGTGAGGCCAACCCTAAATATCAACACCCACATCTTTCAGATTTCTGATGTCCAGGCTTCCCACCATTTCCTAGCTCTTTGGCCATGCAATGTGCCACAGCTGAAATGATTTTTCACTTTTTTGTTTTTTCAACTCCTGATAAAGATTGTGTGTGTGCACATCTGCCTATGTATGGAGATGCAATTTAGCTTTAAAGATAAAAATTCTGAACTCTGAACCCCACCTTTTCCTATATTGTAACATATATCCCCAGAAATCCACTTGTTTTCCAGAGACTTATTATTTTAGACACATATGCACCATCTTGAGTTTATGAGGAACAAGAAAATACCTTACATGCTGTAAAAACATGAGTTCATTTAAAGTGATCACACCCTGTACTGCAATCACTTCATCCATCCCTGGGTACTGGCTTCCAAATTTAATTAACTTTTTCAGTATCCTTTGATGCAGCACATACAGAGACCAAAAAGCAGCAGGATTTTGGGGTACAAACAGGTGATGTATCAGTGAAGAAAGCTGATGGGTTTTTTCAGGATCTTAATATGGGGCTGTAGGAAAGGGCAGGAGGTTGTGGGAAGGACCAGGACAAGTTCTAAGAACCGGTTTAATGCAAGAAAAGCATCTACAAGTGCCAATTCTCAGCTCCAAAACAGCCCAAGTATTCCTGAAATTCATCACCAAACCCACACTCCTTAGAGGTGCTTTAAATTGGGCACCCAGAGCTCCCAGCAAGGTAAAATCCAAGCCCTGGGGCAGTTCCTTTGCTGGAAACTCCTGCCTGCAGGAAGTTATTTTGCCCCTGGCCAACACTTCATGCTACAGGAGAAATTGCTTCCCTTGCACCCCTCTCCCTCAGGTGTGCACAGACACCCACACACACCCCACGCTGTGCAATGATGTTAACAGCAGAGGAAAATTGCTGCCTGCCCTTCCCAGAGATCAACTGACACCCTGGAGCTTGAGATTGCTTCCGTTGGGGTGAGGATTTGTGGCACTTCCTCCCACATGGCTGCAGACAGTGCAGGACCAGCGCTCACCTGAGCTCACCTGTGCAGGGCTGCCTTGAGCAGGACACACAATCCTGCTGAGGGAGCGGCTCCTCCAGCACAGGCTGTGTGGGGAAGGGCCCTGTCACAGACATCTTCTCATTAAAATCCTTTCTTTAGGATTTTCTCTTCTGAGAAGCTGTGGCCTCAGCAACAAAGTGTAAACAATGGTTATCTGCTGTTGTGGAATGCAACAGGTGGATCCATGATTGGTCTCCTGTGGATGTTTGGATTTACTGACCACTCATGGCAGAGCTGGGTCTCGCTCTCTGCTGAGACACAGACCTTTATTATTAATTCCTTTTCTATTCTTAGCTTAGCTAGCTTCTGAGAACTTTTATTCTTTTTAGTATAGTCATAATGTAGTATATATATCATAAAATAATAAATCAAGCCTTCTGAACATGGATTCAACATTCGTGTCTCTCTCTCACCCTGAAGACCCTTGTGACCACTGTCACAGTTCTCAGCTCTGTTTTCCCCCTTGATTAGCCCAGCACACCTGTGTGTACATTCAGGCAGGTTTTGTGTTCAGCTGCAGAGCCTTTCCCTCTGGCTGGAGCCAGGAGCACTCCCAGGGCTGCTGGGAGAGACCCTGAGTTACCCCTTGGTAATTTCAGCTCCTGACCTTCCACCCACTGAAAGTGCATCTGCACTTCTCTTGCACCAAATGCAAAAATATCTCATTACTGGGCCTCTTTTCCACAGTGGTTACAGACCTGGCTTTGGAGTCAAAATATCTAAAGGGGGCTACAAAAATGGGGAAGGGGCTGGAGGGGCCACAGGAGCAGCAGCTGAGGGCATTGGATTGTTCAGGGGAGACTCATTGGGGTCTGCAGCTCCTCTCTGTTCTCTGTGACAGGGACAGGGCCAGGGATGGCTGGGAATGTGCCAGGGAGGGTCAGGCTGGATTTTGGGAAAGGCTCTTCCCCCAGAGGTGCTGGCACTGCCCAGGCTCCCCAGGGAATGGGCACGGCCCCGAGGCTGCCACAGCTCCTGGAGGGTTTGGACAGCCAGGGGTGCCCAGGGTGGGATTTTGGGGTGTCTGTGCAGTGCTTGGTTTGGATCAGTGATCCCAGTGGGTCCCTTCCAGCCCAGAACATTCCATGATCCTGCATCTCCTGCAGGGGAGTTGCAGGAGGCTGAACACTGTGGGTAGTTTGGGACAAGCTGAGTGATCAAGCTTTCTACTGCCACCCAGTTTCTGATCACATCCAGTGATGGAAAAAGACCCCAAGGCCCCAACAGCCTCCCAAAGTCACCAAGAGCTGGTCATTCCCACAGGGGCGGTTTGGGGGTGGTTTTAATTCCATTAAGGGAAGACTTCTGCAAGACTCTGCTTTATGAGCAGACTAATGAGCTCGTGTGAGCGCTCCAGATGTTTCCAAACCTTCACTCACTTCGAATCCTGATATTCCTCCCCAGTCTGTGGAGGTCCCAGGGACTGAGGCTGGTGCTGAAGCGGGCATTGCAAAAGTCAGAGATGAGGCTCTGTCAAGAGTCTGGCAGTGTCAAAGCTGGACACAAACCCACACTGAACTGAGCTTGAAAGACTTCTCAGGGACAAAAGCCAACCTCCTTTACCTCTTAGAGATGTCCAACAAATATCTGTGCACATGTGCTACAAGTTTTATGTGCAGGCACATGCACATCCATGAGAGCACAGACTGCCAGCCAACAGTTGGCTTCTTGATTGGAAAATCCTCCTGTTTGGATGCCTTAAATAACAAGGTACCGTTCCAGATGCATCATCACAACGTGCTCTCCACTGAAAAAAGGTCTCTTGGCAGTTCCCAGCTTTAGGGCTTCCTGCCCACGTCCCTGGTGTGACAAGAGCCTGATGTGTGCAGTGAATTTTGGAATTTTTTTTTTCCCTTCCCAAGTTCTACTGCAGCCATAATTCCCGGAGAAAAGTTTTCGAGTGCCTGAAACATTTGCTGGATGTTTTCTTCATTTATGGAATCCAGATGTTTACATTTTAAATAATTGAGAAGCTGCTATGGTAAATAGACATCAAGGAGGGCTAATGGGAGTCGTGCTGTCGTTAGGGAGAGCTTGTAGGATGAGACATTGGAAAAGGACTCAGTCCCTGCCCTGCCAGGATGGCTTAGGGGAAGGAAGGAGTGCAGCTTGTTGGAAAACATTAAATCAGCGCAATCCCTGACACTCGGAGAGATGCTGAGCAAGGTTTGGTACAAACTGCACAGAACTTTTAAGGGAAAATAGATCCTGGGCTTTGCCATTGTGGAAGCTTCTATTTCTTCATATGGTTTGCTTTTAAAAAAAAACATTTAAAAAGGTAATATTCCCATTTCTCCTCCGTGCAGACCCTCTCACTAAGCTCACAGAACAGCAAGGGAGGTTTCTGAGGCTCCCAAATGAAACATTGCAGTTGTTGCTTGACTTAAGCCTAAGCAGGGTTGCTTTGATTTGAGGTTTAAGGACTGACTGTGAAACTTTCAGTCTGAGAAAAAGTGGGTTCTACTCAAAGCACTGGAATTTGCTGTTCTATTTTTTTCCTCCATTGTTAAACTCTTAAACTCTTGTTTTGTTTCAGTTTGAACCTCCTAAAAACCAACCTTAGCCTCACTGAAGTCAAATCAGTATAAAAAGTAACACAACGTGCAGGTGTGAAATAGCTTTGATAAATTGATTTTTAAAAAGCAGTTCCTAAATTCTACTGCTGTAACTGAGAATGATGACAGCCTTATGATGATTGAACTTTCTACTATTTCTTACAGGCCTTTTCCCTGATCTTCTCAAACACTCTCAGCTATGTAAAGTCACAGAGATATTGTGACGTTATTACTATTTGGAGCAGGTAAAGTCTTTTATCCATGAAATCAGCTCCTGTCTATTCTCTCTCAACTTCATTGCACAGCTGAGGTTTCCCCCAAAATGCAGAAAGATTTCAATGACTCCACATCATGATGCAATCCCTTGTAAAGGCTCCTTTGGAGCTCTTAGGAAGCATCTCCTGGCATATCTGTGGAACAGCAATTTTACAGGAGTTGCGATCTATTGGGCCCAAAATCCATCTTAAAACAGCATCAGGAGAGGGGAAAATGCTCCATAAGAGACCAGAAGATTTTCAAAGGTGTTTTTTGCTATGAAGAAAATTAACTCTGCGATGCTATCTCACACCTAGGTGTACAATTGCAGCTCTGGTTAAAGCTGTGGACTCAGAGAGCCCCAGAAGCCCAGCCTGGGTTTGCTCTGGCACTGCCCAGAGATGCTTCTGAAGGGTCTCCATGGGAAGTTGTGCATCATTTTTAGTAGGACAACTACAGCAACATTTGCCTTGTGAGACCTTACATCCAAAAATTCAGTTCAATGCAGAGATTTAGGGTTAGGTGATTTTACAGACATTAATTATTGCAAAATGTGTTTTCTTGGGGACCCACAAACAAAAGCTTACATCTCTTTCTAGAAGATGAGGATTTAGTATAGATGAACTAAAAGATTTGCACGTCTTAATACTTGTCCTACAAGGATGTGCCACAGCTCTGAAGCTCTTGGGGTTTAAATCTATTGATCAGACTCATAAGATATCATCAAACCAATGAATGACAAGGCAACAACTCTGATATCTGCCAGGACACTTAAAAATTTTTAGACAATTAATCAGTTCCTCTAATAATAGATCCCAAATCCCTCCCTTCTCCAGTCCTCTGTTTCCTCTCTACCTTCCACCAAAAAAAAAAAAAAAAAAAAAAAAAATTGAACAGTTTCAGTCAAAATTGTGGTTTTGTAATAATTCAGTGAATGCCAACATAATTTTTTGTTGCTTAATTAGACTACTAATTTGGAGGACAGCTCAGGAAAACATTCACTACAATTCTTGAAATGAGGCATTAGAAACCATTTAATCTGTCCTACATAATTACTTTGTACTTACCCATTAGCAAGTAAAATATTAGGGGGAAAGTGTCTTTTGCACACAACAGAGCATTTCTTTCTAATAAAATAAAAGCCTGCTCATTTTCTTTCTGTGTTGAGTAAGCTCATGTTCCTGAGCACCTGAGCAAAAATAATAGGGCAGTTATTATGCTTGGCACTGTTTGTGCTGGAGCTTAGAAAAGGACAAAACTCTGGAAAAAGGTGAAATTGGGGTTTTTTTGTGTGGACTTTTTTCTCCCATTCCCTGCCACAGTTTGGTTTGGCTCCCTGTGGCTGTGACTGCCTGGGCTGGCCACGCCTGGGGACTTGTGAACATCTTTCCCTCTCAGTGACAGGAGTTATTTTTACAAAAAGACTCTCCAAAACCTTTAAAGAGGGATCAGGGCCTCGCTGTCCCAGCAGTTGTAAAAAAGCAGGAGGCAGAGCAGTCCCTTTCCTGAGCCTCTAAGGATCCAACAACGAGGGGAAATTGCCTTCAAAGCCTTGCTTGGATCCAGCAGAAGTTTTGTTTTACCAATGACTGCTCCCACCTCAGAGTGTCTGAAGTGGGAGGTGAAGCTGACAATAGGAAATTATTCAAAACTCTGACTCTCCTGGTTAACAAATCCTCCTGCTTTCCCAGAACCAACCCTTCCACCATGAGCATTTTGTTCCTTTTCTGGGTGGGAGAGTGATTTTCATTTTCCTGGAGCATCCTGTAGGGAACTCCCTGCTTGGGCTAAACTTTGGGCTAAATGTTTCAAACTGGCTTTCTCAGCCTTGGTGTCAACCTACCCATTGAATTCTATCCCATGGAACTACCCACTGAATTACCATCCCATTGAATTACCATCCCATTGAACTACCCATTGAATTTCCATCCCAGTGGTGGTGGTGGTTTTGTTTTTGCCATAGCTGTTTACAAGAACAAATCCTGCTCTGACAAACCCAACTCCAAACATTCCAGCTCCATTTCTTACTAAAAGTTAGCAGGAACTCTCTGATGATTAAGACTTAATATTCTACTGCAGCCAGAGTCATACTTGCACACATAGGATCACCCCAAACTTTGCTGGGCATCACATTATCCCCATTAATCACAGCAAAATCCTAGATCTGACCATGGAACAGCAGCAGACAGAAGAAAATAGAATGGCATTTATGATTCAGAGACCTTGCAACAGGAATTTTTGACAGGATGATCCAGCAGCCCTCAGAACTCCCTTGGGGACAGCAAAGTTTGTGCTGTTCTTGCCCTTCCATGTGCATTTCATGGTCAAACAGTTGATACCCACTGATACCCACCAAACCTTGCCCTCTTTGGCCAAGTTGAACTTCTGAACAGGCAGAAAGTCATCCTACAATGGGGGAAGAAGGAGATAAAACTTGGGCAAGAGGAACTTTAAAAGTGGCAGATAACAACCATCACATTCACTACAGACCAAGAACTGCCACCTCAGGGGAGAAATGCACCAATGTGCAGGATACTCCTGATGAAAGCACAGCAATAAATGCATGGGAGGGCCTTGGGGGGGTTTTAGGCCCTGTGACAGACTGTACACACATGAGTGAGATGCTGGAGATGGCTCATACAAGCACTGAACCATGCTCTGCTTGTCAGGAGTGTCATGAGCTCAGAGCTTCCCTTTCATTTACACTTCAGGCTCAAGGGGAACTTGGGCTTCTTGGAGAGCCTAATATCTTTAAAATCTCCAAAAAATAAACCACTCCAGTCCTTTGCATTCCCCAGCTTGCCCACATCCCTCTGAAGGAGGCACACTGTGGCCCAGGTCTGCACAAGTGCCCTGAGATTCTCTATCACGTGCCCACATTGAGACACCTTCAGATGAGCCTATTTTTTACCAAGACTGCTCACCAGCCTCTTCAGTGTCTTAAATTTGAAATCCAACATTTCCAGATGCTTTTACTCAATATTTTCATGGCTGCCACCAAAAGAATTTTGTTTTCTTACTTGAAGACACTGAATTTTGGTGAGTGTGCATATGCATAGAGGCTCAGAGAGGCAAGAGGCATAAATCATTCCAAACTGCTGCTGTAATAAATGTGGACAAATGAATAAAATTTGTCACCAGCCTAATATCACCATCACTGTTTTGTTTAGCTACATTTCTTCCAGTTTGAAAACAGTTCAATACCCCTTTTACCTTCAAGTAGCAGCACTTAATAAACAGTGATGGATGCTTTTTATTCCCTTTCCCCTGCCCACCCCCTGCCTCCCATTCCAGGCTTTCCTGTGTCTTTACAAGGGGATTGTTTAGCTTGGGGGAGATGTAGATCCTCCATCCTTCTTGCATTGACATGCATCCCTCAAGGAATGACGACCATATTTAATTCATAACCCCCGTTGGCTACACAAACATACAACTTCCCATCAATTAGGCAACACAGAGATGCTGTTAAAAATCAATGAGCTTATTATTAAATATATTTTCTTTTCATGTAACAATAATAGTTATTGCTGCTCCATTGTTAGGGCTGTGATATCAGCTGGTTAAACAGCTCTAAAAAAAAAAGGGGTTGATTGCTTTTTGATCAGCTGGGGTAATATCAGAGTGTCAGGACATTGTGCGATAGACTCTGGCAGATGAAGGTGACAAAAAGTGACCAAATAGATGTTTTTGAATAAAATTATCTGGTGTGAGTGGAACACAGCCCAGACTGAATATTTACCTGATTGTCATAGCTGTGCACAGATACGTGTCAGTACAAGGCACTAAGCATCCATCACACCCCATCAAAGCACGGCCAGACTGGTATTTGTGTTCTCACTGTGGTGTGTTTATCAGGAATTACTGTGATATTTTGACACATGCCACTAGTGAGGGACATCCCTCCTTACAACAGAGATGTAAAATCTGTGCCAGCTCATGCAAAGGTTAAAAAAAAATTACACACACACACACTAAAAAAAAACAAAAATAAACCAAAAAAAAAAAAAAACCCACAGAGCACAGATTTTGGCAAGTGCATCAGATGCTGTCTGGCCACAGCTGATCTGAAGCGAGTCCCCTGTAATTACGGGAGAAGGTGGAACAGGTTTCCTGCTAATTGGAAAATTCTGCAAATGGCACCACTGAAGTAAATTGACAGTCGTTAGAATATTAGCAAAATGAGGGAACTGATTAGGAAAAAGCTCAGATGTGGATTTCTGGTTTGGAGGGTTTTTTTGGTTTTAAATAGTGCCTGAATCTACCAACAAATTGATAATAAAAGCTGAACTTAAAAATAACAGCTGTTATTTGACCTGGATGCAAATAGATTTGTGCAAATATGCATTCATACACATATAGGTGCTATACACACATTTATTAAGTTTATAAACACACTATTCCTGTCACTTTTCCCACATTAAGACAAATACACAGAATGTTTTCTAATTTTTTTAGAAAAAAACCTATTTTCCCCAAATATTTACACCTAGTAGGGGAGAAAAGCTGCATTTCAGGACACAGGCAAGAGGCAGATTCTAATGAAACAGTAATCACTTCATGCTCCAAAGAAATCTTACAAGGGAATTGTTTACATTCTTAAATCTTTCAGAGGTTTGTTCTGAGGGGAAGCTGAATATTCCATTGTAAATGTGGTCTTGATTGACTGCTGGGGAGAATTCCAGTAGCAACTTCTCTTTGTGTTTGAGTTTGAGCTGTACAGGAAGCACAGAGTGGGATTTGGCCACGACTTTGGGCATCCATCAACGGCCCTGGTGTTTGTACTCCTGATTTTCCACTGCCAGGAGCAGGGGGAAATGAGACATTCTAATTAGAGACACTCCTACAAATGCCATCAAAGCCACCTCTCTGTAACTTCATCAGGAGTCTCCTGTTTCTTTCCCTGTAATCCTGGTTTTAATTTCAAAATAATCTCCAGGAACTGATCTTGCTCTGACATTTTTGGGGGCTCTGCCTCTCTTTGCTAAGGACTTGTGCTGGCACTGGATGGTCCCTCTGGTCACTGAGACCCCTCATTCCACAGAACCCCAGCCTGGTTTCAAGGACCTTAAAGATCATCATTTCCAACACATTTCCTATCAGCTCCACAAAAAGATGCTCAGTTGGCCACTGGCTTTGAGGCAAGAAGGATGTTTCTGGATTTTTGTTCCTTTTTAAAAAAACTCAGACATTTACCCCCCCTTCTTGCAAAGAATTCCAAAAGGTACTATTATAACTTAGCCAGAGATTCCTAAAAGAAATTCCTATAAGATCCTTCCAATTTAAGTTTAATTTTCATTTAAAAATTAGGTGCTATCAGTAGATTTGCGATATTTTTTAAACAATCCAATAGAATTATGGAATAAAACCACAGCTGACTGTGAAATCCTAGAGACAATCCAATAAAATTTCATGTTGTTATTTCATTAAGACTTTTCCTCGTAACAACCACCTCAGAAATTTTTATTAATCCAAACCAATGCAGACTATGCATTTCTGCTACGAGTTTGAGATTACTTTATTCATCCCAGTGATGCCATAAACTTAATAAAAACTTCAGCCTGGAAGATTATATCCCAGGAAGAACCAAAATAACTACAGAGTATTCTCCATGCCTAACACAGTCTAACCTTGAATTGATTTTAAGTATAACATTTTCAGACTTCAGAGATTTCTCTTTACTGAAGCCCTTCTTCCTGTTCCTTAAACATTTATAACATTTTATTTCCTTCTGTGTAATTTTTAGTGTAGGTTTGGTGTCTCTTATTACACTTCACTGTTTGGGGATTTGTTGTTCTACCTGTGTGTCATCCCATAACAGAAATTTTTATACCTAACACACAACTTAAAACAATGAAATACTGCAGAATTGAACAAAGAATGAGGATTTATAGGCCAGATCCAGAGTTAATTTAAATAACCATATGTTTGGGCTTGGGGAACCTCAGCTGGACCTCCACCCCGAGACACAATGCTTTATAGAGCATTTCCAGCAAAATAATATCAGTTTATATCCTGTTAAAATTCTACAGGACTTTTGTAGAGTGATTTTTTTTTTCCAGTACATTTTTGCTTGATCTGATTAGCAGAGAACCTCCTGTTTGCATTTCAGGCATCCCCGTTTATTTTCACATATTTATTTAAACAACTCAGGCAGCCCAAACACTGCCAGCTCTGCTCTGCTCGTGGTGCTCCCTGGACGAGAGAGAGCACACAGCAATTCCCAGCCCCTCGTGCTGTTCCAGCCACCTCAGCAGCCCATCAGAGCCACTTGCAGTGCATGGGCTGATCCTCATCAGCTGCTTTTGGGTTTTTGGGGTTTGGATCAGCTCTTTGGGCGCCAAAATCCAGTGGGACATTTCCACAGGAGCAGGTCTGCTGCTGCTCGTGGGGAAAGCCAAGGCACAATGGAAGCACACAGGATTCCCTTTTAAAAGTACTGGGGGAAAGGATAGGAATAAAGAGGTTTCATGGCTCAGTACATGATTTTCATTACTATTGCTGTGCATGTTGAACATTCTGTCCCAGTTTCCAGCCCCCTCAGAAGGAATTCTCAGTAGAGAGACACAAAGATCTTCAAGCCATTTGTTGTCAGTCCTAGGAGTAGGTGGGCTTTGACAGCTTTTAGAGTAACCAGACTCCTCTCCATGCAAACCAAGTTTTTCTCTCCCACCTTTGCGATTTTTTTGCTTCGTCTTCCATTTTTGGTGTTCTCCCTTTTCTAGTTTTCATTCATCCCGACAATGAAACAAAAGAAGGGAGGAGGGGGAGAAAGGAAGAGGAGGAGGAGAAATCTACCCAAAATTTAAAAATTGAAAAAAAAAAACAAAAAAAAATTAAAAAGAGTCAATCCAGACATTTTGTACCAAATACAGTTAAGGGTGGTTGGGGAGAGGGGGAGAGAGAAAAAAAAAAATCAAGTCACTCTCAATCAAGTGTCACACCTTTAAATAGTGGTTAAATCTTTGCATTATGCAGCTCATCCCTTTTACAACACGGGGTTCCCGTGGAGAATTCCCTGTTTACACTGGGAATTCCTCCAGGAGAGCATCAATAAAGCCGAACAGATGTCGGGGTGGGATGCCAGCGGCGGTGGCTGTTGTCAGGGTGCGCGAACAATGAGCGGCGGCAGCTGCGGCCCCGGGCCCGTGCGGGGCAGCGCTGCCCGGGCCGCCCCCTTTGTCCGGGCTGTGCCCCCCTCGTTCCGCCCCGCCAGGGCTCGCACATGGCACCGACCCGCCCAGAGGCCATTTGTGCGGCTCCGCATGTGCGGCAGCGCCTGCGACATCCCCTGCCTGCGAGGGACTCAGCCACCCTGGCAGGGGGAGCAGCACAACGTGGAGAGCAGGGGAAAAAATACAACAAATAAAAGAAATACACCGCAAGCTCACAGGTCCTCCCTGAGACACAATTGGGTGATGCACTTTGTGTCCAGGGTGGGGATGTATTTTGTGCCCAGGTTGGGGATGCATTTTGTGCCCAGGTTGGGGATGCATTTTGTGTCCAGGGTGGGGATGCATTTTGTGTCCAGGTTGGGGATGCACTTTGCATCCACGTTGGAGATGCATTTTGTGTCCACTCTGGGGATGTATTTTGTGCCCAAGGTGAGGATGGAGATGCCCTGCTTGTAATGAAATCATGTTTGGTGAAATCTAACTCGCAGGAAAAAAAATACCCAGAATGGAAAATGCTTCTTGAAGGTAAGTCCACATGTTTGAAAATTTGATTCCAATGCCTGAATCATGTATTTAAAAAATGAAAGTTATCATATTTTAAAAATGAAAGTTACCATATTTAAAATATGAAAATTATCATATAAAAAAAAGTTACCATATTTAAAATATGAAAGTTACCATATAAAAAATGCAAGTTACCATATTTAAAAAATTACAGTTATCATATTAAAAAAATGAAAGTTACCATTCTCTAAAAAAAAAAATCATACTAAGTGGCAGGAATAAATGAAAATATTTACAAGCTGAGCTCTATTTTGACTGCAAATTTCATCACATGAAGTCAAAGCTTGCAATAAAACTCTCATTAATAAGCTCGTACAGAATTTGAACCTCAGTGTGACTTTGCAGTCAGATCTCCTGATAGTTTCAATTACAAAAAAATAAAATAGAGAACTAAATAATAATAGATGCATAAAAATAATAGAGAAATAAGGAGAGAGAAATAAGAAAGCAGGAGGTGGTTGTGTGTTACACAAGCAGGTTGCATACTGGGGCCCCCTCCCTCAAAACTGGTTAATTGGGTATAACTGAAGATCCACAGTGGAATTTTAACAAAATCATTATCCTTAACAAGGAATTTTGTCCTTAACAAGAAAATAAGGACCATTTGGATAACTTTTCCCCTTTACAAAAAACTTACCACAGTATCCTTCTCCTCCATTAATATTTAAAAGACATTTTAAGATAATCTTCACTCAAAATCTAAAGCTGCCCAAGAGAATGCTTAGTTCTGATTGCCTCTAAAACTGCCATTTCCCTGCAAACAATAAATCCAGCCCATAACTAAAAACTGATTAATTTTGAGTGCAGGAGTGAAAATGTTGAAGATATTGGGGTGTAATAGGGAACCTTCAGGTGGGGAGGTGCCCTCAGAGCAGCCCAGCTGGCAGAATCCCCTCCCTGGGCGCCAGCAGGGCCGGGCACTGATGCTCACTGGGATTCTGCAGCTTGGCAGCCCCATTGCCAGGGGAGCAGCGCTGCACAGAGCAATGGACAGGCTGAAATGAAGCTTCCACCCAAGGAGAACGCTCTGAGCTGAGACCTTCCCATCCTCTTTTGTCTCCCAGCAGCATCCTCGCTGTGCCAGGCAGGGATTTCAGCCAACAGCACCTCGAGTTTCTGGGAAGGGGAGCCTGAGCCGGTGTCCAAAGGGATTTGGGGACGTTCTGGGCTACAACGAGCAGAGTCAAACCTTCGAACCTTCCCCGCTCCACATTCCTTCATTCTTTTCGAAGTTCAAAAAAGAAACCCACATAGGCAGAGTTTAGAATTCCTCTCTGATTAAATGCTAGCGAAATAAAAGAGAAATCTCACTTTTTAAAAAATCTTTATATGCTTCAGAGATGCAGTGTTTGGGGTGAGGGTTTTTTCCCCTTTTGACAATTAGAAATTATTTTTGGCTGCTATGTAGCCAGCAAAGGTTAATTGGGTTTGCTGCTGTAAAATGCAGAATTCTGATCACTTGATTAATGAGGTGTCAGAAGCCACAAGTAACCAACACTTTTTTGAAGGGAAAACACTGAAATAAAATGTAGTTTTAAAGATTTTATGTTTCTCCCACTTTTCTTCCCACCCCACAACAGGCAGCTGTTTCAAAAGCAGTTGAGGTTTTAGTCAAAAAATACAATGTAATAAAAAAAAATCAATACTCTGGTTAAGATTAGAGTAGGCACAAATTTTTTGGAGGTGTAACCCCTTTAATCATGACTATGAAATGGGATTTTTGGGCCATGTGATGTGATGAAGCCGTACAGGAGATGTCTGAATTCCCTACCTGCTTCCTTCCCTCCTATTCCCACAATCAATAACAGTATAGAACACACAAATTTGGATGAATCCTCAGCTAAAAAAAAAAAAAATTCCTGCGGAGAATTTCAATAGACTCCACGCAATTTAAGGAACATAAGTTCATATATATTTGCCTTATGCCTGCAATGAAAAAAAAAAAGCAAACCAAAAAACAGCCCGTGGTAAATGGTATTCTGCTCCCATTTGACTCCACTCAGGAGCAAAGCAATACCTCTCTGGTTGTGGTATAGATGCACTTTGTCACAATAAACCACTGTATATTATGTTTATATATGTCCTTCAGGCATGTCACAACAGTTTGGCATTGGGGGCTGCTCTACCACTGTGTACATTAAATAGTCATGTAGTTACATTAAACAGTGGGGAGTTCACACTTCACAAGCACTCAGTGCTTTAAAACAGATGTGGGCTGTCTGCTGTCAGCCCGAGAGGAGACTGAGGAGGATCTTGGTGGGAATTTAACCTCCAGATGATTGAGGGCTCCCCCATTCTCCTCCCACCCCCTGGCTCCAGAGGGGGAGGATGGGAGCAAATAAATAAAGGAACAAACAAACACGCGGCCCCGCAAGTTTGGGAGCCAGGAGAGCAGAGCGGGAAGGGAGGGAGCCAGGGGGGCCGCTCGGAATTCGGAGGGCTCTGTGGCTTGGAATATTTTTAAGTGGGGTGGGCTGGAGAAAGGGTACCCAGGGATTTACTGACAGGAGAATTTTTGACAGTTGATGGACAGATGAATTCCGTCATGGAAGCGTTAGTCGAAAGCGGCAAGGCCAGATGGAAACTCACAGCTTGTCTTTAATATTAATTTTCTCCCCCCTCCCCTCCTTTTTTTTTTCTTTTGCAGGAGATCAGAATTCCCTAATTCCCTAAAATGTTTCAATGCATCTTGAGGTATTATTTTTCCAATGCCTTTACCCACCTACTCTTAATAAGAAGTGTTCCTTTGTGTTAATGTTATTTTTTTCTTTCCTCTCTGCTTATTCCCCTGTCCCCCCCCCCCCTCCCCAAGAGTCAAAAGAAATTAAGGAGAAAGAAAAAAAAATAAATCAGTTTAGCTACATGGCATTTAAAAAGTCTGCCTGGATTAAAATACACCGAGATGCCTCATATCTTAACCTTGTGCAGAATTTTACAGATCCAGATGTATCTCGGAGAGCTTTAGCTAAAAAGAACCAAATAAATACCTGAAAGAAATGAAAATTAGGAAGGAAACCCTAATGACATCATCTGGTTTTTAATGGAGGAAAAAGCCACAGGAGTGGGAGTGCAAGTGTGTCACCATCCAGAGATGATTTTTCAACAGTTGCACAGAAGGAAGTCTCTTGATTAAAAAAAAAATAGATATGACAGAGAATCAAATATCAGCCAACAAAAAAGTCACACATTTCTAGATTTTTCTTCCATATTTGTTCACAGGCTTGACTGTCAGAAACATCTCTCTTAGAATCAAAATCAACTCCCACCATCCCACAGTGGCCCTTCAAAAAAAAACCAAAAACCAGAAAATGGAATATTTTAACAGCTTCATTTTCCTAATATATACTTGTGAAACTGATGTAAATAGACAATGATGGTTGTACTGAAAAAAAATTTATGCCACCATCCTCCTTTTCAGAAGTCCTATATTCAGTTGGGAATAAACCATATGGTTCTATCATAATTTAGCGTGTAGGATCCTATGGATATTTACTCAGTACAATTCCAAGAGGGAAGAAATAAATATTTTTTCCAGCTACTACTCTGGTGAATTAAATCACATTGATGCAAAATTTAGAGATATGTTCACAGAAGTGTCAAAATACTTGGAGAAATGAGATTTTTTTTCAAAAAACGTCACAGAACTCATATTTAACATTCCCAACAAAAGGAGGCTCATCCCAGCTCAGAGCTCTCAGCCAGTTCAGAGGGAGTCTCTGTAAGTGTTGCTCCAATCTTGCTGCACATTAGCAGGCTCCAAGATTAGTATTTCACATTGAAATTAGAACATATGCACATCCTGTATATTTGTTTTCTTCTCAATCTTGGTTATGTGCAAATATTTGCCAAGCGGGATGATTGACATGCAGCACGATGCCCTTTTGTAATTGCAGTAATTAAACATTTGGCCCAACTACTGAAATCGGGGGGATGTGATGGAGCTGCAGTTTGGGGGAAGAAGCAAATCCCACTTCCCTGCTGCAGGCAGGCTCATTTCCAGGGATGTGCTTGGGACAGTAATGGTTTACACAGAGCTTGGGCCTCAGAGCTTCCCTGCAACAGGAATTGCCATTTGCACACTGCAATCCAAAACCTGGGCAATGTGCAAGGATCACACGGAGGCCAGGCAGGAGCAATTATTCCAATTTTAATGCAAGCCCAATGCCCAGCCAAAGCATTGCTGCTTTAACATCCAAGCTGCAAATGCTTCATCAGGCACGTGAGATCTCCAGTTGGACCCACAGCCCTCCTCGGGAGGAGATTCACAATTCCTTGACTCCAGCACAACTCTGCCCTCCCTGACAACACATTGGAAATTCAAGGGTGCAAACCTCCACCAGTTAAGGCTGCAAACTGAAGGGAACAAAACAAGTTCAAAAAGAAAAACACAAGGATCTAGACTGGATCCAGCCCAAGGAGTAGCTCAGACTGCAACCTCACATCCCAACGCCCATGCCTGTGAATCTGGAAATGAATCCAAACCTTGTGGCTCAGACACATCCTTATTCATAGCTGCAGCTTTCACATAGTTTCAACACAAAAACAGCCCCATTAGCCACCCCCGCAGGTCAGGAAGTCCTCTCAACCTTATTTGCAAATCTGGTCCTGTTTCTGAGTGTGGAAATGCGCCATCTTCCTTCTCCAGTCTCCCTGCTAGTCCCACATCTTACACAAAATACAGGATTTTAAGAATTTTACATGTGCCTTAAAGCAGAGGGCGGGAATTTTGACCTCCCTCTGTTGTTAATAAAATAAAACTGCCCAGAACCTTGATTAGAGGTGAGTCCCACCATGTCCCATTTATCCTATGGGCAACAATCTCATGCATAGGTTTGAATCAGGAAAGTTGGATGTCCCCAGAAACTGGGTACCCACCAAAGCAGTGAATGATTCAGGCTGAAATGGGACTCCCATCACACACACAGACAGCTCAGACAACTGCCCAAACTCAATCAGATCATTTTAAGCACATTGCAAAAATCTGGAGTTTTAAAACTGAGATCAATTTTGTCACAGCCAGAGTTGCACATAAGACAGCAAGATCTGAGCTTGGAAATATTTCTGATTCCAGTGGATGATAAAACCTTTCAGTCACTGATATAGATCCCGTCCAGCATTCTCAGATAAATTAATAGGGAGATTCTCCACAAACCACTGCTTGGCAGCAAAGGGGTTTTTATTGTAAAGTGGGTGAATAGGAAGAGGTGTCATGCAAGAGTTGACTCATTTTTGGTGTGGGATACAGCCTGTGGAAAGGGAATGAGTCAGGGATTCACTGGAGCAGGGCTTTGAGACAGGGAATGTAACCCAAGCTCATCACAGTGGACACAAGAGAGCTGTGGGCACTGAGGAGAGGATTCCCAGAGGAGATGGCAGCACCAACCACATCCAGAGCTGCCCCATCCCACATCAGTTCCCTGACAGCATGAATCAGAAGGTGGATTTTTTTTTTTCCCCAGGCCTATTCTGTCTGCAAAAACTATTCCCCTTTCCTCTTTGTTTTATTTTCCAATAAATTGCTGCTTCTCTTCACACTTCATCCCCTTCCTTTGACCGTCTCTCCTGCGCTCCCTGCAGGGGTGTGGGAACAGCACATGGGGGTGGGAAGGCTGGGTGGAATCCTGGAATCACCAAATATGTTGGGAGGATCATCAAAGTCCTGCACAGGACAGCCCCAGCAATCCCAGCACGTTCCATGTGGATGGAAGGAGATGGAAAGGCCTGTCTGCCCAGCATTACCTTTGGTATTCGTGGGGTGAATTTTGGGTGGAGCTGGGAAGGGTTTGGTGCTCTCCTGAGGAGTTGTTTTTGCCCTCAGGTGACAGCTCTTGCCTGCCTGACTGCTCTCCCCACCCTCACTGCAACGGGCCTGTGACTCCCCTGGAAACGCTTTTGGGGTGACATGTGCCAAATACTGTAATCTATAGATGATCATAGTGTGGTCATGTGTTCTCAGCAGCAGACATGTCTCTTCAGATGCAATTTTTCAAAGCATTTGATAAACAACCACTAAATGTCCACCCTCTGCACCTCTCTTGTTTCTCACCTTTTCGTGTCTTGCTTTGTTGAGCTTTTTTCTTGACTTTTTTTTCCAAGAGGTTTCTGTGTTTCAAGATAATCTCATCAACCCCAGCCTCAGGGTTTGAGGGGAATGAAGCATTAATTTTACACCTTTTGGCATCTCTGCCATGTGTTCATTCACACAGAGCTTTTTCATTCATATGCCTATAGGATTTCTCCTGTGTTAGTCTCATCTGGTCCAAATTTTAAGCCAGGCCTGGGACCAGACCCTATCATGGAGTCCTGAAGAGTCCAAGGCCGGGTTGGATGGGGTTTGGAGCACCCTGGGGTATGAGAGGTGTCCCTGCTCATGGCAGGGATGGCACTGGATGGGCTTTAAGGTCCCTTTAAGGCACCCAAAGTATTCCAGGATCCCATGGGGATACATTCCCTTCCCAGCCTACCCAGTGAAAACCTTCAGCAAAAGGAGCTAAACCCTTGAGCAGAGCCCTTCTTCACTCTGCCCTCCCAGTGAGGGAAAAGGGGCAGGGTCCAGGCTCCCATGTGGTGACAGTGCTGCCCAGATGTGCATCCCACCCCTGCACATCTGTTCAGCATTTCCAGGGGGTTTGCACTGGTAGTTTTACAGCTGTTTAGGCATGTAAGTAGCATCTACACTTAAGAGATTCCATAAAAGGAAGGATGGGGGGAGAGGGAATGAGATATGAAGCAGAAATGGAGAAATAGAATAAAGAAGGTGGCCAGATGCTGCTTAAAAACATGGGATAACACTCCTTTAAATTTTCTGTCCGTTAAAAACACATTTCATTCTGCAGGTTTATATTTTTCGACAATACCCTGAAACATAAAGGAAATGTTGTGCAACCACTAGTCATAGTTAAGAGCAAAACAACAGCTGTGAAAAGGCTACAAATTCCTTCTAGAGCTCAAAAGACAATAAAGACTTTCTGGAGTGAAGTTACTCGAGCTAAATACCAAATGATGCTTAGATGCCAAAATATCATTTATTTTCTGTTTAATAAAAAACAAAATCTGGAGTCATATGGCCAAGTCCTAGACTGCAAAAATTAGAAGTAAAATAGCAAACAGCCTACAATGAGTTTATTAATATATAAAGTTAATATTTTATAAGTAATAGAGAAATTTTTATTTATTATTGTTGGTTTAGGTTGCTTAAGGTCTTCCTTTCTGTAAAACCTGGCTCATTAATTGCCATGATCATGGCATCTAAGCTCTCATGAAGTCTCAGATAACAATATCCTTTGGAATATTTTGTAGAAACTGATATCACAAAGCACAAAGATCTAGGACAGAGCTCAGAGACAATCCAATTGTCCATATTTTGGCCTCACTTCCCTGATCCAAGCCTTTGAGGCTGACAGCACCTGCCAGAGTTTTCATCAGGACGATCCAGCCTCAGATTTTCAATGGTCAGTCTGAAAAAATCCAGAAAGTTTGGGCTGGTTCCACTGAGTATCAGCAAGATGCCAGGGGCTTTAACCAGGAAATTTTCCAGTGGTTACACAAAAATATAAAAATAACCAGGAAACACAAGGATTGGCACATCACATGCAATCCTACCTTGTTCCATGTTCTTTTATAGCAACACTGGGCACTTTAATCTCAAACTTGCCCCTGACCTGAGCCAGCACCAGGAACCATTTCAGAAGAAAGGCAGCAAGAAAGTTCATCATAAAGCCTTGAAATGGGAGCTTCAATGTCTCTTCACAGCTTTCTTTTTATTACTCAATGTAACTTTGATGAATTGCATCTTTCTTGGTAGGAGGGTTAGGGGGAGGGAACAGATTTAAATCCATATAAGTAGTTCTCTTATTAAATCCCTGTTTTTACATTAAACTTCCTGTCATCTTTATCAAAGCAGTTGTTTAACCCCTTTGTGCTTTGGTTTCCTTTCAATCTCTCCATGCCTTGCTTTTTACTCAACTTCTCTGACCTTTTTTCCCTCACCTGGGTTGAGCCACAATAATACATGAAGTCCTCCTCGTGAACTTTGAATGCAAAAGTCAAATAACCAGTCCTTTGTAGGGGTTATCCACCTTTACCCATGGAAAGGCCTAAAGCATCAGTACCTGGTTTTTTGTAGGGAAACAATTTTCCTGGACAGGCTCTTTAAAGTCAACGGGGCCTGGGAGAAATTGAATTACAAGATGAGGGTCTAACACCACGAATCCATAAGCCACAGAATTGTTTGGTCCAGCATCACTCAAAGGCTGCCATTCATTCTGGCTGCTGTTTGCAGGGAGCTCTGGCCTCACGCAGCCCTGCAGGTCATTTATTAACACTGACTGTGGAGCAGACACAAAATACCAACTTGCTGCTTGGCAAATGACACACAGGACAGGGGTCAGCAGAGAATCAAGCCCTCCAGAAACCCACCACGACATTTGTAACAGACTTTATATTTGTACAGATTTAATTTGTGAGATCAAGGCACAAGGCATCAATTAAAAGTAATGACATTTGTAGGATCTCCAGGGTGAGGCAGCTCCCTGCAAAGAGGACATTCCCTGAGCTGGTTATTCCCTGAGCTCCAGTTCTGTGAGCACAGCATTGAAGGAATTGGCTCAACAGCTGAAGCCCAGCCTAAGTTCAGAAAGTCCAGATCCTACCCTGAGCTCTGCTCCAGGCTATGGGATTACTTGGCAACTTGCTAACACCATATTTGTTATTTTGCGGGCTCAGATCAATAGGAGACAAATGGCTGAGTGCCTCCAAAGCTGCTGGCTTTGGGTTTGCTGGGTGTTCAGCAGGAATGACAGGACTTCCCCTCATCACTGAGCAGGGAGAAGCTGGATCCCCACATAAGAAATCAGAAGCAACTGCAGAGAGGGCCATGAAAGGACTTTGGGGAAAGAACACAACAGCATCACTCATCAGATGAAGCGCAGAAAGGGAAACAAACCTGTCATTAGCCTGCCCAACTGCAGGGGGAAATGGGCTCATATTCACCACAGTTTAAGCAAATCAGCCTACTTTGTAATTAGCAAGAACATACCCACTGTCAATGGCCACAATGTGGGCTTATTTAAATAATACATGATAAATTTTGATTGTGCTGCCATATGCCTGGAGTTAGGCATAAATACTCTGCTGTAGAGAGTTAGGAAGGAACAAAAACAATTGAGAAAATGTTTTTTTCCAATAAAACCTGCACAGAACACTTTACATCCCAGGCTCTTTATGAGAGGTCCAGAACATAAACGTGTAGTCCCAGCAATGACATCAGCTCCTCTTCCTGAAGAGATTCTGTCAGATGATAAATGAACAGATCCCCAGCCCCACCTCACACCTCCATGTGGAACAGTCCAAAGGAATGTGGGGCCAAAACACACAAGGGGCAAGAAGAAGTTAAATGTAAAAATCTGCTCCCTGTAGAATGCAATGCTCGAGCTGAGCCCAGACCTGTCATTCTCTATGGACCCAGAGAGAAATTGTTCCAAAAAAACATTAAACATGAATGCACCTACTTTCAGCATTATTTCCCCTCAGTTTTTTCTTTTTTTTTTTCCTTTTCTTTATTCCTCTCTCCCCACCAGCCCCCCTCTCCCCATTTCTACATCTGTACTTTATTCAATGAACACATCTGCATTCTTTCTTTCTGTTTTTGGCCAGAAACTCTATCCAACCTTTATCACTGACACCTCTCTGCAGTTTCAAATTCCAACCTTGTGCCAAATCCCCATTTCCTGCTGCTTAATTTCCATTCATTTACTCTTGTTTTTGCTTCTTCTGCCATTCCCAGCATGGACCAGCTCCAACCCAGCTTCTTCTAATTTTTTAAGGAAGGCTCCCTATTGAGTGCTATTGGAACTTGATCCCCTGCTCCAAGCCAATGGCTGGCTATTGTTTATACTACCTAACAACAGTTGCCAATATTACTGCTTTTTTCCTTTTCTTTACTTCACTCTCTAAGTGTATATCCTAAGACCCAAGAGAACTCCTCTCCACATATGGTGACCCATTAGGTCTGGTTTTATTATTACTTCTGCAGAATCTGAAGTAGCCTCTTTATACTTCCTTTTTTTTTTTAATGGCTGAAAATCAAAAAACAAAAATCAAGTAGAGAGTCTGTGGTGTCTTGTTTACACAGGTCTGTTGATCTGGCTCTGGACATGTGGAATAATCTGGCATTAGGATCGTGGTCTTTAAAGAAAAATCATCCTCTCAGTGCTCATTTGAGGGTGTGTTTCATGCAGGTGGAGCCCAAAAGCTGAACTGCGGTTCTCAGTAAAACTGTCCAGAGTTAAAGAACTTTCCAGGTTCTAAATTATAGAGAACTGTTCTGGGAGGCTTGCAAAAACTCTCTCCCCTTTTCACACATAAAGGAATACTGTTAGTGAATGGGAAGCAGAGTCCCAGTGCTGCCACTCACCCTGAGCAGGTGTCAGGCACCAACAGGTCACAGAGCATCAGGGAAAGAACCAGAAGCTGAGCTAAAAGCAGCCTAAACAAGCCAGGGTTACAGGGGATGTGTTTCCCTCAAGCTGCAAATGGAAGAGGCTGGCTCTTCCCTTCCTGACTGCTGGGTTTGGTGCCTTTCTTCCCTAATCATCAAGTCCTCTTCTAGATCAGCTTCTCCTCAACACCTCCTGGCTCCAGCTCAGCTCATTGCAGCAATCCCAATACATTTTCTTGGGCTCCTGCTTCAAAGCATCCTCACAAACCTCTCCACCTCTCCCTAAGTCTTTCCCACTCTTGTGGGAGCTGACCACTCCATAAGCAATTTGATTCAGGACTTTTAAATTTACATTAATATCCCTGACATCATTATTTGCAGCACCCCCTCTCCAAAATAACTCCTGCACCCAAGAAGTAATGGCAGAATTAGGTCCTTCTGTTCTTTCCCCTCTGGTATAATTCAGAATTTCAACCTGCACCTTCCAAAACCTTCACCCCTCCTTAGATTTGGGCCTTTCCCTTTAACATAAGAACTGTAGATCTGAACTTTGGACAGTGAACTATCATTATTCAAATATTTATTCTCCTTTTCAGATAGGAGAGGACCTAATTCTGAGGGAGACCTTCACTTTGCTGGGAGCTGCTGGTTTCTGCAGTCCCACTCTGTCCCTCAAGCTTCTCACTGACCTCCCTGTGAGAGAGAGAACTGAAGCAGCACTTGGGTTCAAAACACACCCAGACACGGGCACAATGTCAGGCCCTGAGTGTGCACTGTGCTCCAATGCCTTTCCTGTCCCTGTTCCTTTCCTGCTCAAGCTCAGCCTTTCAAAGGCAGTTTTGCCTCCTTGGAAGCTTTTATGGCACAAATGCGTTGCAAACCTCTTTACATTGCCTTTTAATTTGTTTATTTATTTATTTATTTGTTCTATTCAAAGTAATGGCAGTAAATTTTAAAAGGAATGTGGTTTTGCACAGTTGAGGTCCTGTTTCCTGATTTTCCAGCAGTGCTGGGGGCTGACACTGCCTCTCACAGCTCTTCCACAAGCTTTGCCCAAAGGCAACAGTCGTGTGGCCAAGTCCACCTGCCAGAGACAAATTGTAATTATGAGGAGAATAAAGTGGGGTTTCAGCTTCCAGACAGGGAGGGACACAGCCTGGCAGGCCAGGGATAAGAGTAAGCCTTGGAAAATCTGTTTTCTCTGTGAGTCTCTGAAGCAGACAGTCAAACAGGGTGTGAAGGGCAGTGTGGGTTTCATGAACCACAGCAACACCCCAGGACTGGTGTGAGCTCTCCCGTTCATCCCTCCTGCAATGTTGCCTCCTCATCCTCAAGGTCAGTACTTGTTCTTCTCTCTGTTTGGACCAGGAACTCATCAGAGCAATTATTCTATTTCCAAATCCCTAAACCCAGAGGTTTTCACCCACTGGTGTGTCTGGCACTGTGACAGAGCTCCCACCCCACGTTCCAGACCAGGTCAGTCCAGGTCAGTGAAAGCCTTCCACTGACATCAGCTTTCTGTGCAGAAATCACAATTCCAGCTAAGTGCATCCTTATCCCATGTTAATTAAGAGTGCAGATCCCAGCAAAGAGAATGCAGTTTTGTATGAATGAGCTCCAGTGACTCTAAATAAAACTCTGTCCTCTCTCCTGTTATCTTGACCTGCTAACAATTGTGAACATTAAACCTGAGCTTCCTCTCCACTCAATTCATCCTGGCCCTTGCAATCCATGCATCTGTCTCCCATTTATTCCTATGAAGACATTGTCCTCAGTTTAGAACATTCCTCTAACAGGAGGCATTTTCTCTAACCTCTGTATTTAATATTTCTTTATGTGCTTCATTTGTCACACAGCACAGCCTGAGCCCAGCCCAGCCCCACCCCAGCAGCATCTCCTGCTGTGGGGCATTGAGATATGAGGTGCAAGCACAAATATTCTTTTATTGCCTCCTTTTATTGATTAACAGCATTTAAATGGCACGGAAAGAGCCAGTCCCTGCCATCAAACTGGAGCAGCAGCCAGACAGCAATAACACAGGTGTGTTCACACACCCAGTGACTGGAGATAAAGTGATTTACAGGTGAGATAAAGTGATTTACAGGTGATCAAGATCAGTGTAAACTTGTGTCTGCTGAAACAACAAGCAAGCGTTTTTAAAAAAACAAGTATTATCCTGAAGCTAGGGTATTACACCAGTTTTTTCCTCACTAGAAGGATATTCCTGCTGGAATTCTGGTTGTTCCTGCTGACCCAGAAGTAAGGGTCACAAAAGTGATACATATTTTCCTCAAAAATTTTGCACTTTTAATCTTCTAACCACATGGCCTAGGAAAAACTAAAAATGTCATCATAGTGATTAACAACATTTTTACAAATACAGTTTCAATACACCTCAACTTTCAGCGTGCCAAAAGCAAAATGAGGTTTGTAACCATTTGTTACACTTTTCACAGGGAGCAAAGGCATTAAGACTGCAAAAATATTTTATTATCACCTTTTAAAATAAGGAGTTTGATTTTAAGACAGTATTTAGTTTTTAGACTCAAAATCATGAAAAATTCTAATCTTAAATTGGCTTGAAATTTTTAATATTTCAAAACTTTTCATTTTGGATCTCTAAAATATTTTAGTGAATAAACCAAGAAGTTGATTAACAGCACACCTTTGTGGAAAATACCAAGTTCTGCTTAATGCAAGAACCATTCAGCAAAGTGAGAAAACTTTGCAGTCAGAGAGAGAGGAAAGAGCCTGATGAGAACAGGGCTTGCACAAGATTTAACAAATTACTCACATCTCCCCACCCTTCACTGAGAGCCTCACCCCCAGCCCAGCCAGCCCCTGTAACCTCGCAGAGATGACACACCAAGCCCAGCACAGCAGGTATCGAGATTTTGGCAATAATTTTTGCAAGTTTAACACTGGCCAGCGCTCAGCACCGTCATCTTTGGCCAGGAGCTCCAGAATGACAAATGTGAGATTATTCACCCAGAGACAGAGGGGCTCAGCCAGCCCCAGGCCAGCGCTGCACCCAAGGACCCAGCAGGGACTGCGGCTTGTCCCCAACAGCAAAACAAATCCAGCTGGCCACTGTAGCCTCAGCTTGCCCACTTGAAAAGAGAAAAAGAAAAGAAAAGAAAAGAAAAGAAAAGAAAAGAAAAGAAAAGAAAAGAAAAGAAAAGAAAAGAAAAGAAAAGAAAAGAAAAGAAAAGAAAAGAAAAGAAAAAGAAAAGAGAAAGAAAAGAAAAACCATGGTAAAATCCTGTCATAACAGACTGGGATTTAGGGAATACACACAAATCCTGGTGCTGCCCCTGCCCTGCTGTGAAACCCTCAGGAAGTTGTTCCACTGGCTGCTGTGGTTTCTGGGCTCTGTGTTTGCACAATCTGGTTAAAAGCGAGTTCTCTCTCTGACAGGGACTGTGGTGAACAGCACCCAAGGGAGCCAGCCCAGCTCCCAGCACTGTTGGGACACAAACTGGTAAATTTTGATGCAAATAACTGTAAATGTCACTGTAAATTATCAGAAGATTGGAAAGGCATAATCCAAATAAATGTAACAACATGAATAAACCCAGACAAATAGATGCCACATATTTTGCTGGTGACTCGTGTTTCAGAACAAATTCCCATTTTGTAAGAAACCTCTAAGTTATGACATCATTTTGAAAGTATTTTGGTGGCTCTTCCCCCCTCCCAGATCAAGTCTGCTTCCCTCTTGGTAGCTCTGCCCCCCTTGCAGCCTGGAAATCTTGCTAAGGATAAAAACCAGGGGTATCAGCACAAGGCACAAATTCCCCCTGTGCATTTAAGCCCTTCTTAAACCTCTGAGAGGAAGCAGCTTTCAGCTCACTCCAGCACACGACTGCAACACAGGATATTTTTCCAGCTCACTGATATTTCATAAATACCATTTGTTGTCATGTGGTAAATTAAAAACTCAGGATATCAAACATCAAACAGTATGTTAATGTCAAGTATGCTTGAATAAATACTAAAGAGTTCAACTGACTGAAATATGTGGACTACGAGCTAATTAAGAAAGAAGCAGGTGTGAAAAAAACCTAATTTAAGCAATTTTTTTTTTATAATTAATAATGTTTACTTGTAGTTCCCCTTATAATAAGGCTCTGGTTTAACCTCCAGAGAATTCATAGCTGTAATCCAGCATTTTAAAAATAATAATTGAACACTGGGTTCTTAAAAGGAGATCAGTTTCCAAAACTGGATAATCCATGTGGCATATACTCAGAGAGGGTTTTTATTTTAAATAATGGTGCATCTTTGTATCCAACAGATCAGTTACCAAATTATTGCAGCAAATCTACAAAACAAGCCCAGTTCAGTGTCCATCATGCTAATTCCTGCAGGGATTAGAGCAGGAACAAGGTGGAAAAGGCTCAGTGCTATTGCTGCAAACCTCATCCACTTGGCAAAACAAACACAGGTAATTTGGAGGCTGAGTTTTCTCCAGCTTCTCAGAGGAGCAGTGTCTCTGTGACATTATGGTCTAGTTTTACATAGGCAAAAAAAATAAAAATAAAAAACAACATTAAGGTTTTTATTTGAACTGTTCTGGCAGCACACACACATAGCCAATCAACTAATCCAAGGCTGTATTTAATGGAGAGTTTCTTTCCAAGAAGGCAAATGGAAGCACAGGAGGAGAAAATGGCTACAGATGTAAAAACAGACCTGGAATATTTCATTGACATGACATATCTACTGCATTTAATTAAAAGAAGAATGTATGGGAACAATGCATCCTACTCAATTCGGGTCGGGGGAACAAAACAGGACTGGATTAGATAGGACAAACCTAATCCCCAGGGAGATTCCCATACTTAATGGGAGCACCACATGTTTGATATGTAGGGAAGCAAGTGGGTGTTCCTGGACTTGATCCACTATTCATCATAATACCACAGCCTTGTTCATTCCCAGTGAGGAGGCTTAAAACCATGAAACCATATGTGGAATATTAAAAATCATTTAAAGTTAAAGCGAACATCATGAAGCTGAGCACTGGGGCTGAGGCTGCTGTCCAAGAGCCTTTGGAGGCTGGCTGTTCCTGGGGAGGGCAGAGAGGGAATTCACACTCGTGTGCTCACACACACACTCCCCCTCAGAGCGGGATCTCCAGTGCAAAGAATTCCTCCCTACTACTTCAGCGAGCTCATTATCAATAATTGATGCCCCTTTAATACCTACAGCATCAATGCTTTCATTTATAATTAAAGATCAGAAACTCCACTTCTATTTTTCCCCTCCTACTATCTGGTATTTAAACTTTTTATTTTTTCTCCCCCTTTTTCTCCCTGATGTTAAATTGTTTTTCAGACACAGTCAATAACTTTACTATATTCTCATTGCCTCTGAATTAATCATGGCTCTGCACTAACCACATGGAATTCAATTTCCCATAAGAGAAATGTTTACTTTGGTTTACTTAGTTGGAACTCGACGTACTTATACAGTCTATAAAGATTTACTGTAACATATTTTGTTAAGCAACATTAAAGCCTGTGCTGACAGATCTTGTCTTGCATTACTTCACTTATATTCAGGTCTTTAATGCTTTTGCTTTTTAGCAATAGGGCAGCAGGACCAGCTTAGAAATGCAGGTTTTAAAGTACATTAAATGCAGGAATCTTGGGGCCATGTTCTGTCCCGAGTTTATTCAGAGCAAAGCACTCCTTCCTTTGCATGAATTTTTATTGCACTCGTTACAGCCACAGGGATGAATGAACAGAAGACAAGAACTTTGCTATTTAACTCCTTGTTACGCATTAATTGGATCTAAATTTATTGCACACGAGAAGCAAAAGGAAGTTTAAAGATTAGATAATGCCAGATAAAGCAGTCCAGGGAGAGGGAAATTTGAGGATTGCAGCCTTGTGGTGCAGCTTGATTAGATATTGGGAAGGAATTTCTCCCTGTGAGGGGCTGGGATGGAATTCCCAGGGAAGCTGTGGCTGCCCCTGGATCCCTGGCAATGTCCAAAGCCAGGTTGGAGTAACCCGGGACAGTGGAAGGAAAGCAGAGACCCCTGTCCTCCAGTGCTGCACTGAAACATTCAGATTCTGTGCTGTGAGTGCCACCCAAATCCATGGGAATTGCCATAGATCAGTGCCAATGGAAATTGAATTTGAGGTCTCAGAAGCAGAAAATTCCCATAAATATCCAAGCACTGGAAAGCAGAGCTGCACACACACATCAGGCAGTCCCACTGCATTCGAGCATCCTGATGCTAAATGTTAAGCAACAAGAACTAAAATATTTACTGTACCACTGAGCAAATTTGGTTAGGGAATTTAGGGAATTCTACTTAGTGCCAGCAGGTTTTGGCAAAAGAATAGCACAGTATCTGGTGGTAACTGTGACCTGGTCACCCTGATTTTCCCTTTCTCCACAGTCTAATATTTAATTCACATTGTAACTGTGAGATGGACTTTCATCCCAGATCCAAAATACACAGGCAGTGGGAGAAGAGAAAAAACCAAATAAAAAATGAACTATTTTAAAATAAAGAAGTCCAGATCGTGTTAAGTTCTGGTGAAATCAGAGCTACCAGTGCCTGCAGATATGAATTCAGTTCACATTCAGATGCACATTCTGGGGGTGGGAGTTGGCAGCTGGGTGGAGGAGAAAGGAAAAAGTGATTTTGAAATGTATTTATTAAATCACTGCTGAGAACAGAGGGGGAAAGGGGAGCCTGGGAATCTGCTACAGAGGCTGAACCGATGAGAAGACAAAGAGGCCACAGCGCTATAGGAAAGGAACTTTTAAAAAAGAGAAATAAATCACCCCAAATTTCACACATCCCCCAAGCAAGAGAAACATTTGCTTTGAAGAGGCAGGACAGGTACCAGTGAGACAATTTGATACCAGAACACCGCCTTGCAAACATTTTGCACAAAGGCAGCGTTTGCATCCTCACCAGTTTTACATGGAACTGTTCATGTTAATGAGCTTTTAGAGTAATTAACAGTTTATTGCAGGGCGTGGTGATGCTGCAGATAAACGGGACTCCATCAAAGTCAGTCAGCTTGCCCTGGGTGCTGCTCTGGCTGGTGGCCAGCCCTGTAAATGCTCAGGGATTGTGCCAGAGGGGCTGAAGCAATGTCCAAGGGTGCCAAAGCAACATCTCCTCACCCCCAGATCCTCTGGGAAATCCTTGTCCTGGCACCCTCGGGGAAATCCTTTCCTTCCTGGAGCCAACCCATATTCCCTGCTTGCTAGGTAGCTTTCCCTTGGCTTGAGGCTGTAGCAGACGGCAGAGAGAGGAGAAGGAGAAGAGCCAGCTGTTCCACGTGTATGGCTTTATTGGAGGGTTCCGTGAAGGGTCTCAGCTCTTCTTCTTCCGAGTCAGTAGGGGTACAGTATGCTACTTTTATACCCTTGGCCCAGATCCAATCCTGACCAATGGCAAAAGGTGTTAGAGTGACCATAAGTGACCAATAGTAGGGTTAACACGATATTGCCTTACATGGCTGTAGGGATAGGGTACAGGGCGGATGTCCCTGGAGCCAGGAAACTTCTTTGCTGCTGTGTCAGCATTTCTGTTATTCAGATTCTCCACGGGGCTGTGGCTAAACTTGATTGTTTCACTACAAACCCAGACTCTGGGGAATGAACCCAGAACTCCCTTCTCCTCCCCTCAAGCTGGGAATGGGGGAGCAGAGCAGGGACAGCCCTTCCTTCACTCTCCAGCAGAATTCCGGGATCTCCTGGGGTCCCCGGGATGCTGGGGACCAGAATCACACCTGCAGTTCCTCAGCATCGCACCAGGTGGCTTCGTCACCTGTGCCACACACTCCCCGAGTGGTTATTATAACAAATAAATATTATACAATACTTATTTATAATGTTTTTCATGTTGCATCATGACACCAAAATTCCATCAGAAGATTGGGCTGTACAAGGAATAATTTATTCTAAAATCAGAGCAGGTGAAATACTATTTTTAAATTTAAATGAACAAACTTGTTGTTGAGGGTACCCTCTCCCTCACATTTTTCCTATGATTGGGCAAGAGGGAGAAAGACAGTGCTTTATTACATTTTTATTCCTTTTGCTGTCTTCTTCTCCAACATCAATTTGCTATATACAGATCCCAGAATAAAATAAAATAATAAAATGAAATTAAATTAAATCAAGCAAAATAAAATAAAATACACAGAAAGAAAAAATAATTGTCTAGCTACTCTTTTAAAATGCTGTGAATAACTAAACAGTAAACATAGCATTTTGAAAACTAAAGTGTTATTGGATAAAAAATATTTTTTTTAACATATATAGAATTTGCTCATATTTGGGAATTTTCCCCATGAAAGCCACCTAAACTCCACTTTTATTTCTCCATATTTAAATCCAAACATAGCACCTGAAGGCTCAGGAGCCTGGATGAATAAGAACCAAACCTGACTCTGTCCTCCCGGTGTTCCCCATCTGCCCCGGCCTCCTGGGAGCAGCAGCATCCCTGAGTCCCACAGAAGCAGGTGGGGGGGCCCTTTAGCTAACAGAAAATCAGTTTAATTAAGCTCTCCTCAGACTTGCAAACTGCAAGAGTTGCTCTCCTCTGTCCCATAAAAGAGCCCACAACAAACAGAGCCGCTCCTGGGTCACTTCTCCCAGACTTTCACACCTCTATGGAATGCACAGACTGGGAATGCTTTTGGAGCACTTCCATTCTCAGGAAAGGTTTAGGGGAATTGGTTTTGCCTCATCTGAGTTTGTGGCTTGGAAAACCCATCATCAGAAGGATCCTGCTGTGAATCTCTGAATCCTGCAAACTCCTGAGGAAGCACAGACCCCATTGCCCCAACCCTTCCAGCCAGAATGGAGTGTTGGGAGCACTGCAGTGGAAATAATACCATTAATCTGCTAAAAAATGTCATCATTTTTCCATTTCTCCTCAGAATCTGTAGGAATGTTTGTATTTCTCCTCAGGATCTGCAGGAATATTTGTATTTCTCCATTCCAAGGTAGTAGGATCCATACGTGGGGAACTGAGGTACACGAGGCAAAGGCTTGGCTTTTCTAACCCGGCTTATTTGGTCATTTTTATAAAAAATCTTTCTGGACTCTACACACGGCCTTAGATACCTCAGCTTTTCAGGGCCATAAAAATAACCTACAAGGTGCCCCTGAATCCAGAGCTGTCTCCCAAATGGTGTTGTCTCCATGGCTGATCTTCCCATTCTTCATTCCAAGAACCCCTGGCAATCATAGTCCATGTAAAATCAGGAACTTTTTTCACCACAGACATTCCAGTGGTGTAAAAACTGCTCCATGCCCACAACTGACTTAATTTGCCATTTCTCCAGATCTACCAACACTTATGGAAAGCTGATCAGAAGCTTCCTGAAATCCTTCAGCTCAACTGAGGTACCCATAACGGTTTGGATGGAGCAACCTGGGCGAGTAGAAGGTGTCCATGCCCATGGCAAGGGGTGGAAAAAGATGGACTTTAAGATCTCTTCCAACCCAAATTATTCCATAACTTACTGGTTGCATGTAGTAGAGGTGGCCTTTGAGTAATGGGAAAATGTCTGTATTGTAATGTGGCCTTTGAGTCACAGTGAAAGATATGTATTGTGTTGAGGAAATATAGGTGGCCTTTGAGTCCTAGTAAAATATCTGTATTGCAGAATATGTAAATATGCCTATGTAAAACCTGTTCCTCTAAGTAAAAGAAATGGGGGAAATATAGTAGAGGTGGCCTTTGAGTCCCAGTAAAATATCTGTTCAATATCTGTATATAGGCCTTGCCCCGGTAGGTCCCAGTTGATCTTGCTGGGCTGCAGCTGCGATGTCCTTCATTGGGCTGCAGCTGTGGCTAGTGAAGATAACTGGGATAAAAGGGGTGGGCTGGCCAATCAGGGAGAGCCTTGAAGGAGTTCTGACCAAGAAGGAACAACATGCAGAAGAAGGAGTCTGCGCTGTGAAGATCTGCAGCCATAAGAAAACACCAAAAGACGGTACGGGACTCTAGAAATGTAACAACAACAATTGGTGACCCCGGTGTGACAGTTGGCAGAGATAAGACAGCCATAAGAAAACACCAAAAGAAGGTATGGGACTCTAGAAATGTAACAACAACAATATGGGACTCTAGAAATATAACAACAACAGTTGCATTCTCTAGAGGTGTTTGAAATGCAGGAAGAGCTGGGAGTTGGAAACCTCACAGCCCTCCAAAAAGGGTTCCTGAGAGAAAACTCCCAGGAACATGCCAGGGTGGGATGCAAACACCACTGGTGGCTCTGGATGTTGATTTATGAACCCTCAATGATATTGTAGCAAAGTCCAGAAGGAGCAGTTTGCAAGAAAAATGATTGCAGGCAAATGGTGGTTGGCATTTTAAATGTCTCACTAAAATTGATAAGTTTGTGTGTGTGTCACACTTGCTGAAGATTCCTGAACCAAAAAAATACCCGCATCTTGTCTTTGTTGCAGCCTCTGAGCCCCAGATAAATACCCTGTGTGCTGCTGAAGTCTACTGCAATATTTACAGTTTTCTGACTCACTGGCTTTCATTATACATCTGGATTTTGGAATTGTGTTTGCAAAGTCAAACACAGCCAGGCCATTTGCCTGCCTCAGTCTCCCCTTTTTCTCTGGGGGAGTAGTGGTAAAAAACCAGCGTTTTCCACCTTCCCTCAGTTTAAAGAAAATGAAAAATAACTTTGCTCTTCAATATTGTTTGAGCCAAGTCTTTTTTTCAAATTTTCATAAAATCTGAAAAAAGTTAAATAAATAAAAAAGTTTTTGAATGAGGTTAAGTGTCTGGCTTAAGCTGACAAAGCCCAGGAAATTGAAAGTTAAGGCTGATAGTAACAAATTCTGGAAAAGAAAAGGCAAAGAAAAAATCATCTGAGCTATAAATAATTCCTGCCAGAACTTTTCATCTTTTAGGTTCAGGCCCACTTGTGCACAGATGGGAGTGCAAGGACACTCTCATAACCCTCCCTGTGTTATTTAAATGTTGGTTTGTGTGTTTAATTCTTACCAGCCTCATAAAACACATAATTTACGCCAGGGAGCCGGGAGGGACCTCGGCTGAGGATGTTAAGTAAGCACTTCTGTAAAGGGTTCATTATTTACCTTGAAGACCAGAAAACCACCACTGGAGATGTTTGGTCTCTCAGGTAAATAAGGATTTAGTCTGCAGGAATTAAGAATTCAATTTTATTTTTTTTTAAGGCTCATTTGATAAAGTATTGAATGTATTTTTTTTTTTTTCCTTGTGGAGCACGATAAACCTGATTTTTCTCTGTTAGGGCCTTGTTGCCTTGACAGTACTGAACTGGCTGAAAAACAGAGGCAGTTTTGATTTAAACTTTCACAAAGGTCCAAAGTGACCATGATAAAGAAGCCCTTTTGCTTTTCCTGTATCCCTTAAAAAGGTGTTACTGTTCAGCATCCTTCTATTTTTATTTTCAAGTAGCAGACCAGACACAGTAAGAATTATTCATGTTTCAAGAGTAAAAGATCAGAATTTTGCATATACAGTACAAATATTTTTAACTCTATTAGTTATGTCTGCTGATTTCTTCTGTTAATTAAGAAATTTTTGGCATGTCTAAATGATTACACCTCATCAAGAACAGCATCTTAAAAAAACCAATCCCCATCATCCATGTCAAGAATATTCAAATTAAAAAGCCAGTGCACCTTCTCTGTTAAGATGGCCCAGTAATGAAATCCCATCAAGAGCCAGGGAATGTTGATAATAATTTAGCAAATCCAGAACAATGCCTGGCCTGACTGCTGCCTCAGCATCTGTGCTGAGATAAGGAGCTCATTTGCAACAGCAAATCGTTTAAACTCCTTCAAAATCCAGTCTCAGTTCCTCCTAAACATCTGGGGGTTTTTCTTCAAGATACAGAAACCAAAGCATAGACAGTGAAAAGTTAATTTATTCAGCCTAAGCTCAACTTTTATTCTCAACTCTCCAGTCCATGCCCAGCATTATGGATCACATTGGGAAAAAGGGGAGAATACACTTGCAGTGAACTAAGAGGGAGGGCAGGTGTGTCCATTAAAAAAATATATAATTAGATTAAAAAATCAAGAAAAACACAAACCCAAGCCCTGAAAAAGAGCAGTACAGAAACTGTAAATCAAATACACCCTTCTGTCCTCTAACGAGGAGGGGGAGGCGAAAAAATTAAACCTTGGCTCAGGAGCTGAAACCTTAAACTGTTGACTAAACTTTCTGCAAGTTGTCTGCTCTCCATACACATCTCTGGATATTGGCAGAAAGGGTCTGGAAGCTCCTGTGAGCCCAGAAATTGCAAGAGCAGTGCCAAGCAGCCCCTCTGCAATCAGCCCTGTTATTGTGCAGCCCCATCCCAAACAATCCCTGGGAATTCAGAGCAGCAAGTGAAGGATCCATAACCTGCCCTGCCTCCAAATGAAAAAAAAAAAACCTGTCGCCAAGGAAACACCCAAATATCAAAATTGAAATATAGCTCAGCCCTTAATGAGCCCAAAAGGAGCTGTAGGAAGTTTACTCAAGTTCAGCAGAGATTTTTGGCTGAATGTGGGGAAGAGATTATTAAAAGAGATCCCAGCCCTGTGGTGGAGGAAGGAGAAGGAGCACAACACAATTCTGCGATGTAAATGTGCTTAAAAATCCTCTCTCACTTTTTTTTTTCATTTCTTTAGACAGCTGCAAACACCCAAAAATGCAATAAAAACGTGAACATTACTGAAGGATACAAAATAAAAACAAAAATAAATGCATTTGGGGACAAAACCAAACAAAAAGGAGGAAAACTTGTAATGTTAGCACAATGATGCAATGTTTTAAAAAAAAAAAGGTACAGTTTTCCAAGAACTGCATTTTTCCTGACATCTTGTGCATATTGAGGTCCGTGGAGACTTCCCATTTTCCACACTCAGCACTTTGAGGGTCAGGGAGGTCAAGGCACCAGAATTCCCAGGGGATGGCTGAGAGTTCATCCAGAACAATCAAGCTCCTGGCTGTGCCTCCCCCCTCGTTACGGGGCTGCCATGGGGGAGAGGAATGGCCACAGCCACGAGCACTGGGACACCCCGAGGCACAAGATTAATTGGGGATGACCCTTTCCCTCAGTGCTTCCGTTCTTTTAAGTCATAACCCAACATCTACCCCCCAAAAAATACAAATGAAAGTTTACATCCAGCTCAAAGTAACTCCGGCCAAAGTGACACTCCTGGGAGCTTAGCAGGGGCAGAATTTCTACACTTTTTAATGGGTTTATATCATGTAAAATTAGAAACTCTTGGAAGTGCCCTGAGACAGGAATGGCCTTTTCTCTGAGCCATTCTGAAAACGCCTGGAACAAAGACACTCATGTTTGGGAAATCCAGCAGCAGCTGAATTAACCTCTGGTTCTGTAAAAAATTCAAACCACCAAGTCCAACAACATCATCATCATTATCATTAATATTATTATTATTATTATTGTTATTGTCATTATTCACATTGATTCCCTCATTCCTGGCTATAAACTATCACCATTTGCTTGATAAATCAGGTAGCAGAATCATTTTCTGGGGAAAATAAAAAAAATTTAAGCAAATAAGTAGAAAAGTAAATTTTCCTCCTTTTTTTTTCCCAAGGAATTGTTTGCATACCTCAACTAAGAATCCAGATCAGATTCAGTGTTTGCATTCTCTAACACATGTAGTTGTGTGTTCATTCAATATGTTCCCTAATTAAATCACGTGATTTAAATATTCCATCTCTATCTGCACTTTAAACTTCCAATGCAAAATAACTGAGAAGAGGCACCCAATGCATGTTTTTTATATTTATCTAAATAGTAGTTTTCAAAATATGTTGTTACTTTCATCACAAAATAATATCCAAAACAATTAAAAAGCACCCCAAGCATTCAACCACTTTACATCAATGTTATTTTTCAAAACAGAGAATTAGGCACCATACAAATTTAATGTGTATTTGAAAAACACCAACAAGCCATGTAACTGTATTTAAATAGTAATGGTTTCTCAGGAATGTTTGTCAGAGTTTATATAGCTACCAATGAAAAGTCAAAATTTAAACCAAGAAAATAAATTGATTAAGCTACTGGCTTAACTCTTTACAAGATTCTTAAATAATGTTTAAACCAATAGCCAATTTAAAAATAGACAACCATGCACACATTTATAAATAATAGAAATTATGTGTCATGTATGATTCTGATGGAGATGTTCAGGAGATGAAGCATTGCATCAAGCACTTCATACAAAGAAATTAATTTTTTTTTAATAGGATGTGGTTAAAATGGTTAAATCATTATTGAACAGAGCTCTTCCAAACCACAGGCACTTTTTCCATGTTATTTCCCCACTTCAGACTCAAAATCAGGATAATTTGGCCAATTTGGCAATCTCCCATCACAGGTTGCTCTTAAAGCCCAGCCAAGTGCTGAACTTGCTGACTGCCATAAAGGTTTGTGGGCCCCGGTAGGTGCTGAGTGCTCACTTGACATCTTTAGGACCTCTCATAACAGTCTGGGCATGAGACTTTGGAAAATGACACAGAGTGGGAATGAGCTGCAAAAAATACCCTCTGAGCACAGTGATTATTTGGGTATGATTCCCCATATTTTCTTGCATTTATTAAAGTTTACAGGGGGAAAAAAATTCAATTTCTCCTAGGAAATGTCTCTGCTAAAAATTTAAAGCCCGGGTTTCATTCCTACAGTTCTGAGAAGAGAGAAGAAAAAGAAAGGAAGAAAAAAAACCCCTCAAAATGATTGTTGCTTTCTCTGCAGTTACTGTAAATATTTTATGAATGGATACCTCAGAGCAAAGAATCCAGATAAAAATTCCCTATAATTATTTGTCTAACGCACCGAGGAAGGGTTTGGACTTTGCCATAGGTCCTTAATGCAAAGAACTTGTCAACATCAGCTTGTTGAGACATTAAGAGGATTTCTTTAGGTGCCACCTTTTAAACTCCAGTATTAAGCACAGCTTCTAGTAAATTTACTCCATGGTAAGCAATTCCAGATGAGTTCTAGTGACAGGCTTCAGTCTCAAGGTACTTTTTCACTGCACATTAAAATCTCATGTTCCCAAGGCTGGGTTGTTTTCTGACTGATATCCAATTAGGGAATAGAGAAAAAAGGCATTTCCAAAGCTGGAGCTGAACAAAACAACCCAGAGCAGTAACTCACTGATAACCACCAGCAGCAGCTGATGCTTTCTGTTTACTCACAAGAAGTTACAATGGAAAGAGAGGAGATCCTGAACAGCAACAGCTCCTTCGAAATAATTGCCCAACAGAGCAGGAGTAGCGTTCCAGCCACTGAATCATCTTCAAAGCAAACTGTGAGAAATATTTGCACTAAATCATCAACTTTCAGCCCTTTTAGGATCTTCCTCATACATGAAACACTGTGAGTACTGAACCCCAGAATCTCAGACGAGGAGGAGTTGTAAGAAAATACTACAAAAAGCATTTCCTGGACAGGAAAGCAAAATTTTTGTGGAACTGAGTAACCCCAATTCACCAAGGAAGCTCGTGGCAAAATCCCCTATTGAAAGCAGGCCACTTTTAAGCATTTAATCTTAACTTCAGCCCTATTTTCCTCTCCCACACCCGATAACATTAAGGGTCCCAGCAGAACAAGTATTGTCCTCTGATAACTACTGGAATACAATGTTTCTCTACAGTCAATTAATACAACACACAGGGACTGGTGTAACACAGGCAGTGCTTTCCCGCCACCCACCAGCAACTTTAGCAATAAGGAGCCCATTAACTTATGCAGATATAACAATTATAATTTATATTATGCAGATATAACAATTTATAATTCCTGTAGCACAGGAGGAGGATGTAGAAGGAACACAAACCCCTTGTGAGGGGCTGGGGATGCAGGGCAGGTGTCTGGTTTTGCTTGATTGCCTCACTGCCACCAAACCAAACAGGAGCTGTACCTGCAGGATCAAACTGGAAGAATTTTCTTACTCCCTAATTGGATGAGTGCTTTGCTACCAGTTTTGCTAAGATTATGAAGGATTTCTTATGTGCTGGGATAGGAAAGGGGAATTTTAGTTCTTGCTTTGGAAACTGAATGTCAAATCCATTCAGGAGTTGCCAAGGTCCCAACACTTGAGGCACTTTGTCTCCATGAATGATGGGTTATGGAGGAAGCCACCAGGAAAGAGGAAACAGGAGTGAATCTGCCTCTCTCCTCTTGTCCCCATTGACCTGCCCTTTCCTGGTCTCTGCTAAAAAATGACCCTTGTCACTTTAGAAGGAGCAGATGAAACAACACCGGCCCCATCCAGCAGCAAAGCCCGTTGTCACAGGCTGGTGACATCGCAAGCATCATTGAAATCTTGTCAGGCCATGGAAACCAAAGAGCTGCACCCCTTGAAAGGAACACTGACAGGCAGACAGACAGACAGATGTGCCAGCAAAGCTCAGACAGGTTTACCTGCAGCTCAGCAAGGAGCAGAGCTGCTGCAGGAGCAGGGAAATGCGGTGTGGGGAGCAGCAAAGCCTCCCCAGCAGCAGCAGGAAGCCTTTTCTTTTACGACTCCTAAATGCCTGGCTTCTCCCCGAGCAATTTATGGTGCAGCCACATGGCAAGATGACTGTTGGGAACCAAGATGCTCCAAGTTACTCAAAATAGATCAGGGATTCTCCTGACAGATGCCTGTGGTATTTGCCTGGCTAATTTGTTTTATGATGGTGAGCAAGGCTCCTGTGAAATGCTGGCTGTCTGCTGGACGTTTGTGGGGATGGGGAGGTTCCTGCAGGGGCTTGCAGGACTCTGCTCGTGTGACAGAGGGGGTTGGACCAATGTTTGCATTTGCCCACTTTCATCATGATGGGAATGAATGTTTTTAACAGCCTCCTTCACTTTAATTATATTGGAGGCTTTATTTAAGAGGTCCTAACAGCCTCCTTTTAACACATTTGTGTGAAGGCTTTTTGTATTCTGCTGCTGTAACGAAGTAGAAGAGTTGTTGTCTCTGGAGCTCCTGATACTAAAAGCTTTCCACATCCATAGAGCTGCTCCCAACAAGCCTTCCACATAAGGAAACAAATATTTGCAAAGAACTGGCAGAAGTTTCCGTGAGTTTGGCAATGTCCTGCACAAACACTGCCTGTCCATTGGGTTTCCTACACAAACTTCAGCCCACTCCAGAGGAAAGAAGGAAGGCAAAGATGGCAAAGTGTGGATCACCACAAAAGTTAGTGCTAAAGGTGATTTTATAGAAGAGTCTGGGAGATGTTTTCTAAGTTCCCAAAGGATTTTAACAACTTGAGAACAAGAAAAAAAAAATCCTCATAAAACGTCTGGAATGGACAACAACAGGGAAGAGGTAAGAAATTAGTTCTGGTGCAGCAAAAAGGAATTATTAAATTAAGGTTCACCTTGAGCCTGTGATTCTTGAAGATAATGGAGCACAAAAGCTTCTTGGAAAATAATCTGACATCATTATCAGGATAAAAGTCAAATTTACCTTGCAAGGCTGCTGCAAAGCATTGGCCATGAAGGGAAACAGAGCATGAGAAACACAACAAAGGAAAAATATCTGAGGATTGGTTTAGAGAGGGAAACCACTGAAACAAAGTCAAATTGTGGAGGATCAGTCTGAGAAGAGAAAATTAACTCAAAAATAAAGTTGTCCTGGTTTTGCAAAATGCAATAAGAATAAAGATTTCACAGAAGGGAACACAGCACCCACCAGAATTGAAAATACAGTACCTAACAGGTGCCACCAAAAGCAGCCAATCTAACCCATTGAGTTTTACACCCTGATGGGAGGCAGAGAAAGTATCTTAATCTTTCAGATGGGACAGATGGGAAATCCAAGGCAGAGGCCCAGACCTCTTTTTTTCTCTTTCTTTTTTTCTGTCTCTTTTTTGACCCCTTCTTTTTTTTTTTTTTTTGACTCTTCTGAAGTCAGAACCAGACCAGACCTTCTGTATTCCCTGATGCCCTTTTCTTCATCCCCTTTTCTCCCAGCCAACTCCACCCGTCAGAGCAGGGCAGGACACCAATAGCTCTGATCCCCTCTGTCCTGATCTAACAGACCAGGACCCCCAAAGTCCTGGCCCTGGCTGAGTCCCCAGCACTGCACCCAGGGCAGAGTTAAACACATGTTCTCAGTGTCTCCAGCATCGAGGCTCCATTGGGAATTGCCTCTGCTTTCACATTGTTTGGGAATCAATCAATCAATAGGAAAAGCAAAACATGGCAGATGTTGGATTTATTACCTGCCCCACCCAAAGTAAAAAGCCCATAATAATATTAAAATCTCAATAATGATCTCAAAATCTCTTAGTCCTACTGGCATTTGGATTTTCCTGAGTGATCAGAGCAGTGTTTGTGTCACCTTGCACTGGGAAGGAGGCTCAACTCACCACAGCATGCAAAGCTTTTGACAGAGAGCTCTGTAACATCATTTTGCATTATCTCAGAGGCTTCACAGCTCGGGGAGGGCAGCTCTGATTCTCATGAAATGAAGAAAAAAAGTGGATAAAGCTTCTAGGGACAGAAATAGGACTGTCAAGTACACACAAAATCCTAATTCAAGGTAAGAAGAAGCAGAATGTGAGTGAAAGCAGAACACAAATTAAACCAGAATGAGCAGCCAGCTCCAAATGGGGAGGAGACAGTTTATTTTTCCTTTTTATTTGATTATTTTATCTAATTGTTTTATTCTATTTTTAAATTTTATTTCCTTTTTATTCCTTCTTCTACCGTAAAGAGTTTTGTGTAATCCAAAGTGCTCAGGCCCCTGAGAAACCACACGGGCAGGAATTCCCCAGGTGAGCTGTGCTGTCAGAAACCAGCTCTACCTGCCAGCCTGCTGCACCCAAAAACGCGTCTCACAAACTGACACCTCAGAACAGGCAGGGAGAGGGGAAGCACCACAGCAGAGCCCAAAGTGCCCTCAGAGTGAGCGTGGAGCCAGGAGCAGGGATTGCAGGAGAGGGGACAGAGGCAGAGCAGGCCCAGTGTCTGGAGCCCCACAGGAGTAGGGGAGGTGCTGCTGTGCCCGTGCCTAAGACTTGCTCCTGGCCCTGCACCTTGCAGTGCCATCTGTGACAGATGCTGATTTTCACAGGGTACTGGAATAGGATCCCAATATTACCAGGTAGATTGTGCCTGGGCCTGTCTGACCCTTGCTGCTGGGCCAAAGGCAGCAACTGTGGTGTTTCACCCCAGAGACACTTTTGGCTGGCTGGGTGTTGCAGCTGGGCACTGAAACAAACCCAGGCTTGCAGAAACTCAGTTTATCTCAGGTGGGAAGGCTTCAGGCTAGGGTGAAGAGGAAAAGGAGATGAATTCTGCCGGAGGGTTTAATCCAGAGTTTTATTCCATGGTTCCAGACATCTGAATCTTGGTAACAGCTCCAGCAGAATCCCTAGCACATGGTTCTGGCTGAATTTAAGCCCAGGGACAGGGGGAGGAGAAGAGACAGGTGAGCATAACCAGGTGGGAGGGGCAGGGTCTCAGGGGATAAGGGACACATAGACAGGCCGATGACCCCAGGCCTGAATTGCATCCTTTGAATGTGACCAACCACAGGATGGCCTTGCTGGAATGTTAAAACTGATTGACAGAACTCACTCAGCAAGGGGGCGAGGGGGAAGGGAGAGGGGCATTGCCACACCTGGGAAGGGACTGGGAAGTAAAACAGGAAATTGCAACACACTGCAACAACAGGGTGAAAGGAGGGCAGCAATGCCTGGCCTGAAGGCTGCAGCCCCTGTGCCCTGACCCCAGCTGGGCACAGCCCCGTGGCTCTGAGGGTGATGATGGTGCAGCAGCAGCAGGAGGGCCCTCTGAGGATGATGATGGTGCAGCAGGAGGGCCCAGCCACAGCCAGGGCACTGCACACACCCCTGTACCCCCACGGGAGCTGAAACGTGTCCTGGCCACTCAGACAGGGAGCTGCTCACAGAATCAGGAATTCAGCGTTTATTTCATCCACTCCCTGCCTCTACAAGGATATGGCACCTCTGGAAAATCATGGCAAACCTTTCTGATGCACACATTTTTCATCTAAAAATCAAAGATATTCTTCTCCCCAAAATCACTATCTGAACACTTGTGTCATCATTTCCCTTCTTTCACCACTTCTAATTCGGTCTTTTCTTATCAATGAAACTTTGGATCCCTTTGTTAGTGTTCAGAAACACATAAATCATATAAGCGATTATATGCAGGTGCTTTTATTAAGAGCTCTGGGTGCCAGGGGTATTCAACCCAAATCTGACTCCGACCTTACATCTGAGATGATCATGTTTTTATACTTTATTGTTATATAACTTTCATGTTAATTATTAAACTTATATTGTTCTATTGTATACATAGATTTCAGCCAAGCATAGCCCCCCTCTGAATTTCCAACATAGTTTCTCATTATTCTTCTTATGGCTATATAATATTTATATTTAATTACTAGACAATCATCACATCTAACAATTATATCATTTATCATACTGCTTACGCAGGTGCAGTTGATCTGGGAAAACACAAAGCTTAACATTTTAGATTCTATCTTTAACTTTTTCCAGGGCTCCACTATCACCTTGGCCCTGTTTAACCCCTGTCTAATGGTCCCTTACAAAAATTAAGCACAACTGGTTCCTCTTTGTTACAACATAGACCTTGCATCACTCTAAGCCAAAGAAAGTTATAATTAAATACAAAACCAAAATCAGCAGAGAAAGGCACAAAATCAGATTTACTTCTGCAAAGCTTTGATTAAATTACAAATAAGAAAAAAGGAAACACACCAACAAAACACCTCAAAAAAAACCCCCTCAAGACCCCCTCTGTGATTAAAGCTGTGGTTAAGGTCACACTGGGGGAACATTTCACCTGCCAAAAGAAGGCAGGGGTGAACATTTGTTTGTGCTGATGATGGGAAGAAGAAAAATTACAGCTGAGTAATGTGCATTCATACACTCTAATAAAAGCAAACCCTTCATTTCCTCCTCAGCAATGAAGCACATCAGACACTCCCAGTCCCAGGAGTGCCACCCCCATGGACCACCAAAATAAAGCTGAACAAAGGAGGCTCATTTCGAGCTTATTCAAGGAAAATATCCTGTTTACTGAGCATCATCATTTTTTGGAGGAGGACAGCAGCTGAAAATTCTGTCATTACTGAAGTTGTGGAATGGAAATGAGAGTTTCTGGCTATTGTTTCTTGCTTTGCAAGCAGGAAGGGAGGAATTGAAGAGAAGAGACATTCAGGGAAGTTTATCCTAGCAAACATAATCAGAGGGGATGTTCACAGCACTGCTAAAAAAGAAAAAAATATTAACATTTCACAAGTTCCCCCTGTGGCCTGCCTTGCTCCTCCTCCTCCATCAAAAATTCATAAAGAGAATCAGCATTCTTCCCCCAATGGGTCCCCGAGGTGCCATAGACCTTGTTGGAGAGAGGGGCTGTAAATTCCGAATTACCCCCAGGGGAGGGCAGGGCTGGGGCTGCAGCTCCACCCCTGTGCTGGCCCTGGGGAAGGGCTGGGGCAGGGAAATGGGGAATCTGCAATTCTGGGACCTGGGACACCTCCAATGACAGCCCAGCTCCTTCTGCTGCAGGTGCTGCTGACCCCGCCCTAAGCACCACAAACTTCCCAAGTGCCAAAACAGCCAGGGCAGCACCAAGGAGCTCCACAATCTGCTCCTGGCCCCTCAAAGAGACATCAGGGCTCCGGTGCTCAGGTTCATCACTCATCTCCAAGCCACAGCAACCTCTGGGTAGGTTTTGTTCCAGGTAAAAAAAAAGCAAACTCTGTTGGGATTTTAGCCAGCTAGAGATTGGAAATGTGCAAGGCTGTGGCTAATTCTAAGTCTTGCACTTACAAGATAGCGTGTCTTTGGGCCTAGTATGATAAATAGTGAAAGATACATGAGAAAAGAGAGATGTAACCCCTGAGGAATGGGGAAGAGCTGGTGTTGTAGTGTGGCCAATGGATGGTGTAAATTACAGAATATTCATGAGCTTATTACTTGCTGTAAAAATGTCTGATGCTCTCTTCAATAAATGGAACTTGCTGATGACTCGCATTGAGCCCCGAGTTTTCCCCTCACCTGACAAATGGCTCATCGCCGACAAATGGCTCATTCTGCAACAAAACTCCATATTATTAGACAACACAAAGCTCAAAAACTGATTCTTTTTTTTTTTAATATATTTTTTATATTCTGAAAGCATTTCCAGCTCAAGCCGCTATAGGAGGTAACAGGTGTGAAACATTTCAAAAGCTGAATGAGCACCTTTGCAAAGAAATAAATAAAAAAATCAAATCAATAAAAGTCCTGTCTGTAGACACAACCCAGCAAATGTTTGCTGCAGAGCTGCAGGAGGCCAGAGGAGCTGTCCATGCCTCAGCAAGGAGCAGCTCCAGGTCTGGCCTCTCCCCACTTTTTGTCATCTTTTGCTTAGGCTGGTTGAAGCCAAAGCCACCAAGAGCAGAAAACAGAAAAACAGTTTCTAATTCTCTTCCCAAGCCAAGCCCAGCCCACAACACCTTCTATCACAGGTTTTAAAGAAGTTATGATGGAAGGAATACATCCAAGTAGTGCCAGCAGGAATAGCCTTGTATAGGTCACAGCACAGAGGGCCAATGTTAGTGAACAGCCTCTCTAGGAATCACAGGTGGAATGGGATGACCCAGTGCCCATAGGAGGATCTGCCCCAAGGACATGACGGCCATCAATTCCCCTTCCAAAACAAACCATCTGAGTATTGTAATGCCACAACGTATTTTCATCATAAAATAGAAATAAAATGGGGTTTAACACACTCTGATCTTCTGGAAAAGTAAGGAAAAGATCCAATCTGCTTGATATCTCTCCTCCACCAAGTCAGCCAACTCTACCCATCAGGAGCTGGGGTGGGAGCTGGTGGGATTTCCCTTTGCAGCATAAATGTGGTACATACACAGCCTGGAAATGTCCCAGGCTAGATTGTTCCTGATGTCTGACCCTGGAATTTGCTGAAGAAAATATCCAAGATTGAGCTTCAGGGGCTCTGTACAGACACCACTTATGATTTGGCTGCAGCTCAGCAGCAGCACAGTTCCACAGCAGGCAAGGCAGGCTTAGACAGCATTACTTCTGATTTACAGCTGCTACCACGAGGGTCAAGTACAAGGGAGAAGATGCCACAGTGAAGCGGTTGAAGGAAAATATTGCAACTCAGAAATGCCAGGTTCCAATCCCAGAGCTCAGACTCCCAGCCTGGCCAAGGGAACCAATCCCACAGCTCAGATCCTCAAAACCCTGAGCCAACCACAGCTGGCTGTGCCAGGGAGTCACCAAAACAACAACAAAAGCATTGCTTGACAGCATTCTGTTGTCATAATATATAAATTATATAATCATGGAATGGTTTAGGTGGTCAGAAGGGACCTTAAAATCATCTTCCACTATCCCAGGTTGCTCAAGCCCTGTCCAACCTGGCTTTGGACACTTCCAGGGATGGGGCATAAATATATGTGAAGATATTTTGTTAAATTATTGAAAGTCTGTGCTTGCTTTTCTGTCACATCTTCCCCAGCCCAGCTCTTCCCCTGTGAATGGGTTTGTCCCTTAGGTGAGAAAATTTCTGAGCCTGAAGCCAAAGTAGTTCTGTGCTGCAGCAAGGAAACTCACCTTTCTGTTGGGTTATGGCAGGTGGCAGAAGGACAGACTTGATTCCCCAAAAGGGATAAATTACAATTAGTAATTGTAATCATTTAAAAAATGTTTAAAACACCAAGAAATAGACTCAGCTAGGAAGAGTTTTTCCTCACAGCCCCCCATCCTCAACTTGGACTGATTCTCTCATTAAATCCCATTGAAAACTCTCTTCCAGGCAATGGCATATAAAAGGATGAACCCCACTAATCCATCATCCCAGGGGAAAGCAGGTTCCTGTGGATCAGCAGGGCTGGAGGTGATGGGAACTGGGAGCACAGAGAAGGCCATGCTCCAGGCACCCAACCCTGAGGCACAATGAAGACAACACCAAAAGGTTTTGCTGACTGGCCAAAAAATTGTAAGGGATGTGCTCCAAACAAGTAAAAAACATCTAGCTGGTACACAATCACACAGACACTTGCTCTACAATCCCAGGATGCAGCCAAACCTCTGTTAGCCCTCTTGTTCTCAGATTTAGCGAGTGAATAAAATGCTGAGAGAAACCAGATGGTGGTTGGTCCTTGTTTATTCTGAATTTCTGGGTACAGAAGAGGCCACAGCCACACAAATGCAGTGTCTCACACCAAGGTTCTCTGTCACTGCATTCCTGCACATCAGTTGATGGTTTACAAGTCATTTCTGGGGTGTTTTACAGGTACTTTTTGCAGGGGAGAGGAGAAGGGAATCTTGTGGAGTGCCCATCCCTGGGGGTGTCCAAGGAAGCCTGGAGGTGGCACTCAGAGCTCTGGGCAGGGGACAAGGTGGCATTGGGCACAGCTGGGACACCATGGGCTGGGAGGGCTTTTCCTGCACATCTCAGCAGGAAGCATTCTCTCTACACAAGAGGGAAATCACCTTCCAAACTCATTCCCACCCTTCTCCTACCACCTCCCAGTCTGAAAGCGCTGGAATATTTAGCCCACATCCAGTGTTTCACAGAACACTATAGTAGGAGTCCTAGTAAAATATCTGTATTGTATTTGAATATCTGTATATAGGCCTTGCCCTGATAAGCCCTGGTTGTTCTTGATGGGCTGCAGCTGTAGCTAGTGAAGATAATTGTGATAAAAGGGGCTGGGCTTGGCCAGTCAGGGAGAGCCTGGAAGGAGCCCTGACTAAGAAGCTGCAACAAGCAGAAGAAGAAGTCTGTGCTGTGAAGAACTGCCCCCAAGAAATGTCACCAAGAAGGTACAGGACTTTAGAAATATGATTGCGACAGTATGGGACTCAAGAAATATGAAATACAACTAGATAACACCAGAATGGTTTGGGTTGGAAGGGACCTTAAATCTCATCTAATTCCATACCTTGCCATGGGCAGAGACACTTTCCACTAGTCCAGGTTGCTCCAAGACCCATCCAGCCTGGCCTTGGACACTTCCAGGGATGAGGCAGGCAGTTATTTGAGTGATTTTGTGGCAAATGTTCCTATAGGCTTTTAATTTTGCTTAATCAAAACCATTCAGAGCATTGGAACCATGTTACCTGCCTGCAACTTTAAAAGCTCCCCACTTTGATCAGCACCATGTTTTCATCAATCATTTCTGCAAACCAATCTTCCCATGGACACTCCAGAACTGCCCTGTTTTCCTCCCTTTTGCTTATAACACTCCTCACATTGTGTTTGGGGGCATCATTAAATGCCCTTTTATTGCTCCCTCATTGTAAGCACCTGAGAACCAAGCAGAGCCTCAAGATTTACAGCCTATTTTAAACTCAGATAATGATGTTTAATTTGTTATTGGCTGTGTAAAGGTTAACAAAGAAATAACTCAAACTATTAGCAAAGGAATAGCACATTACAACAGGGCAATTAAGAGCTGTACCTGGCACTGCATGACAAGGCTCAACTTGTTTCCAGAGGAGCTGATGATCTACGTTCACAACTCATGGAGCACAAGGGTGGCCCACAAGTTCATCCTCTATGTACTCTATGTGTTGTTCAGTTGGATTTTATCACTAGACTTCACCAGGAGGAGCTGAGAGATGTTGTCACGCACCCACCTGGAAAGGTTGAAAGAAGTTTCTGCCCTCAGCAGTTCATAATTCTGATTTTTGGGGGTTACTCCTCTCAGAGCAGAGTAGCAGAGGGAAACAGACAGCATTTACCTGCCTGTAAAAGGAACTAAGCTTGGCTTAAACCCAGCTCAGCTGCAGTTTGAGCCACGTCTTTGTCCATAAGGTGAGTGAAATCCAGGCACATTTGTTGGCTCCAGCTGCCTCTGAATCCCTGGAAGGGTTCAAGGCCAGGCTGGATGGGACTTGGAGGAACCTGGGACAGCGGAAGGGGTCCCTGCCCATGGCAGGGGTTGGCACTGGAAGGGGTTTAAGGCCGCTCTCAGCCCAAACAATTCTGGGATTCTGTGATTCACTCCACCAGCTCTGCAGTGGGGAAGAGGCACCATCTGAGCTAATGTACTGTAAATAAACACAAATCAAAGCCCTAAGTGAGCAGATTTCAAACTGATTTTATGGCACTGCTCAAACTACACCCCAAGGCCTCGCTTTTAAAACTCCATGGCTGTGGACTCCATGGATCACACATTTTCCTGGGGAGGGAGGACTTAGCTTTTCCAATTTTATTGCAGTCTTACAGTCTATCTCTCTCTCTCTCTCTCTCTCTCTCAATCTATCTATCATTCTCATGCAGATAACCTATTTTATTTTTTTTCTCATCCTTATTCAGGCCCTTGGGCAATTGCAGGGATCAACTTTTGGAAGAGCTGGGGAGAGGTTATTGGATGTATGCCCAACAGCTTTTGGAAAAACAGAGCAGAAAATATGCAGAACTCATGGAAGAAAGACAAGCAGATGCTGCTTGAAAATATGGTTCTATTCTTATGTCAACAAATTAGTGCAAGGGCAGCCAAAAAGCCCACACAGAGGTAACACAACAAATGTGGCCTTAAGATATTGCAGGGAAACACAGACTCTCCCTGTAGGATCTGCACGAAGACCTGACTCAAGAACAGTTCCCACAGTTTGGGATCAAGGCAGTGGGAAGGCTGGGCATGAAGCAAACCCAGGCCTGAGACTTCTACAGCTGAGCTCTACAAATCTTTTCTTGAACAAATCTTTTCACTCAGAAATTATTCCAAACCACCTTCCACGGGGATGAAAAAAATACAGATGGGATTAAGGGAACATGGATTCTGCAACTTTGGCTTGAACAGCATCCATTTTATTTCCTTAAACACTCACCCAACACTGCCGCCAAAGGCAATTTCCATCAGTTCTTCCCAAACATTCTCTGGGAGAAGAATAGACCTCCAGCTGGTATCCAATGGAGTGGGAATTCAACAGCTTTAGGACTATTTCCTCTAAGCCCAGGGTCTAACTTCATGTTCATTTTAACACCTCTTTCTTCATTTTTTTCTACCTGCAAGCCCTGTGTCTTTTCTGAGCACCTCCACCCGAATTTTACCTCTCTTGGCTCTAAACTTGCAGAAACACAGTGTGTGTGTGTGTGTGTACACTTTCCCTGTAGGACTTCAGCAGAAATTCTAAGGACTCTTACTAAATTCAGTGGAACCCTCTCGTCCTACCCTTCCCCCACCTTTTTTTCTTTTTTTCCTTTTTTTCTTTCTCTTAACTCTTACCATATGTTGTAGACACCAGACATGAGTCAGACCAAGCTCCTTGAGCTGTGGGGAGGGGGAGAGGGGAAGGTTCCCTTATCAGCTAAGAGGGGTCAGCTCCCAGTCTGCCCACTCCAAACCCCAGTACAGATACCCCCCTCAAAAAGTCCCACCAGGCAGCTGAGGACTGAGGACTATTAAGGAGTTCATTAAATCAGCATGAAAATGGTGAGGTTCATTTTTTTATTGACCATAAGCTTTCTGGTGGGTGCCCAAGTCCTCAGGGTCAGTACTTGGGGTCTCCTGGGTTCAGCGGAGCCTGAGCAGAAGATAAACCTTAGATAACACTTTCATACTGAAACAAGGTGAAATCCACATCTCCCAGCTCTGGACTGGCTTTTCCACTCCTTTTTACTCTTTATCTACTCTCACCAATTTCCAGAATCTACTCCTAAAAGGACTTCCAGAAGCTTCCAGAAATTTTCAACAGCTGCATTTGATTTTGTTGCTGGGTTATCAGTCTTTAATTTCCATAAATTTCTATTCCATTCCCATCAGACCCACAGAGGCAAACAGGCAGCCTAAAAGTCCGTGGAGAAGTGATGATTTTGGGGCATATCAAAGGACCATGGAAAAGCGCAACTGGTCATTTTGGGGCAGATTATAGGTCCATGGGGAAGTGCAAGAGGTGATTTTTGGATTATAAAGTGCCATTCAGGGTATGGCAGTGGCATGAAAATCACCAGGAAATTGAATCATCCAGCTGGATTTCCTGCAGAGCCAGCTCAGACATCTCCCCACATCACATTTCCAAGCTTTTCTGGATCCATGAGCATTTGCTAACTTGGTTGTGCTCCACACAGAAGACACAGAACAGGCTCAGGCCCAAAGGTTGGACCCTTCCAAGCCCTTCCAAACCCAGCAGAGCTGGGAAATGATGATGCAGGAGCTCAGGTGGTTCTGCCTGGGATGCATTTAATGCTCCCAGCCCTGGACAGCCCTTGGCCCAGCAGCATTTGTGAGCTCTGTGCCAGCACAACCAGCAGCCCAGGGAATCCCACCTGGATACAGGAACGACCCACAGACAGGGATATGAAAGGACAAACTGCCAATTCCTTGATTAAAGAGCAGGCTTTCAGCACCCAGCAGCAGCAGCAGCTCTATTACGGCTGAGTTTCTCCCTAAGGCTACAGCACAGGAACAACACAGGCGCTTTTTGCTGCTTCTGGGAACTTGGTGTTAAAAAAAGAAAAAAAGAAAGAAGAAATACATTGATGAACTACTTTGTCATTGTTAACAGCACTGCTGACAAACTCACAGCAGGCCCACTGTGAGGAAGACAGCAGCATGTCTGCTGAATGCCTCTTGGAGCTGAGACATGTGCTCTGAATTAGGCAAGGTGTGTAAATTACGACAGCCAGAGCTCTTTGGAGAACGCCCAGGTCTGAGGGATTCTGGTGCACTTTTGTTGTTGCTGTTGCATTTCCCCGTGGTTCTCCTCTCAAAAGAAACCTTGCTCCTTGGAGAGAGCTTTAACAGGCTACTATTCCTCAAGTGTCATTTGAAAGAAATAAAAACGAAATGCTAAAAAGAAACCCCAGCTCCTTTTCCTTGTTGCATTCATTATTTTATTCTCTCTGACTGTAGCTTAACCTCAGAGGAGAAACAACCACATGAGGACGGGGGAGGAGAGAAGATGAGACACAGCCTAAAAACGTGGTTTGCCTTACAGAAAATCATGCATGAAACTGCCACACATCTGGGAACATCTGGGAATACCTTGCCTGGAACACAGGCTACCAGATGGATCCCAACAAGCTCAATTTCCATGAGTGCCCTTACCAGGGCAGGAACACCCAGAGCTGTTGTATTTTGAGGGAAATTAGGCTACACCACCCTCAATCTTTAAAAAATAACACTGAGAGAGACCTTGGAGGGACATCAGTTTGTTCTTCTACCTTCAGACAATGGGCTCAGACCATGACATTGTCCAAATTTCCTACCAGAAATTTCATAACCCTTTCAAGATGGGATTATGGATCTTTCCCTAAACATCAGCCTTATCATAGAGTCTCATATCCCACATACTCATATTCCAAACACATAACAAAGTCCCAGTCACAGATTAATTTGGACACTTGGAGGTGGTTATTTTATGCTTTCAAAAGCAAAATCCATTAACTCAATTTGAAAATTGCAAAGGAAGTGGTTCTTATTAGGAAAATTGTCCTGAAATTAGCACACAATCACCAAAATGGGAAGCTGATAATGGAAACATTAACTGAAAAATATTTTTATTACCACAGAAGCTATCAATTTAAATAATTCAAAAATACTGCTAATCAGTCCTATTCCATATGCTGCAACTTTATCTTTGAGAAAGGCTTGGGGATCTGAAGGAAAAAACAAACTATCTACCAAAAATAATCTTCAACAGTCATAATAAATTATCTTCATTATTAGTTTGCTCCTTTCAGGATTCAATTGCAGTGCAACACTTCATCATCTTTATTGGTTGAAAAAATGCTATTTTTTTCTCTCTGCAATAATTGAAAATCCACTTACAACTTCCAAGAGCTTCTTTCCAAGAGAGGAAAATTTTGTTACTCTTACTTTTTAGACTTATTCTGCAAGCACAAAGTTCCAAAGAGCTTCCAACCCATTTTAATTATCAACCATCTGAGTGGAAGTTTCCTCCTGTCAGCTGAAGCAGAGAGATGCTGAGCTGTGTGCTGAAACAGGAGAGATTCAGTGAAAGATTTGACCATCAGAACCCACCACTTCCTCCTGACTTCATCCCTTGGCTCTGGGGTTGTTGTGCTCTTCCCGTCACTGCAGCAGAGTGTGGGTGGCTTTGCACTCACAGCCACCACGGCCATTTCAGCCCCATCCTGCTGCTGTGCTCAGAAAACATTCCCATTCTGACATAATTAGTGGTTTATTGCAGGGAAAATGAACCAAATGAAACTTTATCAGCTGTTTAATTAATGCTCAGTTTGCCAGTGCTTTTCTGCCAGACATGGCTGTGTTGGACTCGTTCATCCCATGGCTCCTGCAGGGAAGGAGCCCAAATGCCAACTGGACACTGGTGCCTCCAGTGCAGCACAGAGACACTCACAGCTTTTCCAGAGCAAACACAGAGTTTAGGAGGTGCTGTGACAGATTAATCATTGCTGGTGTCAGCTCCCGCTACGGAACCAGATACAAACCCATCTTCCCTCAGGAAAGCAAGTGCAAATTAGAAGCCAAAGGGTCAGCAAGAGAAGCCGCATCTTCTGTTTGATAAGGAAAAGCCACCACTATCATGGTCTCCTAACCAACCTGACACTGCATTACTTTTTTTCAAATTTATTTATGGTTATGTCACTCTGGTAAAATAAATTTGGACACCAGTTGCCTGTCAGTCCTATTTGGACTATTTCCCATACAGAGATGTACCAGCTGGACAAATTTTAGGCTGACATCCAAAGCTGGGAGAGTATTTTGATGCAGCAGAAACAAGACTTGCATTAGCTCAGTTCAGGGATTTTCCTTCCTTGTTTACAAGCCATGAAAGGCACCATTGAATTTCCGACACTGTCACCTTCTAGCTAAACAGACATTTACCTCTGGCTCCCCTTAGCTTCCAGCTTTCCTCTCTCTATTCCAGTCCTAAATCCATCAGGTGTGTGGAAACAGGGGACAGGTTGAGTCATTTCTCCTGTGGATGACAGCAGGCACATCCCTGATATCCATCCCTGGCTCCCCAGCCACAGCCAAGCCCTGGCTGTTGACATTTTACACTGGGAGGTGACAGTGCATTCACATCCTTCCTCCTCAGATCACATCCTGCTCCCCTGCCACAGCATTCCCACCTGCTCCAAGCACTCTGTAAGTTCCAGGCAGTATTACACAGCACATTTCCAGACTTGCTTTACTCTCACTTTGAGCCATGGTACCACAGCTCTGCTTTAACAATCCCAAATATCATTGGTAACAAGCCAGGCTGATGTTTGTGATGACCTAGACCAGGCTCAAAAGCTGCAAGTCACAATTTTTCCATACCAGAGCTGAAACTGAAAAATATTAACCTTTTTATTATTTTTCTTTCACGGTTTTGTCCCTCTTATTTATGGAATCTAATTGAGGCCTTCCTACCCAAACCAGTCAGGTCTGCTAAAATTGAAGTAAAGACATTTTAAATTACTTGGTTAAGTGGAAGTTTATCAGATATTATTCAAAATTGGAGTCCCTGGCTTCTGCTTTTCTGGTAATTCCATATCTTTTCCTGCATCATAATTAGCAGGGCTGTCTCATCTCCTCATATCCTACAGGATAGATTTTCTTAATGGCTGGGATGATGGTGTAACATTTTCCCATTGTTCAAAATAGAAGGCCAACTCCCAAATCTGAGAAGAGCCAAAGAATTCAGCAATCTCAATCTCCTTTCAGGACACGAGATGAGCGCAGAGAGAAGCATGTAGGAACAAAGGGAAAGCCAATCTCTGTGAGAAAACCATCGCAACAGGTAAAGGGAGGTGGAACGTTGTTGTTGTCAAGCTATAACTCTATAAATACATCCTGGCTTGACAAATTCTTGACGAAAAAGCCAGTGAGTGTGTGCTGTTATTGGCCTGATGAGCTGACTGTGAAATGCGAGCTAAAGACAGCTCCCTAGTGGCTGCGGGAGCCGGGCAGAGCCCGCACAGCCATCAGCGCTCGGATTCATCCCCAGCCGGGAATTCTGCATCCCGGGCCGGCTCCTGCTCAGCAGGGAAGGTGTTAAAATGCACAGCCCTCCCTGCACACAGGGTTTAGCTCCTCCATGACCCCTCCTCGCACAGAACACAGAAGCAACTCATCAATTTGGTCACCTGCTCCCGGCTGCAAAACACTCACCAGGCTCCCCCGAATATCCCCTGTTGGGAAGGATGAAAGTTTGACAAGGAAGTCTCACAGATATGTATGTTTATGCATCCCTCATTTTGGCTCTTACAATCCCCCAAAATAACACAGCAACACCTTGAGGAGGGAATCCAGAAAGATTTTTAAATGTAGAATCTGAGGAAGGAACAGAAATGAAAGCAAGTTTTGATATAGAAGAAAAGAATTGCTGAGCCAGTCTTACTGGATAACCAAGGAGACAAAGGGTGTTAGTTAGAAAAGGGTTTTATGGCTTAGAGCAAAGGATAAACCCACCCCAAACAAGATGATGTTTTTACCAAGCAGAAAGGTAGCACAGGCAAACAAGGCAGCAAATGTTGCAGGTAGAAAAAAAGTTTCAGAATTTTCCACTGCAAGAAAACTGAAAAACAACTTCTAGCTTAAACTGTGATGTACTGACTTTTAATGATTGGAGAACAGTAACATGAATATGGTAATTACAGTAGTTATGATAGGCTGTAGATAATAGTTAAGTTATGGTTTGGTTCTGCTGTATGAAGATGCTCAGCAAAGAAAAGTAAATAATGCATTGTAACCAAAACCAAAGGGTGTCCTGGCCTGCCTGCAGCTGGAGCTGACAGCTGTGGGCACAGCTCTGTCACCCACAGCCCTGGGCTGCTGTAACCTCTTGGATGGAATAAACTGCATTTTGGATACAATAAACTGCATTTTGCATACAATAAACTGCATTTTGTATACAATAAACTGCACTCTGTACACAATAAACTGCAGTTTGAAGAGCTGCAAGGAGTCCTGCATCCCTCATTTTGGCCCTTACAATCCCCCAAAACAACACAGCAACACCATGAGGAGGGAATCCAGGCAGCTGCTCACAGTGCCACCTGCAGAACTCCCAAATATTTTGTGTGACCTTTCATCCTACAAATTTATTTATTTCCAAACAGCAGCCACCTCCCTCTGTACCTGACAGCTTACAAGCACTGAGCTCACCCAAGGAGATTTACAGGAGGAAAACTGAGAAGTCAAACACCCTAACCTGCAGGATTCCTATCTTATTTTAAACTCGGCTTTCAACATTTAACATGCAAGCCTTTATTATTATTATTATTATTATTGTTTCCCCCAAATTTGCTTTTAAAGATTAAAAAGGGATTTGCAGAATTTTGCATCGTTTCAGTTTAAGAATATGCTGATAAATCTGGGGTTGGAAAAACAGCTCAAAATTGATCACTGCTGGTTCTCAAACACAAATATTCAGATGTTCATGCAGAGAAACTTCATTTCTATGAAGACAACTGCAAAAGCCCTGGAAGATCCCCCTAAATAGAGGAAATTCAATACAGTTGGCAGCGTAGCCAGTACTGATTACACACACAAACCTTGCCTGCTCACACATCATGCTTCTATTTTTAGATTTTTAGGAAACAAAGAGCCCTTATTAATGGCTAAATCCTTGTTTGGGGTAAAGGGAAGGGAATAATTTTGTTTATATTTCTCCATCAGCCTGCTGGCTTTCACACAAAGCTCTGAAGCAATTACACTGGCTGGTGCACTGGATGAGAGATTTAGCAAACATCATTAATGTGATTATTCATTTACTTCATTGAGGTCTTTCTTCTCCTGTTCCTGGGTACAGCATATTGAGGGTCTGACACGTCCCTGGGCCAGTGGATGTAACTCCCACCAATGTTGGACACCTGCCTTCAGGGAAGCAACTCTCCAAGCAGGAGATTTTTAATAAAATACAGCAAGAGATTCCTGAGCAGGACCACGCCAGGGAGTGCACAGGATGACCTAATCCAGATGGAAAAGACCCAAATTTTATCACTCTGATTCCACTCACAAAGCCGCCCAAAACTGGAGGGCTCACAGAGAAGGACACCGCAAGCACATTGTGGACACTGCAGGTTAAATTTTCTTTTTGGACCCTGATAAAAGGCACAGCTCATTCTCTCTCCTGGAACACTCATGTTATGTACATTCGATATAATGATCTAGAACGGAATCCTTAAATTCAAAAGCAATATGCTGGAGAGGGCTTCATTTTCAAAAGTTCTCAGGAGCCAGCAATTTCTATAATATCAGCTCTTGCCTTTAGACTGATTTTTGCAAGCCAGCCAGTAGATTTGGACTCTAATTACTGCTTTAAACTCCTAGGCAGCATGGCAGATCTGGTCTAAATAGCAATGGGAGAGCTAAAGATTCAAATTTTGAAGTCCAAGACCTTGGTGAATAAGCAGGTGAGCTTCAGGGAAGGTTTCCAGCTGCTGGTTAAGGCACAATCTGCCACCAGCAGTGGTAAAATCCATCCCTTCAGTGCTGTCAGCAGAACTGTCCTGATGTCACTGTTAGAAGACCTCCTGCCACTCCTTTAGGAGTTCCTAAGCCTTTTAGAACTCTCAAATGATGGATGACTACAAAGTCTTGCTGGGCCACAGTAACCAGGCTCTGTGTTACCACCAGTGACAAAGTGCATCTGCATTCCAAGTTGAAACCCATTCAGGGCAAAAGATGAAGTGTGAGATGGCAGTGCAGACAAGCTGATCAGATAATGGCATCATCCTGCACAACACAGGGCACGGTTACGTTAAATGGAATTGTTTGGTGACTTTCTCCTCGGCCCACCTACCCAGCACACGAGGCTCCAGATTTCAACAGAAGATACAGGGGTAAACATCAGGGAAAACTGCTGCTGCTCAGGGTTTAGCTTAGATGAGCATCCAGCTAAGCAGAGGAGCCTGAAAAATCTCATTAAAAGTCTCCTTAATATAGACTCTTCCTCCTTCTAAATCACATTTATACAAATTGTCTGTCCCCATTTCTCAGAGCACATTTACAGCCATTCGTGTGTAGGACTCAATGTATAAAGGGGCCATTCTTACCCAGCTCAGCCCAAGAACAAGGCTCCAGGCTGAGACAAAACCTTGGGAAAAGGACAGCCCACAGTTCCTGTCAGCACAGGTAGGCAGCTCTGCCTGCTCACAGCAGGAGCTCTGAAATCTGCTGGGCACAGCATCCACTGAGGGGCCTCTGTCGATTCTGCTCTCCCCAAGTGGAGCTTTCACCCTCACAAAAATTTGTTCCTTTTTTATTGCTCTCCTTTTTAGCTCTAGTAATTTGAGGAGATAACTTCTACCAGTACAGTCTGATTCAAATTTCCAAGCAATAAATGGGAATATTTTGGGGTTTGGGGTCCGATTCTGCTCTCCCAGACTGAGGAGGGAGATGGGCCAGGCTAGTTCTGGCACTGGCACAGGGAGTGAATTCCATCATCTCTGTGTCCTGCTTTGCCTTCTTTACATCCAACCCCTTTCTCCCACTCCATGAAACAACCTCTCACTTCTTCCTTGCTGTCCCAATCCCCCAGGGTATTTCACCCCACTATTTTTCTAAGCCTGTTCAGATACCAATATAAGGCAACTGGAGATTAAAACCCCCAACAGAATGGGGAGAGATGAAGCTCATTATAGTAAATAATATTAAATTGGGCAAGGGTGAATCTATTGCAGCCTTACAAACATTAGAACTTCTTGCACCAACACAGCACAGGGGAGCTCTGCCTCTCCCCAGGCAGGGGAATTTGGGTTGATCCCTCCTTTGGGGTCCCAGCAGGGCCCTGCCAAGGCCTGGAGAGCCTCATTAAGGTGCATTGCAGAATATCTCAGAATAAAACCCAGATTCAGGCATGAAATGTGGCAGGTTTGGGTTTTTTTTATCCAGCTCTTCACTTTCCCCAGCACAATGTGAATCTTCCTCCAATCCCACTCTTCACTGCAGTCTTGCCACAGGCAATGCTGCCTGTTGATAATACCAGCCTTTGTGTGCACCTCCAGAATGAAGGGACATGCAGGGGAATTTGGGGACTGCAGGGAGATGATTTCAAACTGAACCTTAAAAAAAGGAGAACGTGCAGAGCTGGGTGGTGTGAGGTAAGAAAAAAATGCTCTCGCCTCTGATCTGTACTATAGATGTCCCCATGTCCCACTGCCACACACACATCACTCTCCCTTCTGTCAGCACTGGCTATTGAGGGGGGATCAGCTGGAGCTCAGCAATTTGGGAAGGTCCACTGTCCTGCCACACTGGCTGCAGGACTATTTTTGACTCAAGGAGCCCACAACCCAAACCAATCACAGCTGAACAGCAAGAGCTTCCTTCTGTGAAATTTAAATTAAAAGGTGTTAGGAGTAGTCATTTCACTCCCAGAGTCTTTACCAATTAAGCCAAGTGTTCAATATGGTCAGGTCACCCTCTAATTTGGATTTTTCACCCACCCACATGTCAACTCAAAAAAAAAAGATTTTAAAAATTAAAATTATTGTTGCAAGTTGCTCAGCTTAACATAAAGCAAGAGCATAGTGAAGGCTAGTGGTGAATACTGCTGCAAGGGACTGCACAGCCTGACCCTTACTCCTAATCCCCTGTAAATTCACCCAAAAAGTCACGAACTACATAATATTAGTTCTTACAGACTGACATATTTCCCTGATCTTTCATGGGCCACATGGGGAAACAGTTTTCGCCTGATCTGAATGAAGAAGAAAAACAGTGATCCTAATCAACCATTTACCCTTAGTGGCTTCCCTAAACAAATCTGGGAAAGAGCTTAAAGGCTTGGGAATATCCTCGACCCTGCTTGATGCACTGTAATAACCCTACCTAATTATACTGATATAAAAACTAATTGGAAAGATAGCAAATGTCAGGGTAAGATGCAAATTGTAGGGTGTTAATTGCTGAACAGGTGCTGGAATAGAATTAAATGAGCATCTTGATTAGGAGAGTGGAAAAAACAAATGTGGACCCCGAAATCAAGTTGGCCACGTGAATTATTTAGCAGCCTCCTCGTAGCAGCAAGGAGGTCGTGTGGATGTGACCTCTGCTTTGTGAGGGGTGGGCTGGCAAACAATGGTGAACTCCAGCAGAAAGCATGGCTCAGGAGACAGAGATGGGACTGTGGGACAGGGAAATTTTCACTGGGATAAGGGAGGAGGATTTTTTGCATAACAAGACAAGGGGAAGTTTTCTGTGTGGATTATGGGGGTGATACAGAATCACTGATCCCACAGAAGCCCTGAGTGCAGGAGAACACTCAGGTGTCCCACCTGGGCCCTCTGCAATGACGTTACTGCAAATATTTGGGGGTATGAGACCTGGCCCAAAGAAAAATGGACTAAAAGCCAGATTTTGTGTCTGCCCACAGCAGGAATTCCCTCCACAGCCAGCAGCCCTGCAGTGACACCAGCATGGCAGTAAATTGTTTTCACACGGACCCTTCAAAACCCATCTCATGTTCCAGTTGCCACTCAGTGCCCAGCAAATACATCAGATCAAATTGCATCAATTAGAACCAGAAGTCTGGAAACAGGAGACCCCATCATTAGCAAGGATTATTTGGGGCAGAAGAGTAATCTTCATTAAAGATTTTATCCCTACTTTTTAATCTGAGATTACTTTATCTTGGTGAAACAATTAGAATGCTACATGAGCATGCTGAGTATAGAACCAGGTTTTATAAAGAAAAATTTCTTATTTTCAAAGAGTTTCAACAAGTGACAAAACCTACTGAAATGTTTTGCCAGTTATACAAAAAATAAAAATTATGAAGAATTCTGGAATACAATTTTTAAGAAACTACCAAAATGTTTAAATAGTTATTCAGTTTTATGAATTACTTTACACATAATGGTTCAAACAGATGTGGTGTGGGGAGAAAACAAGCATTTTGTTTGAATCCATTTAATAAACAAAAACATTTCCATGTACAGCAGTAATCACTATTAGGGGCAAGTTGAAATTATTGCATTGTTTAGGAAACAGCCACAGACTCAGTGTAGAGCAGGATCCCAATTCCTTAGGCACAGCACAAACCCCCTGCACTCCAGAGTTTCCCAGAGAGAAAGAATAGAGAAAGAATAGCTGAAACACAAGAAAGACAGGACAGTTGTCCTGGACAGCCCTAAAATATGAGGAGCCTAAAAGAGATATTTAAATTAATGTAGGGAAGAGCCAAATGTGAGGCTTTTAATGCAGTCAATGAAGCGCAGAGGACCCACAGCATAAAAGCTGGATCTTGATATTTTGTCACTAACTCACTACACTCTCCTTTTAAATGTTGTGTTACAGAATATTCCTGCAGCACAGTGCTCTGCAGTTGTCTCCAGACTAATTCTCCATTAAATAAAGTTTTGCAGGAGACAGCACAAAGCAGAGTTCATACAGACAATAGGACAGGACTTGCAATATTCCTCTGACAGCAGGCACTGGATGGGGCTCAGGCAGAGGGGGGAATACAACCCTTCATCTCCTGACAGTTCCTCCAGAGGAAAAACCAACCTGCGCAAGGTGACAGCCGGTGTCAGTGACACAGAGACGCAGAGCGTGAGAGGGCAGAGCCCTTTCCCCCACCCAAACACAGAAATCTCAATAAAAAACATCTGCAATGGTGCCAAACCTTCAGAAAGGGACATTTTTACACCACGAAATGCAAAACAGAGACAAGAAAGCATCTAGGAAATGCAAGAAAGGGACAATATGCTGCTCCAAGGTGGGTCTGCACACACGTAGAGGATGTGCTGCCATCACCCTGTGTCAGAGGGACAGGGATCATGGCAGGGATGAAATATCTCACACAGACCTTTGGGGACAAAGGGGGATGAATCCTTAACACCGAAAACTGAAGATCTATGTCACTGGGAGCTCTCTGCCCTTTGCATCGGGGGACTTGACATACCACAGGTGAGAGAAGAAAGGAGTGGGCACCACTTCCCATTGCCAGGCCCCTGGCTGGACACACCAACCCATCACCCACAGCCATCCCTCCCTCCTGGAGCTGCCATTCCCATTCCCAGTCCCTTGGGTGGATGCACCAACCCATTATCCACAGCTCCCTCCTGGGGCTGCCATTCCCATTCCCATTCCCATGCCCCTGGGTGGACACACCAGCCCGTTACCCACAGGGAGCTGCCAGGCTCCCTCCCTGCTGCACACTCCTGCCCTTCAGTGCTCCAGGCTGGGCTGGAAGCAGCTGCAGGGAAAAACTGGCTCAGGGAATTTTCCAAGTTCAGCTCCATGTCTCGGAGGGGAGGGGGCTGAAACTCAAATCCAGTCGTGTCTTGATGGAACTTCACTGTTCAGGGGCATGAAGGACCTGAAATGTGTCTTGGGGAGGAGGTGGTGGTGGCAGAGAGACTCAAATCATGACCTGAGCAAATTCCTGGGAGTTTTGGTAAAATCCTGAAGATTTGGTACCTGGAATGAGCTCAGTTGTGCTGCAGGTTTATACTGGGATGTGGAACTGGCGTGTTAAAAACCACCCTGTGCTGCTCTGCCAATGCTTGCACTGCCCCAAAACAGCTCTGAAACAGCTCTTAGATAGAGAGAAAAGTAAAGGACATGGAAGATAGAGAGAAAAATTATTATTATGATTGTTATTATTATTGTCAACACTCTTATTAAAGCTTGCAGAAAGATCAAACCTCACACCGTCCTGCAGCTGCAGCAATGTGAAAGGGAAATCTTTCACACACCAAAGATCTGAAATACAGGAATATTCCTCATAAAAACTCATTCAGAGGTTACAAAATGCTAGAATTAGGACAAAATAACTAACTCTAAATTAAATCCTCTTGGACATATCCAGTACAATCCTGAACTCTATGATGATATTTTATTATTCTAAAGAGCCATCAATTTATGAGTGCAGAAAAACTGAACTTCATGAAGATATAATATTTTTACAGACAAATATAACATCTAATAATTTAATATATAATAATAACAACACATAATGTATAAGGTAACTATTTAAAATATATTGTATTGTAGGTATATGTAAATATTATACTACATACTACATACTACATACTATATACTATATACTGTATTAATATAATATATAATATATAATTTATAATATATAATATATAATATATATCTATATAAAATACTATATTATAAATGTATCTATTTCTCTGTAAAAATAAAACCCGAGGGGTACACACTCCATCCCAGAAATGGTTTCAGTCTCTGCTTCTGGAGGGCAGCTACATTTTATTTATAAGTTTATATATATATAAATTCCTGGGCAGAACCAGTGTCCTGCCCGTGCTGCTTGGCTGAAGAGAAAGAACTGACAGTGACACTTCTGAAGGCACCAAAGGAAAGCTGGAAAAAGAGAGAACCAGATGTCCCTGAAGGAATGCTGGGAAATGTTTCAGATAAAGAGGAAGGGGGGGGGGGGGTAAAAACCAAAACATCCAAAACATCCCAGAGGATGGGGGGGTTTTTGAGGTTCTGTGACCAAGTGACACTGACACAACACTATACAGCTTTTTCTCCCCTCTTTAGCAGAGGAATTTTGACTGGGCAGATACTTTGTCAGCATCAAAGGGAAGGATTTGTACTGGCAGGGATTCAGCTGGAAAAGTTGTGGTTACTTTTCCTCCAGGCCCTGAGCACCCACATTCCCAAAGAGAGTAAAGATTTGGAAAACCAAATTCAAGCACTCCTAATGCAAATGACAATTTATTGAAGCACTCCTAATCCAGGTTACAATCCAGCACACGCAAGATTGAAGACCCAGGAAACTTTCTAGCAGCCATCAATTCCAAGATCATTTCCACAGTAAAAACTAAAGGTAGGTGGGTGTAGGAGGCAGAACTCAGCTTTATCAGCCACCCAAAACTGCATTTTGTGGTTTAGAGCCATCCAAACACAAGAACCTCAAGTGTCATCTTTTCAAAAAAGGCACCTTCAAGATCTGAATTTTCTTACAGAAATGTTGTGACTGTGAAAGAAAGCAGGACCCCTAATATCAATCTTTTCAGTTTCACTTTTCTTTTCAAGACTTACTATTTAAACTATTTACACACACCCTTCTTGGTGTCGATGCTAGATAATACAAAGTGTTAATTGCTTTGCTGAACCAGGATCCATTTAAATTAACTTTTTATGATAGGAAAACCTAAGCACACCTCTTAAAAATTAATTAAATATGATTTGTAAGACATCAGCACTCAGCTTTAATTTCTTTATGCCATGAGCTGGCTTCATGTGTTTGTTGTGTGCTGTTTCCAGCTGCTGTAAGCACCTCTGGAATCGCCCTCCCTCTTCCCAAACACTCCAGGATGTTCCTCTCAGGTTTGGTTTGGGAAAAGAACCTGAGTGTTCCTGGTTGATGCAAACCCACCTGGTGCTGCTGTGCCCTCACAACAGCTCTGGGACACAGAGCCAGACAATTCCTTTTTCCCTTTCTCATACAAACCTCTCCCACTGAGCTGCAGAGAGCCAAGGCAAGGACCCAGAGGGGAAATGAAGGAGTGGAAAAGTTTTCCCCTGGAGCAAAAGAAGAGACCTAAGCAGAGAGCAGGGGAACACCTGCAATAATCAAGCTGAAAAGCACAGAGTGTGCAGAATTCCTCACACGTTCCATGGAGAAAGTTGCCAGGTTCTTTGAGAGAAGCATTGGGAATGCAAGGGAAGGACAGTCAGAGGAGAGGCTTCCTACAGGCTACACCCAAAACTATTGTTTCTTTTTTTTTTTCTGTTTATATAGATATAAAACCACTTCTGGAATACTTAAATACAACCTTCCTGCTGCTTCCACTGAAATAAATAATGGATTTGCACAAGATAAATACCCAAACCCATAGTACACCATGCACATGGGAGCTTTGGTGGTTGTTCTCTGCTGGAATAATTTTGATTTTTTTTTTTTTTTTAATCTCATTCAGCATGAAAAATGCCATTTTTTGGTGAAAACAGCCTTACGTCAAGCCCTGTCAGTGACAGCCACTGAGAAGGGCAAGAGATTAAAAGCCACCACAGGGCAACCAGTTGCCACTTGATTTTATTTTATTTCCTTGAAACAAGCCTTTGTAGGAAGACACAAACTCATGGAGGGAAGAGCTGTTTGCCTAATGGGTTGGCAGCCACTGAGACTGAACAAGCTGACTGCTTAAAAACAACTCAGGAGCCACAGTAAAAGATAGAAAATTATTGCTTCCTGTCATGACCAAATATTAAACACAGCACACACCTAATGGCTCTATCACTCCCCAGGGAAGGAGCTTTATGAACAATAAAATCCCAGCAGACTTGCACTGTTTGGACTCAGAAGCCTCATTATGGGCTCACTGATCCAATACAATTCACAGGCTGGATGGACTCCACTTGGAGGAAAAGCCACCAAATGTGGAGCTGTAAGTGGGATGCCCATGGAGATATTAGCATTTATTTGTGAGGAAAAGTAGCAGAGGAGATGGAGAGAAAAAGGAATAATAATAAGGAGTAAAAAGAAGGATGGCTCAGATGAGAGCAGCATATTAAGGATCCAAAGCAGGGAGAAAGATGGGAATGTGAGTCCCAGCTGCAGGGGGGAAATGCTGTTCCAGGACATGATCCAGCCTGGAATACAGGACTTGGGTTCCACTCCTTCATGTGGAGTGTGTCCTACATCCTGTCTCCCACATCATCCTGGGCAAAACATAGCTTTAAAATCACATCTCCAGCTGATTTAAGCTTCAGATGCACATTTTGTACTTTCAGTCTCAATCTTTTCTTCACTTCACAAGGATTTGGGATGATGTTCCAAGCACGACAAATTGTTTCATCTCCCATCTGAAAGCAGGAACACATTAATTGGGAGAACTTTGAGGTGAAGAAATCGCCTTCAGAGAGGCTGAAACCCTGGGATGTTTACAGGGCAGAAAATATGGGAGATCCCACCAGAAACAGATGGTGAAAGGAACACACAGGGAAGGGATGAAGAGAAAAACAAAAGGTTCAAAAGGAAAGCCAGAGGCAGTAACTAACAAGCTTAGGGCAGATGAAGTGACAAGTCCATAAAACCAGGTCTAGACAGAGGCCAAGAGGAGTGCAAAAGTGAGAAGAGGATTTCAGGTCATAAATACACAGAGGATGCTTTCATTAGGATGCAAATACTCTGAAATATTGGCATTTTTATTGATGAGTGCAGATGGAGCCAGGCAAACACAGAGCCAAGGAGTGGAGCTGCGCAGATCCCATGTCACACACTGCTGCTCTACATAACCAGAATTTCTTCTGTGCTGTTTGCACAGTGAATTTATCCTCAACTTCTATTCCCAGAGGTGCTTTAGTCCATGGGAAACTTGTTCTTCATTCCCCTTTCCACTACTTCCAACCTCATTGATTCCAATGGCTCCTTACTCTGCTCTCTGTCCTTCTGAGGTCAGCAGCCCCTTAACCTCCTCATTCACTGTTTATGAGCACAAACTGCCCCAAATTCTCCCTATTTACAGGGAAAAGCCCCAATCTAAAAAGAAACAAGGATTCTCCTACACCATGTGTAAGCTTTACTCCCATCTTTGCATTTCTCATGCAGGATTTAGCCCAAGCACCATCAACATTTTTATCTCAACTGATCTAACGAGATTGGAATCCATCCATGCTTGTGTCCAGGGTGCTCTAGAGCATCAGGGAAGTTTATCTTATTAATGCAGAACTGCTAAAAAACTGCTAAAAAATCCTTTGGGTCTTGTCTTCATTGGACTTATTTTCTTAAGGCTTCCAGGCAGTAGCAGAAATAGTTAGATTTTATTTTATAAATTCTATAAGGTGCCCTTGCTTAGGGTCAGCCATGTTTTCCTCACAGTTCCCAGATCAGGACATGAGCAAACTGTTGTGGTTACAGATTTAATGGAACTGAAGTGATCAGTATTGGTGGGCACTCCCACACATCCCAAAAGATCTCTCTCTGTTTGAGGGCAGTGACAGCACATGGCCAGGAGAAAATCTGCACAAAACAGAAATGGAAACAGGTGGAAATAAGATTCCAGCTCTGTTTAATTCCCCAATAATCTGTGCTTGAGACCAGCAGTGATTTTAAACCCATCTCATTTCTTGCTCCATTCCAGAACAGCAGCACCTCCAGCCCAGGCAGCAGCAACCAACAGTGCTGGGGGAGAGAAACTTGGGAAATTGCACAAATCCTGAGTATTTCCACACGTCAGTCCTCAGCAACTGTGTCTTTGTGTTCTCAGGCAAAGTCAGAAAATCACATACATAGTTTATAGCTAAACACAGACCCTGTGAATGGCTACAAAAATACAGGGACTGTGATGGGAAGAAAGGAGCAGAACCCAGGACTTCCACGGACCCAACCAGTCCATTCTTCATTTTTCCAGCACACTCATAAAGATATTTAAGCTTCTTCTGACTCACCAGCTTGCTGGAATATCTGTTGTCTGTCAACATTAAATGAAAAAGATTAAATGACACAAGCTACTCTCCAGTTTAGTCTGTTTACAAGCTTTAAGTGTTTACACACATCAAAGATTTCAAGATGTTTTGGACAGCAAACTAGTAAAGAATTTTCTTTTTGTCTGAAAGAAAGGAGAAAATAAAAAGAAACAAACAAATTAGGCACTAAGAGAACCACTTGTCAAATGGCTGGGATAGTGCAATTTGAAGTTACTGACTCCCCACAAACATCCAGTCTACTAAAAAATTCATAAAGAGACAGATGGCACAACAGCAGCTCCTTGCAGGAGAGCAGGGTTTAGCAGTGAACAAAGGACTTTGACTCCCTAGGACAAGGGGAGAGATCATTGTGGGTTTTGGGGCTTGGAAGGGGGGACTGGGGCGCGCAGGGAAGAGCTCCTGCTTTCACCCCACAGCAGCAACACAGCCCAGACATCCCTTCTGCCTTGGCAGACTCACAGGGGCCACAGAGAACAGGGCACAACAGGAACAACCCAACTCTGCCATGCAGATTCAATCCTCCTGGCACCAGGAATGTGAAAAATAAACCCCAAAAACTCCTATTCAGGGATCTGAAACCACTTTCCACAGGCAGGTAGTTGCTAATGCTTTGTATTAAGGGGGAAACTGAGGCACAGACTTATGTCACTAAAGGTGCCAGGGCAACCCACTGCCAGTGGGGATTTGATCCAGGCCTCTCCAGCCCTGCTGTTCTGCCTCTGAGCATGAGGAAATATCCTTATGTTACCCAGTGGGTTTTGGAATCACCCCAAAGGGAGGTGTAAGGGACAAAGTCCTTTTCAGGTGGCTGAGATGAAGAGAAAAAGAAGAAAAAGAGAAAAGAAAGAAAAAAAGATAAAAAAATCCCAATCAGAAGTCTGCACTTATCTGAAGTTAGATCCTTCAAAATGAAAATTCATCTATGTGTTCTTTTGGGGTTTTCAGGCAGAGGGCAGTGGGGTGGCAGGGAGGGACACACACACACAGACACACACAGAAGATGTAAAGCCCATCCCTATGAACCCTGAAGGGATTTTTAGTGCCTGTGGGAGAGCTCAGCCCTCGGTCCCTGCAGCAGGGATGGAAACCTCAATTCCAGGGGAAGGGATGGACCCCCATGGCACAGAGATGCCATCCAGGCTCTGCTGCGCCTTCCAGAGAGGCTGACAAGTCACCAGCTGTGCTCAGGCCTTGGCTTTTTGTTAAAGAACAGCTACAAAAGCCTCATTTTTTCTCTTGCAGCAGCTGATCCACGCTGCCCTTCAGCACCCCCAAAGCAGGGTGCCCAGGGCTGAGCTGGTGCCCTGGGTGCTGACCCAGCTGGAGATGCTGGACACTGCTCTCCATCCCAGCCATCCACTCCAGTCCCCTCCATTCACCCCCCAGCAACAATCACTATAAATATATTAATTTATTTATAGTGGCAACACACACCAGACCCTTCCCAGGACAAATAGGAACAGTTTAGGAAAAGGAGTTTAGTTAAAAGCAGAAGGAATTGGACCCAATGTCTCAGATTCTAAAAGAACCTGAGCTGAAAGACCTCATTTCATGAGCCCAAAGGGAGCACAGGACCACAGAGGCAGCAGCCACAAACAGCACAGGGTTTGTGCTCCCAGCTTTTCCTGCTATTCTGAGAAGTTTCCCTTCTAGGAACAAAAAAATTCTGTCCCACCCTACTGACACTGCATTGTTAATTGAATTAAGATATTCATTTGAATGACGTGAAATTTTCTTTTGACTGTTTAAGATGTTTCATTTGAATTACATGTAAATTTCTTTTGACTGGTTCTCTCTATTAGAAAAGGGTGGGGGGGAAAGGTAAAAAACTAAAAAATCAACATTTTCAACTAAAAAACTCACCTTTGTACCACAGAGGCTTCAATTAAACCACAGCTTAAGTAAACTCAGTAAAGCATTAAGGGTAACAAGTACACAAAACAACCTCCTCTAAAGAGCTTGAATCTTCAAGGATACAAAGAAAATTAACAAAAAAATCAAAAGGTCATTGCCATTTGATGAATTTATATCCAAAACTACACAACTCACCTACAATGAGAGAGAAAATCTGCAGTAAAGTGATTAATTAAATTAATTTGCATCTTCCACGACCTCTTAATCCTCATACCAAGGTTCTTTTTATTTGCATAAGCAGGGTAGGAAAGGCAACAATCTGAGTAATTCTAGCACAGGTGTAACAAAGTACAGTTTTCAGTTGGAAGTGCCATCTTCAAAGGAATGAGCTTCCATCCAAAAGTTCCCCAGCACCCACATCTCATGTCCCTGCCTGTAATTTCCATAAAGGAAACACAAAATTCACTCTCCAGTTTCAAGGAACTACCAGGAACATCAAGAACCAGCACTTCAGCCATGAGAGAAGGGGGAAAAGAGATAATATTTACATATATGATGTCTCTTAAACCAACCAATTCCACAGATACTGACTTCCGAAGGCAAGCAGAAATCCAGGATGAATCCACCACAGGAACACCAGAACCAGCTTAGCTCTCACTAATTCTGGTTGTGCACACAAAGTTAAAGCTTGCTGTGACATTTTGAGAGCTGATTCTGGCTCATGTTGTCCCAAACCTTGGAATGCAAGTGCTTCTGGATTAAAAATGCCATCCCAGGTCCCTCCAGCCCTGTGCTCCTGTGGAATTCCCAGCAGCTCTGCGGGATCTGAGCTGTGCCATCCCTGTTAGTCAGAGGCATCCCTCTGAAATCCAATTCTGTCCAGAGTTACACTGGAATTCTGGCTCAGAACATCACAGGAACCAAAATATTCCAATGTATCCTGCACACCTCTGCCAGCAGGAGAGGGCACACACTGCATTTCAGTGGAGAAGTTCCCTTTCATATGGAAACGTTCTCATTTCCAAGAGGGAGTGGAAAAATAACTGCAAGGGCCTTCGGATCTAAATCCAGTCCCCAGAGCAAAGGTCACTGCAAAAATGTTTTATTCAGCATCAGAACTTTTGGAATTCTTTCAAGGAGGAGAAAAAACCCAACAACAACAACAACAGGGCTGACATTTTTTTCCCACTGAACTATTTCTTGCTTTTCAAACAGGGTTACAAGTCCCCAGGATTTGGTGAACACCAGGGAATTGTGTCTCCCTCCAGCACACAGCAGGTAAAAAAGTGGGGAGAGAAACAAATAAAGGGGAAATCACTATATTGATGATGGTGTTACAGTTGAACTTGGTGATTTTAGGGACTTTTCTAATCTCAAAGATTCTGGAATTTTATTCCATGGAAATTCTGATTCACTTTGCCCACACTGCTTAGGCAGAGCTCTGTACAACACAAAGATGTTTTTGCAATTCTCCTCTCTCCATTTTCCTTTTTTCCCTTCTCCAGAGACATGAGACAATGCCACAGCCAGGTTGGTACATGGCAGATTTTTACACTGACCTATCATTTCACACCAGGGAAAAACACCTGTATTTCAATCACTATTTAAAGAAAACCTGTGGTTCATTTTAAATTAACAGCAACCCACCATGAAGACATCCCTGAGCTGAAAATATCACCATATTTATTGATCCACATGGCTGCAAGGTGCACTTCAGAAATTACATTCCACCTGCTGCCAAGTCCCTAAGCAGAGGTGCTTTCCTTTCAAGAAGCTCTAGAAAGACCCTCTAAATAAATCTAAGCTGCTGTCCAGCAGGTCCAGAGCACACAGGACTCTCCTTGTTTGAAAGACAATAAAAAATGACCCCAGAGGGTGCATTTAGAGGCGTGGAGTGTGCAGCTCAGCTGTGCTTTGGTGCTGTGCAGGGGGGTGAGGATGACAGAGGAGCCAAGGCTGTCTCTGTGCACAGACAGGCACAGAGCACAGCTCTGCTGCTTGATTTGCATTGCATGTGCTGGTGGAGATGTGGCTCACAGGATTATCCCTCACTCCTCAGGCCCTGCTCCGCTGGGTGAGGAGGCAGAACAGAAATAACTGTGCAGAAATAACTCTGCCAGAAGGAGGAGTCACTCTCTTGATGCTGCACCACCAGTTAGTGGTAAAAAAAAAGGATAATATTTAGCTTTGAGTTTTGCTTCTTTCAGCAAGCCAAGCCTCCTCCAGACAGCAGGGCAGAGCTGGGATAAATTCTTCTCTCTGTGGCCTGAATCTGATTTAGTGACTGCCTTTAACTGAATGGAGCAGCTTTATCAGGCTGCAACCCTGACTTACCTCCCTCATCTACCCTCACTGAGCTCCAGAGTTCACCTGGAATGGACACACACAGAAAGGGAAGAACCAACACACAAAAAAGAACTGCCAGACTGAGCCTGGAGGATGCTTCCATGCCAAGAGAATGTCTATTGCTGTTAGCAGGGCAGGCAGGAAAAAGGTTCTGGGCTTAAAACAAATTAGGAGAGGTCTAGACAAAGTTAGGAGAGGTCTTAGAACAAAGTAGAAAAGGTTGGGACTCACTGAACACAACGGGTGATTTGTGATGCACATTTTACACACATTTGTTAGAAAGAAAAACCCTGTCCTTTCTCAGAGCTTCCATTCCATTTTACATCAGCAGATCCCAAAGCCCCCCAGGAAGCATCAGAATCTTCACTTTGCATGAGGATAAGCAGCTGGCTCGGGATTACAAATTCAGCTGGGGCAGGAACTGTCCCTGTCAAGGTCTCAATCCAGGGCCTTCCATCCTGAGCTGCTTCCCAGAAAATTCAGACTTGAGGCTGGAAAGTTCCCAAATGCACATTCATACCAAGCATCAACACAGCCAAAAATAAGCTTGAAATTTCATAGGAAAGGTCAAGATGGCACATCCAGGACTTCTGCTCCCCAAAGAGCTCATTTCACTGCTCTGGATTGCTCTGGCCCCAGCCACAGCTTGTGAGCACAGAATTAAAAGGCAAAACTATGGGGTAAAGGGAGAAGGCGAACCCATCCCCTCACCAGAGTTCCAAAATTATTTAGATTAACTCTGTGATTAAAAAAAAAAAAGGAAATTATTGCAGATCTTTATTCAAACTAGCTTCACTGCTCTGAATACCAAAACAAGTCCACCAGAAGTACTGTGACAAATAAAGCTTATTAGGGAGGAGATAGAACAGGCCAGACACCGGCAGGCATCAGAACTGGCTCTAAAATCAATCCACTCCACCATCAGCTCTCTTGTAGCATCTGCTTCAGGGAAAAGGAACCCTTTAACAGTTACTACAGAATAATCTGGGGGAAAACATTTTCTTGCTGGCTTTTCCTTATTTACTGCTCCCCTTCTGGAGCCCTTGTTTGTGTGCTCCGTTCTGAAGCAGCTCTGCCTGGTTTTATTTTCCCTGTCTGAGCCTTGCTGAACTCCAGATTTCAAACCCTTCCATGTCAGTGAGTTCCACAAGGAAGTTTTCTAAGCTCCCCCAAATATACACAGTTTTTACAGTGCCACTTCATGCTTTAACAAACTGCTGTTCTCCCCATTTATGTTATTGACCTAAAAACTAGCAAAAGAACCTAAACCTGGAACTGAAATTGAGTAATACACAAAGCTGTTCTACATAAAATTGCTCACAATCCCAAACCTGTCAGATTTAATGTTGCATTTTTGCCTTTCTACCCCTCCTTTTCCCCCCACATTTCTACAAAAATATTGCTCTTTTGTTAAAGAACATTAGTGAAGCTGCCAGGCTGCTCAAAGCTTTATCTGTCTCAGTAATCCAGTTGGATCCCATCCCTGGTGAGGAGAGAATGTTGCAGGTGCACACATGGAATATTTGGTCACAATAAAAACAGGATTTCATTTTAAAAATAAACATAAATTTTGTCAAGGTCCCCAAATGGCAGACATCAACAAATAACCAGTGAGAAACAATCTCTGATGATTCAAAGTGGAAACCAACAATTTTGGGATGCTTTTGCAGGAAAATGGGAATTCATCTCCTACCTGTCAATGATCACAGGGTCAGATGGAGTCTCATTTCTGTTGCCACAGCTTTTCTTCTCACAGCACCGACTGGAGAGGGAAAGTAAAGCAAAATTAAAGAACCAGTGGGACAGCTGAGAGCAAAGAGCCAGCTCAAAGTCTGTCAGAAAACCTTCGGCACTCCATATATGCCTGGAAGGGTAAAAATTCTGCTTTCCAGAAGGGAAAATTAAGGGAATTGGTGCCCAAGTCCTGGCTGGTTCAAGCTGGAGTTTGGCACTTAGCTCCCTGTAACCTATTCTGAATTACCCAGCCAGAAATGAAAAGCAGTATGGCCACACTCGAGACTGAGGTGATATTCATAAAGGTCTAATAAGTGATTAACAGATGTCATTAACAGGCAGAACCAAATAGGTTATGTGGGGTTAAAAGTCCATCAAAAGGTGTTAGAACTAACTATAAGCAACCTAATGGTTTGATATATTTCAATAATACTTTTTATATTACTGTATTTTTTTATTATTAAATATCTAAGTTTTATATGGTTACTGAAAACTTCAGCACTCCATGAAAAGCCAGAAACTGAACATATTTAGATCCTACAAAGGATCGGAAGAGAAGTTTTTCAGGTTGGCTTTTGCAATCCCTTTGCAATTGTTTCAGTGATAAACCCTTAAGACTAAGTATTAATTTATACACATTCAGTGGTAATATTAATTATAATAAATAATAATAAAAAATTTAAAATCAATAGCTCATTATTTCCATTGATATAATCACTGACATGGGTGGTGCTCCTGCACACACAGTAGCTGAGTACCAGGAGTTAAACAGACTTTAAAAACAGTCCTTGCTCTGAAATTCTCACTTTTAATAATCTGAAGCAACAGAGAAGATTTAAGCTGTTTTCATGCTCAGGTTTTTTGTTCCAGTCAAAGCCAAGATTGGTCAGGGCGGATGGATGTACCCAAAAGTTTAAAAAGTCTCTATCAGAAGTCCCACATCCCTCAAAAGTCACCAGATCAAATATTTTTCTAGAAGATATTTTCCATATTTTGCAGAGGTTTCTGTTCAAATTTACACACACGGGATGAAGAAATTTTGGTGGGTTTTTGTACAGGGGTGCTGAATAAATCTGCAAAATTCTCAAGCATTCTGAGTGTCAGAGCTTCCCCACTGGGGAGCAATTCCAAGCACAATAAGATATTTTTTTAAAGTAAATAAATAAATAAATACTAAAATAAGAAATAAATAAAATACTTTAATTCATTAAAGGCAGAATAAAATATTAAAGTGGGGATTTTTTTTCTTTATATTGCCTAATATTTAATTATAAATTCCTAAAATGAGCATTTACACAAAAAACCCTGTTTCAGCTATGAAAAATGCCAACATTTCCTCCAGTTTCCAGGTAGTTCCTGCTCTGGGGCTGGAATTGCCCATCCACATGATCTGGAAGGAGCAGATCTATTTGAATAACAGCTCTAACTGTTTCAACATTCCTACATTCCCCTTGCCTCAAACCTGCACTTATTCATCGATGCTACTCCTTTTAAAATAAAAGGATACACTAAATATTTAAAAATCCCTGGGGCAGTCCCTGTAGCTGCTGTAAATTGTCATGGCTCCATCGACTTCAGTGCAGCTCTGGTAATTCACACCAGCACACAGCATCACTCTCCCTCCCTCTCCCAACTTTATTTTAAGTGCATCTTTTGTGGATTTCACTGCCCAACCAGAGTTTAGAAAGAATGGACTATTTTCATACCAGGAGCCAAGATGGGAATGCTTTCTAAAGGAGAAAATTATAATAAACGCCCTGAAAAAAGCAGAAAATCCTCTCAAAGGAACATCAGTTTGGGATGTACTTTGACATGTCCAGTACAGCAACACATGGAAAATAACATTCGGAATAAAATCTTTGCTGCTTTACAGGCCATTATAATAAAGCAAAAAAAAAAAAGAAAATCTGTAGTGATTCCAGGGATGGTAGCACTTCTTGACAGAGCATTTTAGGATGAATTCTGTGAGACTGAGCACAATGTGGCTGGGTTCAGAAGCAAGTGCATCTTGTTTTATTTCTATTTCCACTATTACTGCAGTTCTGAACTTTGTGTTTGTAATATTCAAATATTTTCCCTCTAAAACTGTGGCTTGCAGCTGAAGTTCTCCAAATATTTCACTGATATCTACATGCCTATCACAGCTGGGGAAAGATCTTTGTAAGTGATAGACTTTTTCCCCTTTGACCGTGGTATTTTCTGAGCCCAAACACATGAAAAAAAAATCTTGATGAGGGAGAAGAGCCACTTCCAGTGAAGGAATTACTGTTTGCACATAAATCAGAGTGGGACTGAGGATGTTTCAGCCCAACATTATAGCAAAAATACCTCTTAAATCTTTAAATCCCCATTTCCAAGAGTTTCACCCCATATCCAAGCAGTAACATTTCCACTTGGTTGGTTTCACAAGTGCTGTCTGTAACAGAATTGACCAGTTCCAATTTCAGTCAAAGCCAAAACCCCAAACACTGGTGGTCCAGGATCAAGCCTTCAATATTCTCTTCAAGCAAATTATTGGCATAACTTCACCAACATTTACATTTCTGCCACAGTGTTGGGCTGGGAACACACTTTTAGAGACGCTCATTTGCTTAAGACAAGAATATCAAGGCTTAAGATGATTTTCCATATCTTTTCTTGTTATATTTTCTCTTCTAGTGAGATCAACATGGTGAAAGTGATGGTTTATGTTAAGAATGGTCCAGAAAAAATTAAAACCAAACACAGAAAGTTCCCAGGGACAACCCCAGCCCTACAAACGGAGCACCCCAAAAACCCCATGCCAAAGCCAAACTCCCATCCTTTCCCCTCCTCGTGCTTGACTAAAATGGTTTTAAAATTCATCCCTCACCCCAACACCAAAAAAAAAAAATTAAAAAAAAAAATCTGTCTCTAATTTCAAACTCAAATAAGCTCACAGCATGGTGGCCTTTGTTTTGTTTTCTTCTGCCCAACTCCTCCCTGCAATTGCATAACAAAAGTGTCTAAATTCACACCATCTGGCCGATAAAGACGCGGGCCCCAGTGGCCGCCTGGCCCAGCTGATTAGAGCTCCCGTCTAGTCTGAGCCTTGTGGCGAAAGTCACAGCTGTGGGGCTCACTCCACTCAATACAACTCTGTTATTAGCCAGCTGTAGACCCTGAGACTACTTCTGTTCGAATTATAATACCTTTTAACCCTCTGAGCATTGAGGGCGTAGGGGGCTGCTGGCAGCAGCATAACAACGAGTTTCCTCTTAGTGGATAATTGGAAGAAAAGGAAGAGGATGGAGGGGGAGTTATTCCAGGAGAGGAAGGTGTTTTACCTTGATTTCCAGCCCCCAGGATGTTTTATTCCACACAAACACACCTAATAGGAACTGTTCCTATTAGGCCATAAGAAGCAAATGGAAAAAAAAAAAAATTCAGATTGGAAATGAATAAATGGAGGCTCGCACTGGAAGCCCTGAAAGCACTAATTATTGAGAGCTGGACTTTCAATGGCTGTGACAGATTGGTGCAGCCGTATCAATATTTAGACAACTTTCCTGCTAAGCAGGCATCTGTCACCGTCTGAGGGAGAGACGGGCACTTTCCGAGGAGCTCGTCTCCACACAGCAAAAAATATCTTCATGTGTGGTTATGTACAGAAAAATCCCCCCTAAAAATCCCTACCTTCTACCAGGGAGGATTGGAAGAGGAGCAGAAAGACAGACAGACCCTTCTTGTTTTCTTTTTCAGAAGCAGTAGGCATCAATTTCGACAGCAGAGTGGGTACAGTGCATTAAAATTTTATGTACTGTTCCTAATGCAAACTAAACTAGAGGCTTTAAAAATTGATGCTGCCACTTAAGCAGCACACAATGAGAAAGATTTGATTATTGTACTTAAAAGAAATAAAATAAAATGTCAAGTTTAACTAGAGTTGGAGCCATTCCCCTGGCATTATTCAAAGTGATGTGTGTAATGCCTCTTCAGAATACACAGCGTCCTGCTCAGAGATACTTCAGGAAAACACGACATTTAAAATCAAATGTCTTCATTAGGTTACAGAGTGCTTTTGATTCCCTTCACTAATCTGTGTTTTACATGGGAAGGATGTCCCTGAGTTGTAATTCTTCCTTGGTTAATCTATCAAGCAGCAGAGCTGAGAATAATCAGAATAATAGCTTAGATTTGTGCAATGCTACCTTAAATCAAGCACGGAGGAGGTTTGCAGGCATCACTGGAGCTCAGAAATATTAAAGTTGAGCAGAGCATTTGATACCATAAAGGCAGGGAGAGGAAACAAGGGGAAAGCCCAAATTAATTTTAAATCAAACATGTCCATTTGGATGAGAAGGTGCTGAAATACTTGAACTCCCAAACCAGAGCTGCGCTCTGCGCAGGGAGAGGGGAGAAAAGAAATGGGCTCACTGCTCTTATGTTATCACAAACCACAAGCCCATTGCACGAGAAATCAGACTTTTCTTCTCTAATTTTCACTGGTTATAGTGAAACCTTTCAACAGCATGGACGCATATATACATATATGTATATAATTATATACACAAGTTCTAAATGTGCCAGAAAGTCCCTTATCCACCTTTGATCTTTTCCACTACATCACCAGACCCTTGTAAAGCCCACCCAGTGCAACCCTAATATGTGATATACATGGTGTTTGGGCATAAATATGAAAATACTGCTCAAAAGCAAATTTACTTAATTAAGGAGAGCTACACACAACAGAGAAACAATGCATTTGTTTCACACTGAACACCTGATTCATATTCTATGAAAAAGTAACAGAATTGTTGACATAATTAAGTACTGAAACTAAGACTTTCCCTTGATAAAAACTCTGTTCAAATAGGCTTCTCTCACTGCTACATTAACTTAAAAAGGCTACTTTAATTAAAAAAAACAACAATCAGGTAGCAAGCTGAGCCATTAAAAGAAGCAACATTGAGTCCACCAGCTTAACCCTCTCCCACTGACAAAATAAATCACAAACTGGGTATAATAAAGGTCACGAATGGGTTTTGTCTCTTGTTTTATGAACGTTCTATGCACATTTTAGCACATTTTAATACAAGAACATTGACTGTTTGCATTATTATATGTATTGAAAAAAAATTTAATTACCCGAGAACAGGAAAAGTAATAAGTTACCATGGAAGCATGACATACATACATAAGGTACATGTAAGTTCAGACTTAAACAAAAGTTATTAAAAACATCCTCAAGTCATTTCACCCTCTAATTTATAAATTTAAATGCTAAAAATAGTGTCCTTTTTTTTTGTTTTAATTAAAAAGTAGAAGGCCCCTAAATATTGTTCACATGTAGAGAAAGGAAGGGTTTGAGGGTTTTTTTCTTGTGGGGTAGAACTGCCCAAAATTAAAGAACATTAATGATGCCACTTTAATTGAGAAAATGAAAATATTTCACCAAAGAAAATTGCATTAAGAACATCCTGCAGTTTCCAGGCAAAAATATATAAATTAAACTTCTCATTCTCATAAGGTGAGCAGAAATTTTATGAGCAATAAGCATATAAAAGTCTTGATTTAAACAACACATGCAAAGGCCTACTTTAAACAAAAATAGTGCAGCTGTGGTTGCTGAATCTCCTTCAGGAAAAATTAATAGCAAAAAAGTAGGAAACCTGCCCCAAAAATCTGTTTGAACCCAAGCAAGCATTACCCACATAAAGACAGAGTCTTCCTACAAAAAGACCTTCTCTGAGCCAGCAACAAAATAAACAAACAACAAAATCAAAATCTCCCTACTTAAAATTTCCTTGGAGAGGCTCTTCCAACATCTTGGGAAGCAAAGCTCACAAAATGAGCTTGATGTGTTAATCAAGTCATCTTACCTGCACATGACTTCGTGGGTGAGCAGCACTCTGCACATCTCTGGGTTCTTGTTCTGCCCTTCGTAAGTTATGGGCTACAAAAATTAAGAGAAGGGTTAAGACAGGAGCATCAGGGGTTATTTATTCCTTAGAATCTTCAGATGTGAGGGGAAGGGATTTTATGACCTGCAAACAAACATCTTCCCCTTTATGTGCAGGGAAAACAGCTTTACAGAAATATTGCTGCAAAGTGGATAAAAACCAACAGCCCACAGAGGGAGAAAAAAGAGACTTAAGAGCACAATTTTCAATTACTCTCCAAAATAGGTCTGCAATACAGCTGAGCAAGAGATCAAAATGAAACAGAGAAGGAAAAACATGCAAGGAAATGTTGAGCAAACAGGAAAGATGAGGTGGGACAGGACAGCATGGCACAGATCAGCCCTGCTCACCTGCTTGGTGACAGAATCAATGAGCCTCACATAGAGATCCTGTTCTGTCCTGACACCTGGAGCGAGGGAGAGCAGGGATAAATCACATTGCACAGGCACCTTGCCCTGAGAGCAGCAGAGCAAACGCGCTCAGTGCCGTGTCGGACACCCTCAGCATCCCAGGTAGTTCTGGTTCCCAAGCCCATCCAAACCCCAGGGCCCATCCCTGAGCTGAAGGGGCTCATGCAAAGGACTCTCGGTGTATTTTGGACACCACAGCACCCACGGGCAGACCCTGCTCGCTGCACAGCCCCAGCAGGGGCCAGGGAAGGGCGCTCACCGTTGCTGTAGAGCAGCTGGAGTTTGTAGTGCGTGCCATTGTTCGTCTTCTCGTTGCCTTGCTCCTGAAAGGGAATTTGAAAAAAGGAGGGGGCAAAAATCCTTCCAGAACTTACACTTGGCACATTTAAAATGCAAGAGCTGATAATCATGATGGAAGTGACAACAAAGTTGATTAAAATTCCAAGAGGTGAATCCACTGATTGGGATGTATTAACCTTCCGAGTGACCCAGGACAAACTACAAAATACTCCTGACATCTTCTCCTGTAGGAGTTCAAGAACTTCTTTCCCTCTTTTATTTGCCACTATGCTCTCAACTTTTTCAAGGGAATACATTGAGAAGAATTTGTGCATTTCAAATAATTTAATATAAAGCAGATTGACTCCAGGAAAACACAATGGCTTTTGATTTTACTGTGATCATCGCTTTTCAATAGTGTTACTTTGAGTCAAAATTGATATTTATTTCCTGGACGTTGTGTTACAGGGATATTTCTTATGTCCCTTTTTAATGTAATTTCCTGTAAAATAATTACTTATGATTCACAGTTCAAAAAAATCTTGTTCATGGCTAAGAAAATAACAGAAAAAATGGAAAGTGGTCAAGATATGGAATTAAAATCCAAAAGCAAATGCTTTTCAAGTCCTGCCATTGACTTTGGAGCCTTAGGAAATACATATAACCACACTCAACAATAATCTGACATATGTACAGGTCAGATTCCACTTCTGTTTGGGTACTAATAAAACCTGGCAGATGTGGTAGGTAAAAAATGCTAAGTGCATTTATCCCCCATGAATTTTATTTATTTTAGTTTTAGTGGGTGTATGAAATTCACGATACAGAGCAGCGGCTTCCAACCCTTTTTAACTACAGCAGCACACACAGGGTTACAGCTCTACCACAGCACCTGAACCTTGACCAAACCATGGTTATATTATTTCATAGGTATTAGAAGCTGGCAGCTCAGTGGGGGGAGAAGATCAAAATTGGAGAGGAAAAGAAGAAGAAGAGTAAGGAGCCTTACTTTATCATTTTCTACAAAGTCCACAAAAGCTGTCCTCTCTATTTCCACGGGCTGCCCCTGTCTGTCGTAGAGAGCCAGAACAAAGTGAAAGAAATTGGATTTCCTCAAGTTGGAGGGTGGCTGCTTTTCAAAGTGGGCTCTGGACAAAGCTACTCCGCTGTGGAGGAAACACACGGGATGGGGTGAGGGGGAGAGACAAAGACATTACCAGGTTGTGCAGCAGTAAGGGCAGAACAACAACAGCAAAGGCAGAGCTCGCTCGGACCGTCCCTGCCCTGCAGCCCCAATTTCGGAGTGGCCCCGCTCCCTGCACAGCCCAGGACACGCTGATTTACAGAGGGGTTGGTGCTAAAGGCAGCGAGTGTTTTCCTTGCCCCGCTTATTTCCCTGCCTGTCACCGCTCCTTGCCGGAATGCGGCACGGAGGGAAGCGCTGTAAGTGCCAGAGGGGCTGGAAATGTTCTCTGCACATCCTGGTCCTGCTCCCTTTTCCTGGAGGAGAAAACAAGCGACCCTAAAAATCTTTCCTACGGGCAGGATGGCAACTCGGGACACCTCGTTTTGCTCACAGACAACGACTTTGGAGCAGAGCAGCCTCTTCCCTCGGCTGCAAAGTTTGACTTGAACTGATTCCTGTGAATCTTGTCCCTGACTGCAGAAAACGTTGGGATGTTTCCCACGCATTTCCCTGCTTCGAAAGATTCAAATGCTTCTGTTTACCCACGATATCCCCGACTGCAGCTTTATTTCTTTGTGAAATTAGTTGCAGTTCCCTGTCCCTAAAGCAAATTTCTACTTACTGAGAAGAAAATAGATGAGTACGAGCACCTCCAAATTACTTAATAGACAGATTAAGTCTATGTGCCCGACTAGTTAGGAGTTGGACAGCTTTGGGTTTTAGTCCCCAAAACAGATCCACGGCACTGGCAAAAGTATTTGGCTCTTTCAGAGCACTACAGATGTTTCCCTGTGTTTTCCTTGACAATGAGGTACGGTGCAAAATCACTACATCCGCCACAACTGCACCTAGCTTGGGGATTCCTCTCATTCTGCGTGTAAAAATTGGGATTTATTGGTTTGTTAGGAATATCTGGGAGAAAAACCTGGCGATGCCAGCGGGCTGCACAACACAGCTGCACCTCCACCGCTCCCGTGAATTGGAGTCTTGTCAGGAGCTGTTTCCTTTTACTTTCAGTTTCCTCGAGGATCAACCTCTTCCCCCTCAACCGTATTTATTAAACGCTCTATCGAAATTCATGAAACTCTGATAACTCCTCCCATGGTGCTTGGAAAACCTTGCTGCCAGATCAGGCTGTGGGTGGGGGCATGGATGTGCTATTTCTAAAACATCTGCTTCATCTGAAGTCCCCTCTGCTGTTTCATGCCTTTAACCTCGTCTCTAATACTAAATAAAATCCTGCTTACTCCTGGGGTTCCCAATTTAGTCTTGCCCGACTCTATTACTTTCTTAACTTTTTTTTTTTTTTTTAAGTTATCCAGAGGGGCTGGAATTTTTTTCCAAGGGGGAAAAAAATTACCCCAAAGAGTTATAATCATCTTACCCCTAACGGGAAGAGACGGGGATAACTGTCCTGTGCTGATTCGGCTGGGAAGAGAAAATAAAAAGGGGGCGTAAAAGGGTGATAACCCGCCCGAATAAGTAGAAAGCAAAGAGCCAGGCCCCAATTTCGGGATGTTCGGAGCCATTTCAGCCCAGCAGGGACCTCTGGGAGCTCGGGCAGGTGCTGCGGGCACGGGATGGCCGCAGGGTGCGGGATCCGCCGTGCCCGTGCCCGTGCCCTGCCCTGAAACCGCGGGTGATGATTTCGGCAATGCCCACCGTGAATTAAACGAAACAACGCGGGCCGGGGGAGCTCGGGTTTGACATCTGCACTGAAGTTAATTCAAACTTGGTCCCCTTCTGTTCGGCTGCGTGGCCGAGCAAGGAGGGAGGAGTACCCTGGATAGCTGGGAACAACCAATCCAGAGCCCCACGCATCTTCCTAGGGCAGAAAATAAAAGGGTGATCCCGTCTCGCTGTCACCTGAGCCCCGCTCTGGGTTTTAGGACTCCTGATGCTCCCCGGTTTTGGAGCGCTGCTGCCTAGCTCTAGCTCCAACCTGCACTTTTTGCTGACTGGAGAAGATCGGGAGGAGGACAGAGAGGAAAAGAATAAATTTAATATCAAGTGCTAACAACGGGGCAAAATGAAAAGATTTTCTTAAAAAACAAAAAAAAAAAAAAAAAACCGAAACAAACAAGCAGAGGTAAAGTGGGAGAGAAATAGTCACTGTTACCTTTGTGCTGCTACGTTTGCATCCACAACCCCAACGTTTCTGACCCAGGACCTGACGGAATCCATCTCAGAACCTAGAGATTTATCTTTCAGAATTGGTCCTCTTCCTAAAGTATCTTGAATTCCAAACATTTAAAAAGTCTATGCAAACTAGCAACAGTTTCCTTTTGGGAGATAAGGGAGAAGGAAAATAAAGCAAAACAAGTCGACGCAGCCTTTGAATCTGACACACAAATCCCAGGAAAATGAAGTTCAGCTTTAAAACCAACTTCTTCTGCTTTTTAACGCTTCGTGTTTTTAACGCCTTCAAGCGGGGAAGTAAGTTTTTCCTCTTGCCAAGTGAAAGTTACGCTGATTCAGCCTCGCCGGGTATCATCATCCTTCACACGCACACGAGGGAGCCGCATCCAGAAACAGATCTCCGCTAACGAGGATCACCTGTTCCTCAAACAGACAACGGGGAGAAGGATTGATCGCTGCCCAATCCAGGAAGAAGGAAGGAAGGAGGGAAGGAAGGAAGGGGGAAAGCCGCGATTCGCGGGGCGATCGCAGCAGCGCCGGGGCCGGAGCGCGGCCGGTCCCGCCCGGTGCTTCCCGCGCGCCATCAATGGCCACAGGGGCGGCGCGGGGGGCGTGGTCCATGCCACATAAGGATATCTCATTTGCATCTCGCACCGCCATTGGTCGGATGGCGAGGCCGCGCTCCGCCCCCCGCGCGGCTCCGGGCTGGAGGGAGCGCGCCCGGGGCTGTCCGCGACCGGGATGTCGCGATCGGGCTGTGGGGACGGGTCACGGTCACAGCCCGGCAGCCCCACAGCGAGCCGTGCTGCCCCAGACCGCACAAACCGTGCTAAAGCAGAGGCACCGGGCTGGAAACAGCGCGCCCGCCGCCCACGCTGGCACGGCTGGAGCACGGGCAGAGGAACCGCGAGTTTATCGTGATGGGTTTATCGCCACAGCCCCGCAGCTCCACAGCAAACGGTGCTGCCCCAGAACGCACAAACTGTGCTAAAGCTGCGGGACTGGGCTGCAAGGAGCACGCCCGCCGCCCGCTTCGCGGCTGCCGAATTCCGGGCACGGGAACAGCGGTTTATCGTGACGGGTTATCGGGATAGGTTATGGCCAGGGACCGGCAGCCTCACACCGAGCAGTGCTGCCCCAGCCCGCACAGAGAGCACTGGAAGCCCGGGGCCGGAGCGGGAGGAGCGCGCCCGTCCCGGGACAGGCGGAGCCGGGCACGGGAGCCGCGGGTTCATTTCGGTGTCCCGGGCTCACTGCGGTGTCCCGGGCTCATCGCGGTGTCCTGGGTTCACTGCCGTGCCCCGGCAGCCTCACCCGGACCTGTCCTGCCCCAGAGCAGCCAAACTGCGCTGAGAGCAGCGAGCTGTGCCCTCCCGACCGCCCTGGCTGCCACAGCGGCCGAAGGGGCAGCGGCCGCTTCGCTCTCAGGCGCGGGATTTAAAATGAAAAATTGCCCAGAGGGAGAGCCATGGGTCTGGGGGAGGGTGCAGGCAGAGGCTGCCTGAGGGGCAAGAGCCAGCCCAAGGCTGCCAGGCACCCGGCAGACTCCAAAGTTACACCCTGAGAGCTGTCAGGTCTCACCTTAGAACTTTTTCTAACATCCCGTGTAGGCAGCATTTCCCATTAAAGGAAACCGGAGCTCTGCCCAGCCCGGCCCGCGGTGACCCGAGACCATACCCACGTCTGCGTTTATTTTAGTTTATTTCTTAAAACTGCCCTGCCTTGGAGATATTTTCCTCCTGGCCCTTTTGTATTCTGATCTCTGTATAGATCTGCCTCTGAAATCTATATAACACCAACGCGAAAACAGATTTCAAGACAATGAATGCAAATCTGTGCTCAGAGACCATCTGCCAGATGAGGGAATCAGATGTTCGGTAGTTAAAGGCACAGCGCTAGGATTCAAGGATTTCCTTGACTCATTATGTGCAGCTCCTCTCTTTAACCTGCTGGATATTTTTTTTAAACGGGATCGAAGTATAATTTCCATTTCCAAATAAATCGGAACTCCTTCCATCTACGTTTAGCCGCGATTCAAAATGCCACCTATTAAATGCAAGTTTATTTTCACGGAGTTTTACACAGTTGTCTCCAAAAACAATCTCAAATTAAAATCTTCCCATGAAACTTTCATTAAAATGTATCCTTAATTCAGGCACGATTGAGGGCAAAGCCAGGACTCAGATTTATTCTGTCTACATAAGTGACAGACATGGTATTGGATGAACTAATACATCTCACCCAATCTTTGTTCAGGGAAATTCGCCATGCTAACCCACCTCCCCAAATTGATAAATATGCAGGAAATGATTTTGCCAGGTTAGCAAAAGGCGAGGCTGGCGTTATTTCAACATTAGAGAAAAGCAACAGCAGTTTGACGGAGCTAGAGGGTGCAGGTTAATCTTTCAAGATATGATCTTAGCACCTCTGAGATGCAATTTCTCGGTATTAGAAAGCCCAAACAGGGCAAGATATTTCTTTTAATACTTTTAAAAAGTGAAAAACCAGAGCATGTAAGATAAATATATCGGCGATGGTAAGGCATATTATAGCGGGGCTTTTTTACCATTTTGCAATATGCGTGAATACATTTCCTCGAATAAAAGCCCCAAGATAATTTCTGGCAATACCGCTCCGACCCTTCCTACGTTTGTTCCTAACCCCTAGGCAGGGGCGCAAGGGGAGGGGGCGGAATTCCCTCTCGCGGCAACCTTGGCCGATGAGTTCGCAAGGGGAGAACGCGCCCTGATGAGCCGAGCCCACCGCCCCAGGAGATGAAGCCGAGCCCATCCCGCCAGGTCGGGTCCAGCCCCGGGCCGGGGGCTGCAGCCCCGCGAACAAAGGGGGCTCGTGTGCCCGGCCCCGGGGGACCCCGCTCGCAGGGGGGATCCTTGCGGGTCAGAGGCCACCAGCGAGGTCAGGGGGAAGCTCTCCCCTCGCCCCAAGCAGCTGCCGCCGCAATTCGGCGCTCGGGGCGCAGATGCGGGAGCCTCGTCCCCTCCGGCCCCGCGGGGGCTGCGGCCGTGGGCCGCCCCCTCCCCACCATCTCAAGCGGGGGAGCTGCACCGCTCCGGGCAGGGAAGCGCCTTCAGGGACAGAATTCGGTCCCCCGACCAAGTTTCCTGCCTTTAAGATACGCTGCAAAAGCACGGGAGTCCTTGAATACTTCTGAAATTGTAGACTCCTGACCTAGACTCCCCGTTTCAAGCCAAAATTGTAGTTAAACCAAACGAAAAGCCCATCGCTCGGACTCTTCTGATGCAAATTCATTCCGGGAAGAAAAAAAAAAAAAAAGAAAGAGAAAAAGCAGTGTTTAAACCCGTGCGATCGGCGATAAATCTGGATTTGCGCTTTAGAGGTTGGCGCAGTTCGGCTCGGGGAGTCGGATCCGCCGGCAGGTAAAGGGCACCGCGGGACTCCGGGAGGGAAAACAGCCCCAAAACAGCCCCAAAACAGCCCCAAAACAGCCCTGCAGCCCCCGGAAAGCGCGAGGAGAGTCCAGCAGAGCATCTGCAGAGCCCTAAATACAATTGCAGCTACAAACGGGAGCCGGAGGTTGGGGAAGGGGCTCCGGAGGCAGAGGAGCTGCGGGCGGAGGGAGGGGAAGGGCTCGGGCCGGGCACCCCCCGGGCTCGGGGTCCCTCCCGGCCGCCCCGAATCCCCACGGCTCTCCATCCAGCGGGGCTCATTCTGCCGAGCGCCTCGAGCGATTTTCCTGCTCGGACTGAAAGAGAAAGCGCGGGGCGGGGGTGGGTGTGAGAGGCTGGAAAGCAACTGGTTCGGTGAGTGCTGCTCATTCCCTCCTGCAGGAAGAGTTATTCCCCTCCGGATTGCCGCACTCGTTTCCACATGCAGGGGCCAAAGTGACAGGTGAGGCACATTTGACGTGGGAAAGAGAGATGCTCGGCTTTGTTAGCAGGTTTTTAGCAGCGTCGTTTCATACACCGGAGTCAACTTTCGCTCCTCGGCACATCTCAGCAACTCCCAGCAGGAAGAAAGATGGATAGAAGATAATATTTAACCCATTTAAAAGCATAACCTTAAGTGCTATTATTTCCTCTCAGGTTTGAGGGAGAATGCCAGAAGGAAAAAAAAAAAAAAAAAAAAAAAGTGAACTAATGCTAAAGACGACACTTGGAAGGAAACATTTAATTCTTGTTCCTATTCATTTTTGAGAATTCACCAACCTTCAGGTGCCTCAAGGGAACGAATTGGAGGTTAAAATTATGAGTGTCAGAACGGAGAAGGACAACTAATATATTTTCCTCTTTATCCACTAATCTCACTGGAAGGTTCATTTTTCCAGTACACCTGTACCAGAAAAATAAATGTGCCTTTTAGAAATGTTTTCTTAAGCTGGTAACAGCTTCAAGTTCTGAGCCATGTGTTCAAGCACACATCAATTGCACTTTGGGCAATACAGTAACGGTATTTACCAAACAAAGAAGTCCCCGAAAAAAACTTTCAAGAGCCGAACATCAGCATAAACAAAATATTTACTTGCATGGGATAGCTTGCAGCTTGTGACAGAAATGTGGCTACAAAAATCAGGAGCAGGCTGAGTCCTAAGCTGTGGAATGAGGAGTGTGAGGAGGGCAGAGCACTGCAGAGAGAACCAGAGCTGAAAATTGCTCCAGCTGATGCAAGACTACTCTGGATTTACAAGACTCTCCATGTAACTAAAATAAAAACATACAGAATGAAAAAATGCTTATTAACAGGGGAGGTTTAAAGTGGTTCAGGTGGGAGCAACTAAATCCTAAAAGCAACTTGAGTTCTTAACGGTGGAAACTGCAGAACAGGGTCTAAAGTGTTGCAGTGCTTTCCGTTATATTTATTATAAACTACAATCAACACATTTCTCAGAAGAGAACTCTCCAACTTTTTCTCTGCTGGAAAAAGTTGAACTCCCAAGTATAAAACAATAGATCCTCATCACAGCCTCCCCAGGCCATCAGTAAATAAGCAGAAACAAGGTTTATAGCTGGAAAATTGTGAAGCCTACCTGGTCTCTGCCTCTCTCTCCCCCCCTTCCCTCTGGCACCATAAAGGCACTATTTACTGGAGGCAGCTCTCCACACTCATCAGCCCTCACAAACTGCCAGTTGCAGAGATTTCACCAATCATATTTATAAGCAGTGAACAAAGGAATGCTTTCAAACTTACAAACGCATAAGTAAACATTTAATAACGTCCTCCCCACCTCATCTTTCCCAAAAGAGAGAAAACATTGTATCCATCAGATCCACTTCTGAGTATCCTGTTCATTCCAATAAGTAGGTGTTTTTCTTTTCACTAGAACAGAAAAACACATCTGCTACATTTTATATCCAACTTTTTTATTTTAAAAGATACTTTTACTGCCTTTTGCCTAGCATAGTTTTGGAACACGTTAGCAAATAATATTTTACCATGGGGAGTGTGTGTTCCATTTTACTTTATAATGCAGATTTGAGGAGTCGTAGCACTGAAGTTTGTTTTTGTAACCACATGGAGGTTTGAAGCAACAACCACACTCAGGAAAAATACTTGAAGAGGGTGTATATTTGTGCTGGGATCCTCTCCCTCATTTTGCACTTTATGGAAAGCAATCAAAATAAACTTTTCAATATGTCTTTGTATATAAACTAGCTGAAATATTCATCAGGAAGGAGTTTAGATTATCACAGCCTTTCTAGTTCCAGGTGCGTGCTTAGGACCCAACCCCAGATGTCAGAAAGAGTCTCCACAAGCAACTGGATAAATGCAGACATACTGAAGACCAGAATTCAATTAATTCATTAACGTATGAACCAAATAAAAGTGGTCCCCAGAATTGCAAACATTGTTATAGTGGCACTTAACCTACTCTAGTCATTCAAGTGGTTTTACAAGAATTACTTGACAATACAGACATGCTTAACATCATGCTCAAACATCTGCACAGTGAGGGCCTAATTTTTATTTCTTGACTCAACTGAATGCAGCTCTGCCTTAAACAGGTGTCTCACTTTAATTAGATGAACAGTCACTCTCAAGCGATGCCACAGGGACACTTTGCCAGCTCAAAAGTCAGCAAACCTCAAGCAACTCGCTAGACAAAACCCTTTCTTTTAAAATAGTATTTAAAAATATAAGAACTGCAGATTTCTGTAGTTCTTCCATGAAGTACAACCTAACATTTAAACTAGAATACTCTTGAGTGACAGGGATATAAAATTGCATAAAACAATTTTGATGCAAACTGGTATTGTAGCAGGAATAGGCAAATTGTGTTTAACTACAAATTTGCCAGCTTTGCCCTTGATTGATAGGATAGGTGGGGCACATTAGGATTAGGAAAATCACTTGTATGATCAATAATCATAACACCTGCCTCCTGGAAAGTGTCCTGTGCCTTCTTTTAAAGCGTCTGGTAACAGAAGCTAAAATAAAATACACAGAACAAAAATCTAATCTAATCTGACTATTTCTACATTCTTTCCATAAGCTACAAGAAAGAGGCTTTTAAAAGCCCAAAATTCTACAATTAAAGCTTTACAACCTTGGAGAGACAGCTCAGCTCTTCTTTGAAGCACATTAAACAAAGAAACTTCAGGTTATTTGGTGGAACAGAACTATTAACACACCTCACTGCAGAAAGCCAACAGGATCTCAGTACATTGCACTCCAAAAGCTGCCAAATTACACAGCCAGATTCTGACTGTGAGAAGATTTGCACTTGTATCAGAAGCAGGGAAGCTGATTTTATGTGATACCAGCTCCTCTCATCAGTTTCTTCCATATTTACTTCCCATAACCAGTAAAAAACCAAAAACAAAAGCTCAAAATTTAAGTAATCAGAATCTAGATTAGTCTAGACATTATCCACCAGAAGGTAAGAAATTTTCCCAGAGTTTTAGGCCTTCTGCACTATTTAATTACAATTTACCATTTGAACTGTTTCTTTCATCACTGATTTTAACAGGCTGAACTGCAATGCTTTGAAAGTTTCTCACACCTAAACAGTTTTGATACTTAAAAGAATTTGCTCAGCCTGGTTGTAAACCATCACCTTTTCATCAGTTAGGTGAGTAAAAATAATATCTTTTACTAAATAATATGATTCTATTTCTGAATTTCTAGCTCTGCTTGCTAGACAGAAATGGCTACAGAAATATCTTCAAAAGAAAGCTGGAGCTTGTTCTTACCAGGACTGATCTTGCTGCAGCCTGTGAATGAAAGGAAGGAAATTATATGCCATATGCTTCAACATATTCCAGCCTTCAGATGCTCTGAACACGTGCTCTTGAAAACAACAGAGGGTGTTTTCCTTCCCTAAGGCCAAAGATTGCCTGTGGACCACAGAGCTGGGTCAGCTCAGGGTGCACTGAAACCCCCTGAACATCCTCATCTCTTTTGTTGTCACTGATGTCCTGGGGACTTGGGATCAGCCAAGGTCATTTTTTGTCTTCAGCATCATCTTGAGGCACGTGAGCATCAGAAAAGTGTTTAGTGACCATTGCTGTGGATGGACTGAGCAATTTGCTTGGTCAAACGCATGTCACACATCTTTAAGACGTCACAAACCTTCAAGATTTTCTATCTGTCCTCTGCCTCCACTGATACCTCATTTTGGAGGCCAAAGCACCAAATTATGATGCTTTCAACTGACTTTGTGCTTTTACACCATCCTAGTACAGGATCTAGGTCTAACCCAGATGAGATAAAGCTCCTTCATTGCACTGCTCACAATCCAAAGTTTAGAAGAAACAATGAGGGGAATGAAGATGGAGCAGAGGCACAGACAGGGAAGCCAGGAGGAGAAAATACAACCTCAGAACACTTAGTGTTAGCATTCAAAACCACATAATCACAGAGGGATTTTTTATTAAGAGCTCTGGGTGCCAGGGGTATATTCAACCCAAATCTGACTCCCACCATACATCCGAAATGATCATGTTTTATACTCTATCATTATATAACTTTCATGTTAATTATTAAACTTATATTGTTCTATTGTATACATAGATTTAGCCTCCCTCTGAATTTCCAACATAGTTTCTCATTATTCTTCTTATGCTTATATAATAATTATATTTAATTACTAAACAATCATCACATCTAACAATTATATAATTTATCATACTGCTCACACAGGTGCAGTTGATCTGGGAAAACACAAAGCTTAACATTTTAGATTCTATCTTTAACTTTTTCCAGGGCTCCACTATCATTAGGATGACACCATGTCATTAGTAAGTAACTAAAGAACTTGATGTTCACTGACTTTCCCCTCCACTTCCCATTTGGTCAGAGCAGTGTCCAAGTACCCAGAGGACAGAAGGAAAGAGGACATCACCCTACAGGTGTTACAGACATCTTTTGTGAAAAATCCTTTCTTTAGGATTTTTCCCCCTTCTGAGAAGCTGTGGCTTCAGCAACAAAATGTAAACAATGGCTATCTGCTGCTGTGGAATGCAACAGGTGCATCTGGGATTGGTCTCGGGTGGATGTTTGGATTTACTGACCACTCACGGCCGAGCTGGGTCTCACTCTCTGCTGAGACACAGCCCTTGGTTATTCATTCCTTTTCTATTCTCAGCTTAGCCAGCCTTCAGAGAACTTTTCTCTCTATTCTTTTTAGTATAGTCATAATGTAATGTATATCATAAAATAATAAATTAAGCCTTCTGAACACGAAGTCAACATTCTCACCTCTCTTCATCCCACAACGCTTGCAAGCCCTGTAACGTACAGGAGGGACAGCCCTGGATATGTGCACTGCCTCAAACCTACAAAGCACTCAGGACTTGATATTTGAGCTACACAATTTGAGGTGCTCATGGGTTGTACTCCAGGACAAACCCCCCAGCCGCGGGTTTTGCCCCGAGCTGTGCCAGGCACCCCCAGAGCCCAGGTTTGCTCTGTTGGGTGAGCAGGCAGGGGGACACACAGAGGGAGAACAGGCTGGAGAACAGCACAGCACGAGCAGCCCTGCAGGGGACGGCCAGACCACAGGAGGCTCTGTGGCATCTGATTTTTCCTGTGGCACAATATGAATAATGTTAATGGTGACAGAGCCCACAGGCAATAAAAGGCCTTGGCAGGTATCAAACCGCTCCAAACTTTGCTTTGGCTCCCTGCCAGCTGCCACAGCCAGCCAGCACTTCCTATTCCAGTCTAGGACCAGTGGCCATTAAGGAATTACATGGCATTACTGGTTTCCAGTGAGAAAACAGAAAGAAAATGTATTATATTTTCATTTTTTTAAAAATCCCCCTAAAAACCAGAAAGGAAGGAATTTGTGTTTCACACATATCTGTCCCAGTTTTTAATATATATTTCTAATCAATAAGAAAATTGTTATTATTCACATATTCAGCTGGCAAGGCTCCAAACAAGAATATAGGTTGGGAAGCCAATGAAAGAAATCCCTACTTTTTTTATCATCCTGTCCAAAAAGCACATGAAGGCTCAAACCAAGAACCCAGAGCTCCCCAGCGCTAAGCTGTTCATTGGATTTCGTGAAGAGTTCCAATGAGAACTCGAGTGGGAGAAGAAATAAGACTACAGGATGAAATAAGTAAGAAAGCAGAATTTTTCTGGGCATTATTAGTCCTGCATAGCAGTCAGCTTAAACAGATTTGGCCACGTGGTAACAACCTGCATTTTAAAACAAAAAATACACATTCTACCATTCCACTGCTCTTCTTTTTTTTTTCTTTTTTTCTTTTTTTTTAATCAGCTAGTATAAGCAGCATTACCAATCAGGCAAAATACTTTGTATTAACTAATAAATCATATCAAGAAACACTTCTAATCTCCAAACCATAAAAGAAAGAAGTTTTCTTCAGTGACTAGTCCAGTTTGGGAGAACTGACACAGTTAAATTCTTCCTATTTTCCAATAGGTTTTCATTTCTTGATTCTTTTTTCCCTGGTTTTGTTGAGCACTGTAGTTTATATTCAATAAAATGATATAATCCAGTCAGAGTCAGAAGGGCTGTTTCCTCATTATTCAGACCCAAGGTGACAAAGCCCATCTGAGTGAACACCCAGCCCTGGTGCTCAGCATCTGCTGTGGGTAAATGCTGCTGTGCCATTCCTGTCCCATACAAAGTGGGAACACAGGGAAGTCAAAGTTCTTCAGGTCAATGGCAAGGATGGAAATGGATTTCAGGAGCTCCTGAATCCTGGGACAATGCCATCCATGGACACATGCAAACATGTCCCCAGGGCTCAATTATTGGCACATTTGCCACATGCCCTGCAAAATAACAGCACTGAACAAGTACCAAAGACAGGCAAAACACAAACATCTGTTTTAGGGAACATCCTTGTGGGCTGGGAACAAAACCTCTGCCTTTCCACCAAGGATTGGTTAAATGAGCCACAGACATTCACTTGGATTGACAGCGTCATTTAAAAACTTGATTTTACTGCACTTACACACTCTTACATATTCATGGTATGCATGTACAACATATGTACATCTCCAATATGAAATTATAAAGTTTATCTTGCCACTGCAGGTAAAACTTCAGCTATTGATAAAATGTTCTCTCAATGGCTGGAAGGTTTCCACTACCACACCATTTCTAAAATGATTTACAAGCCTTAAGAGTTTGCAGATCTCCTGTTTTACACCTGGCCTAATTATTTGGTAAGATAGGAACTAAATATTTGTTCATCTGAGGTGTTTTAACACCTGCACTGAATTCCTGTCCCCAGATCTTGGGTACATTTGTTGTTCATGGGCACAACAGATGAGGATCAGGGATCTGATGGGCTGGTGAAGTTTCACTCTCAGTTTCAGCAACAGCAAAGCTGCTCTTGGATCCCTGACTTCACAACACACCCCAGGCCTGTTCTTTGTCACAAGAAAATCCCCAGCACCAGACCAAATTTCTCTTGTGCTGTGCAGTGTGGCCCAGAAACTCCAAATATCCGGAATTCAGAATCTGCGTGCAACTCAAGAAATTCACGTTAGAGGAAGTAAAAAGGATATGTGTGTAGGTTGAGAGTAAAAGAGCAGTTAGTACAAAAGCAGAAGTCCATTCAGTTGACAGAAGCCCAACATAAACAACATAAAATCACAGTTCTATGATTTAAACTCTTTAACACAGTTTAAAGCTTTTCAGAACAAAGCAGATGAATTCTGATCTACATTTCCCCCATATCCTACTGCAAAAATCACCTTCAGATCTAGAGAATTCCTAGAAAAGGAAAGGGAGAAGATCACCAATCTCGTTTGAAACTTTACAAAGTGTGAAGGGTTTGTCAGGCCACTTTCTCCTCAGGTGCTGCAGGAGGAAGGGCTGAGCTGGAAGGTGATGGAGAACACGCAGCTACAGCTCTGACAGCACCAGGGAAAGGCCCTGAAGAGGCCAGGGAAAGATCCTGGGAAAGGATGGGTTAGGGAATAGCAGGAGGTAGCGTGGCTGAACCAACACCTAAACTGATTCCCCTTAGCACCACAAACATGGGGAGTGCTGCCAACATGACCACAGAGGCAGCACATCCCTGTCCTACAGCCCAAGCCTGGAAATTCAGGGAGAAAGACAAGGCTCAGATCTTTAAAATGTTATTGAGGTGTGAGTGTTGAGGCTTATTCATGGTTCAAGTGCACAGGTCCAGGAATTGGCATCAGCACTCCCTCAACACAAGCTGCTCCTAGCACTGAACCCCCAACACTCAACTGATTTGTGCAAATTTATGAACAACGACCAAATGAAAGATGTTTTGGTGCTGTGGCTCTTGATTGTGCAAGGATTACACTTTAAATACTCAGGAAACGAGAGGGTGTTAGTGAGGGAGGCAGCAGCTGCACATGACATGAAGAACAGAAGAGGAGAGGTACATTCCCAATTTACAGATCAGAAACAAGGTCCATGAAATTTAAGCCACTTTCCTGAAATAATACAGGAAGAACTCAGCCCTGCTCTCCCCCTTTCCAGAGCTGTCTTTCAGAGCACAATTACACTCAGACTCTTTCTAGCACAGCTAAATATTATTCAAATTGCTTAGTATTGGGAAAGCAGGAGAGGAAAATGTTCTAAAAGTGAAAATAAGAGTCCCTACCATCAAGAAAAGTATTTTGCATTCCTGATTAATTATGCAACAGAGTCAAATATTTTAAATGGTATTTCCTTTCCCCTAATAATGCTGGCACAAAAGACAAACCTGCAGTTCAAACACACAGAAATATTAAAATCATGATATTTCACGGACCATTTACCTGGGCAATGCCACCACCTTGTGGTCTGCACAGCAACTCTCTGCTCCAATCCCAACATCTTCAGCTGGGACTGAACCTAAAGCTGCTTGCTGTTCTCTTTTGAGGGAGCTTTGCTCAAACTCCACTGCTGAGCAGCCCTAGCAGGGTGCCACTGGTTCAATTTAATTAAATACGATTTTTTAGCTAGTGTTAGTACAAATTAATACCTATTCTCAACACAAAGTTACACTTACTCAGTGAGCACAACACCTCCTATTCATGTAACTCTGAAAAATGGCCTTTTTTGCACTGTTATTCCAGAATAGATTCCTTTTCTCTCTTCTGAACCATATTCTATTCCAACAGGCTTTCCCATCCAAACTTTTCTTTTTCCTTACAGCATCTTGAGGTCAAACTGATTCCCATAAAGTCATTCACCACTTTGAGCAGTGCAGCTACATATTTTGCTTCCCAAGTGACACTTCATAGAAATGCTTGCTTGCTCTTTATGTTCAGAGCAGAAACTCAGTGTTCTGCCACTATTTTACTGCCTGAAATCAGGATTATCAGCACTGCCTGCTCTCCAAGAGGATGGAACATTTCCTGCCATGCAGCCCAGGCACACACAGGAGAATGACTCTGACTATGGAATTACTTTAGCAGTGGCAGCAAAGTCAGAGAAGCAGCACCACAAAAGACTGTCCTCACCAAAAGGGAAATATTTCAACCTCAAGCCTGACTTTTCCCTGTCACACTACCCTGGTGCCACCACCTGGGAAGATAAGGGAACACTTGGATAGCTCCTGGCCTCAGAAAAACCCCCAAAATCCAAATAACAACATGAACAAATGTGACCGTGGTCACAAGGGTTTTCAGGGTGAGAGAGAGACGAGAATGTTGACCTCACGTTCAGAAGGCTTGATTTATTATTTTATTATATATATTACATTATAACTATACTAAAAGATTAGGAAGAAAGAGTGTCTCCGACTCTGTCCCAGAGAGAGTTCGGTCCTCGATTGGCCATTAACTGTACACATCCAACATGGGCCAATCCCAGGTGCACCTGTCGCATTCCACAGCAGCAGATAACCATTCTTTACATTTCATTTCTAAGGCCTCTCAGCTTCTCAGAAGGGAAAATCCTAAAGAAAGGATTTTTATGAAAAGATGTCGGTGACAAACAAACCACACACAAATCAGTGTCTGTCTCGGGAGTCAGTGGCAGCTCTCTGATGGATTTGAAGCACATCTTTTGGCTGGTTTGGACATGCTGCCTGTTTCAAGCATGAGATCACCTCCACCAGGCAGTTTCTCTGGGACAGTAACTCGCCCTACAGGGCACTGAGCAGAAGCCCAATTTTACAGCCCCACTCAGTGAAATTTGTTAAGACACGATGGCCTCAATCTAAATCAAGTTCCACAGAGGCCAGGATATAAAAGCCTTCCCCCACACCAGGCTTTTGTCCCCCCAAGCACAAATGGCAGCGCAGCTTGAAGGGATGCTCTGTACAGGAGGAAAGAAAGGAGCCGTCCCCACCACTCCAGAGCAGTTCTACATAAAGGCAGATTTCCCTCTGGATTAGATCCAGCTTTCAGTGCCCACACAGATCAAATGGAGGATTAACAATCCCAGGTTTTGCTAAGGGGTTTTGCCTTTGCAGTGTGACCAAAGACCCTCAGGTGACAGGCAAAAAGAAAAGTTGATATCAAACTTCTCATGTTTGGTCACATGAGCATTTATTGCAAAATCCTAAGTAGAAAAAGCCTATCTGAAGCTACCATAAAGATATAAAAATACTTTGGATATCTTCTACTGATACAATCAAGACATCCTGTATGATGTGAGCCCAGACTACTTTCCAGTGCACAAAAGCATTGACAACAATTTTTCCTGCCCTGATGGACACAGAACTGATCCAGGGTAACATCAGAGCCAAGAACAGCACATTGTCAGCCTGCAGCATCCTCCTCAGAGGATTGTATCCTCTGCTTGTACTGCAGCTCTTGGACAAAAGCACCACCTTGCCAGTTTTATATTCTTTTACCAGCTAATTTTGCAATTCCATTGTTCCAATTTACACTTGCCAAATAGTCACGGACCTCAAATAGTCTTACACCATAGTCAAACTCATTCCAAAAACATTGAAAGCTACCACCTTTCTCTTTCTTTACTTTGCTGCTTCTTTCCCATCTCAGAGGAGCAGCTTCAGAGGTGTGTCAGTGGACTATGGGGAAGGGGGGCTGGAGCAGTTTATTACAGAATCAGCCTTTTCCAACTGCTCTATTTTCTCCAAAGCAGATCGAGATCAGGATCTTCAATCTAAGCCAGGATCTTGGACTGGAAACATCTGCTTTGGGAGAGATTAATAACAGCTATGGAGTCATTCCTGCCATTTTCCTTGCTCAGACAAGTTCTAGGGTCCAATCTCTGTATGCAATTGAGCACCTTATACCCTTGACTCTCTGAAAGTTTTAGCCCATAAAGTCTTCCCCCTAAATCCCACTGGCATTTGCTACATTCACGTGCTAGATTTAAACCTCTTAATCTAAATGACAAACTGTAGCCTCTTTACAGCCCTCTTAGTACACTTAACACAACAGCATCCTCATCACCAACAGGCATTTGCACAGTTATTAGTATAAAAAACTTAAAAAAAATATATATGAAAAAACTTTAAAAAATATATATGGGGGGAAAAAGGAACCTTATGGTCTAGGGCTTGAATTTGATTTACAAGCATTGTAAATAGCTGGCAGAACAAGGAGTCAGCAGGAAATGCTTTATCAAATGCAAAACAGATAACAGCATATCTGAATTTTGCTAAATACTTGTATTTTTAGTATTTTTGTGTGCATTCAAAACTCTCAGGGGGAAGAAAAATCACATCTTGGCGAGTTAGAGGTGACCATAAACACAGGGAAGCCTCCAATCTTATCTGCAGCAACTGAGTGCCAGATTATGACACAAAAGCCATGCCAGTGATGACTGAACTTTGTCTGATAAGCAGCACCCAAGAATCCGAACATTTATCCCTTCCTGCTGAAAGGTGCAACAGCAATGCTCTCATTATCCCTGGATTTCCTGGTATTCCTCTCCATATTTCACCCCACAGTAAAAGCATCTTCCATTTATTATATTTTACCGACTAAACTAGAGAACAAAACCATTTGTGAATATTTATAAACTCCTCTTTCTGCAGGCCTTGGTGCTTCACCTCAAGGCACACCACCAACATTCTGGAGAAGTTTTACTGCTCCTTGTTTCTTTTCAGTACACCAATTACAGCAAACGCCCCTAAACTGGAAACAAACTCAAGAACACCACCAGCTGAAGAGCCATTTCACAGACAAGAAGGGGCAGCCCAGCCCTTCCCAGAACTTTCCAGAAGCTCAAAAGCAAACAGCACCATCTGGGCAGGACCACAGGAAGCTGCAAACCAGCCAAAACCAAAGGGAAAAAAACACTTCAAGCACCACATAGAGGCATAGCCCCCTCCTGCCACTCTGCTGCAGCAAATTCAATCATCTCCTACACGGAGAACATCCTCAAACAGTTGTTTTTCCACCAGAGAACGTTCCCCTCACCTTCTTCCCCAGGGAAGGGGAAGAGGAGACCTCAGGAACCAGGGCAGGCCCCCCCAGTTCTGGAAGGTTCTGCAGCCCCCTCAGCACCCCCTCAGCCATCAGCACTTCAGAGGAAACACCTGGCACAGCTCACACCTGATGTAACTTTTCTCATCCTCCCCCCACAGCCTTTAAAGCCAATTTGCCCCCTCCCTTTCTCCTAATATTTTCCTTTCTTCCCCACAAGAAGGGAAATATGAACACTTGTATCACTTTTTAATCAAAATTTTCTGTTCCAGGGCCCTGTGCAAGGTGGGGGGTGGGCAAAGCTTTCCTCCAATAAAAAAGCACTTGCAGGCAGAGCTTTACCTCAAGCCTTTGGGGTTGGTTTCCACAGCACCCAGTAAGCAGAGAAAAACACATTTTCAGTGTTTGCTAAACATTTATTTCAACATTTCTTGAACATTTTGAGTATCTTGACTTTTGTCTTGTGAGTCCCAGCATGGAAAACAGGCACTAATGCCAAGAGACTGTTTCTGACTGTAGAACTTGTAGCAATGGTCAGGTACATTCCTCTTTCTCCGTACTCCAAAAATGTGGCCTCTTCCCAGACCTAATATGCAAATTTCCTACCAGGTTTCTATTTTCACACCCAAAGTGACACAAATAAAAGGGAAAAGCCCCAGCTTCCCCATCATGTACATCATAGAAAATATATGGGGACATGATGGGGATGAACTTCCCCATCATATGCATCATAGAAAATATATACACCCAGCAAGTTAAAGTTAATCCCTGAAGAAGGAATTTTTCATGCAACCTTCCTCAGCTGTATCATTAAAAAAAAAAAAAAGAAATGCTGCCCTGCTCTTTGTGGTGTTTTTACAGCACTTAAATGATATTTTGCATTGGGACCTTGAGCTGCCACTGTCAAGCAAAAATATTGTCTTAAGGGCCAATTTCCAGAAGCAATTTCAATTTCAAAACTAATTTATTTGTGAGGAAGTGAATTTGTGCCTCTTCATGTCAGGATTAAATATCCAATAGAAAATAGGAGTTTTATCAGCAGATCAGAGGAGCACACTCAGATCCTGTTTTCTCAGCTGTAAATGCATCAGGCAGACTGCAAAGGTCGGGACTGGAGAACCCTCCATAGGTGGCAGCATTACTGCAGGATTTTTGGGAGAAATCCAGATGAGCAGGATGATGCTTCAGCATGGGCAGGAATCTCCCTTATGGGAAAGACCTTCTAGGAAATAATTACTTTATTTCTGTAGTGCTGTCACCCAGACCAGGCTGCCATACAAACCTAGGTGATGCATTTTAAAATCCAGTTATGAAATGCAGCCGCTTATGGGGTAGGTTTTGAAATCTTTTTTTGGAAAAGATCACAGCATGGGTCAAAAAGAAAAAGATCCTAAAGTTTTGTTTTATAGAAATGAAGGGTGACAAATTCCAGCCAAACAAGGCTTAATAATGATAATTGATTGATAATTTATGGCTGGATTGATAATTTGTGGCTATTAACAGGCCTATAATAATCATAGGCCTATAATAAACTCGGCTTTTACTCTCAGAGAGAATAAGGGGGTTACCCCAAAACAGAGGTTCATTTACAAAGTAATTTTCAAAGTCAGAGTCCCACCACCACCCCCACAGGAGGAGCAGAAGCCTCCAGAAGCTGATTTCCCTCAGCTGCTCAATCAGCTTCATAATGTGCATGTGATTCAGAATTCCTCCTTCCCCCTTCTCATCCCTTTTTTAGGACACTGGTACAGAAATGTCCCAGAGAAAGTATTGAAGTGAAGGGAGACGACCCATCCTAATTGATCAGCATCGAACTCCGATTTATTGATTCAATCAGTCACTTTTTATAACAGTGTTAATTAAGCTCATACATATTGCAAAATCCGAGCTCATCATAGGTCACAGATTTAAACATTAATCCCTCCTTTTGTTTTCAATACCTGTGGTTTGTTATTGAAACCAAGATTTGTGTTCGCACCCTGATATGAGTGGTTCTCAAAATTGACTTTTACTTTCCCAAAACAGCCAAAGAGTCACCTGTTATGAGAAAACTGCCTGAGAACTCTGCTGTTTATAAAAATGTGCCTGAGAACCTTATTATTTACAGAAACAGGCTTGGGAACTGCTGCTTACAGCTGCCTTTTACTTTTCCATCAGCTGTATATTTTCATGGCCTTTTTTCCTTCAAGCCATGTCTGAGCAAAATTCTCCAACAAGAAAGCTGCCTGGCACCTCCCTGCTGCTGCATCACAGCTGCCTCACCCACTGACACTTTTGCTCCCCTCTTCTAGCCGATTTCATCTCCAAAATAAGGAGGAAAAGGCAAAAGCATCAACCGATCCTTTTAAAGAAGGCTGAAGACATTCACTGTTCTACAAACCACACTGACAATGGAAACCTGGGACAGAAATTACCTGGGATTTGTGAAATCCCACCTCAAACCTCCTGCCACAGCCGACACTGTGCCCACCCCACATGTTAACCTCCAAGACAAACACCCTGAGCTGCTCTGAAGATCCTGGAAGTGTTCCTGGAGGACAATAAATTCCACAAAGTGAACACAGATGAGAGGGACCCAACCAAGGCTGTCCAGGGTATCTTTTTGAAGGGATCCAAAACAGATTTCAGAGTTGGAGGGTGAGGGGTGCTCCCATTTCAATTTTGATTTGAAGCATTTTGGGGCTCCTACGTTTAGAAAAAAATAAAAGCAACTGAAAATCTCACATAAATTCTTATTTTGACAATAGTTTTACTCTAAAGATCTGAAAATTAGTTGTATTTTCTCTAGGTTTCCCTCCTCTTTCACAGCATTTTAACAAAACATCACCCATTCCCACTAAAAATAAGGAAAGTTTGCATTTGTTCTTTAGATATTCATAAAACTTGAAAATCTGATTTTTTGGTTTGTTCTCATGACTCTCCAACACCTTCCTCCTGCAAAGCTCTTCTCCACAGTCTCTCCCCTCTTCAACTATTACACTGAAATTCCTTGTATTAAAGAGACCCAAACCAAGCTGCCATTCCTATTTTAGTACATTTTTCCACTCTTTTCTGAATAACCTCCCTAAAGCATGGGAATCTCTTCTGCCATGACCCGTTTCCTAGAAAGGATCAATCAGATCAGTGCTCTGAGAGGTAAGCAAAATCCAGGGGAATGATGATGATGAATTGATTTTTGTTTTCTTTAAACAAATTGAAAAATGCAACTAGCCTGCAATTATTTGTTCTGTCTGCTATGCAGATTGAACTTATTTAACTCTTTAATTAAACTAGGAATTAACGCTGTTAGCAAAACGTGGTCTGGGTCATGCCTTCCTCATTTTCTCCTCCCCTCCTCCATGCATCCACTCGAATTTTATGACACAGAGGCCTCTCTTTGTCACAGCTGCAAACAGTGGCAGCATTGAGTGATGTACTCATGTGGCCAAAAATAACCCAGCAAGTGTTCCCTCAGCCTGGGGGCATCCAGCAGCATGGCCAGTGCTTGGCACGGCCCTGGAAACCCAACACCTTCCCAGATAGGAAATAAAAACCCAAGAGCCTTGTGTATACAGTTAAAGGGATGATGACTTCATTTTCCCTCGCATGTTTAGTGTTTTTAAAGAGGTTTTTATAGCTATATATTTTTTCAGGGTGTTATTTTCATCATTCTTAGCTGAATTCTACCAAGGGTCATTGTTCCCTGCCTTCAGTTTCCCAGTTTTACATAGAACCATGGAATTGTGGAATAGTTTGGGTTGGAAGGGACCTTAAATCCCATCCAGTGCCCCCCTCTGTCATGGGCAGGGACACCTCCCACTGTCCCAGCCCCAAGCCCCAACCAAGCTGGCCTTGGACACCTTCAGGGCTGTGGGAACCACAGTGTCTCTGCAAATTCCATCTCAGCCTTCCACTACCCTCATAAGCAACAATTGCATCCTAATATTTCATCTAAACCTGACCTTCTTCATTTTATGATGTTTTCATCTTGTGGTTCTTTTATAATTTTTCTGAGATCACATGAAATCTTACGCAGAATTTATTTTACACATAGATCCAAAAGACTTTCAGGTCTTTCTTAGTACATAGCAACTCTAGACATTCATGTGGCAATAAGAAGTCAGGCTCCTGAATGCTAGGTGCAGTAAGATGTCCAAATGTATGGATCTGGCTAAATAAGCCATTATTGTTCCTACTTTTAGAAGAAAAAGGAAGGAAGAAATGAGATAAATGCTTAGCTGGCACACCAAACATGAAACAGAGCAGAGAACAAAATCTAGATCACTTAAGGTCCTTCTCAATCTTCTAATGAAGAACTTGCCCTTCATTTCTGTAAAATAAAACTATAGGATCTGTTTCTTTTTGATCCATGATGTGATCTTTTCCACCAAACAGATTTCAAAACCTACCCCAGAGGTGGCTGCAATTCAGTGCTACATGAAGCAGATCCTACAATAGATACAACTGAAATTTGTAAAGCAAAAAGGGAAGTTTCAGCTTAAAACCATAACAGAATCATTGGGTTTGCTGATTCCTAGGGAATAAAGCTTGTTTCCAAGACCAATAAACTTCTTTTACCTTCACATTCAGCTCTGGAGTGATTTTTGACATGATGCAAGTGAAAAGACTTTTCTGGATTATTCTGTTGGTGTGGACCAGAACAAAATGGGGAACAACAATATTTAACAGTGCACATCGCCATACCCTCTTCAGGAGTCCTGGAAATATCAGAGACTGGGAAAACAAAGGTTTGATAGCTTATTACTGCTGTCAACAGAAGTCCTGGGTGGACTGGAATGCTCCTCACAGAGCTCTCAGTTTGAGTTGTCCCGTGGCCAAAACCACTTTTCCAAGTGCAGGGAGTAGCTGGATAAACATCCTCTAGGTTCCTGCAGAGTTAGGGATGTCAGGTTGGGCCCTGTGGATGGTGTTTTCCAATGCTCTGTTTATTCCCTCCCCCTCAAGGGAATGTCCCATTCCAGTTCTGGAGGGATGTGGCAATGAATCCACAATTTAACACATTTCAGATTTCACAGGACTCTCCTGGTAAAACAACCGCCCATCACCAGGAAAGTAAAGGCAAGGTGCTCATTCCAGAGGAGCCCCACTGGATCTGGAGCACTCTGCAGAAGCTGTGAGGATGGCAAACACACCACCAGCTTGGGAGGGAAGGAGTGGGCAGGCTCTGAGAGCTGCACATTTTGGCAATGCTGCATGAAACTGGTCCTACAGCCAGGCTGTTTGCAACAGCTCTGCTGCTGCTGGCACTGCACAGGGAAACCAGGAGGAGCAGCAGACAGAGGAAGAATCTATTTCAGGCTGCTGCAAAATGAACACTGCAGCTTCTGGTTTCTCAGGGCAGAGCCAAAGTCCAGTTGGCTTCTCACTCTTCCAAGAGAACAACAGAAATATCGTGCTTTAAGCAAACAATTGCCTCCTTATCCCAGCTGATGCAAGAAGAGAAGCTCTGAGCAAAAACATGGCCAAAAAAATGAGAAAGCAGGGACATGAAAGCGGATCTGTACGTGGCTGAAGGGATAGAAGGCTCTTTTTGAGCAGGAGAGCAGAAGCAAGGTGTCAGGGCTACGGTCCCTCACTGGAGGCTGGTTCCTGCAGACAGAAGTTCTTATATGTACTTCAAACTAAAGTCATGGTTGATGCTATGAAGAGGGGTTTCATGTTTGGTTTTCAAAATGACCTGATTTTTAGAGAGTACAAGTAAACCAAAGTTTTGATTGCAGCGACTACTTTGTTGCTGAGGATCCCTGAAGAGTCTGCCTGTTTCCTTAGTGTTGGGTAAGAGCAGGCAGAGAAGATTTTGTAAGTTTTACATTTTATTTTTATGCTGGGAAAGGAAGCTTTCCAAGCTTTGAAATGTACTCTTTTTTTCTACAATGTAGAAAAACTAAGGCCTTTTAAAACCCTTTTGTTGTTACTTGGCAAAGTACAGAGAAAAAGATTCAGCTTTTGCTGATGATGGCCAGCAACAAATTTAACTAGGGCACTGATTTGCAGTGTGGCAGACTAAGTTCAAGAACTTGGGCAGAATCAAGCAGAACAAGAACTTAAATTAACCCTCTTGTGTATGGGAAGCCCTTGCTAGAAAAAAAACCCAAAACACTGCACCTCCCCTTCTTATCTTAGACCATTTCATTGAGATCACAGCCTTTCTTTAAATAAAATGCTATAATTAGCTTTGTCTCTGGGTGTGAAGACCCTGAGAGGCATTCCCTTAGTCTGGGTGACACAAGAAAAGCTGTTAGAGACCGATAGTAGGAGTCTTAGTAAAATATATGTATTGTATAAGTGGCCTTGCCCTGATCCCAGTTGTTCTAGATGGGCTGCAGCTGTGATGTCCTTAATTGGGTGGCAGCTGTGGCTAATGAGGATAACTGGGGTAAAAGGGGGTGGTTTGGCTGGTCAGGGAGAGCCTTGGAGGAGCCCTGATGAAGAAGCAAGAACAACACTGCTGTTGTTGAAGAGCTGTGTGTGAGAAAACCACTCAGAAGGTATGGGACTCTAGAAATATAATAACAGAGGCTGTTGGCTCCTTCCCCTTGTTCCTATGTCCCTCAGCCGCTCCCTCCCTATTCCCTCATTGGCCCTCATCTTTGTACTGCCCCATGCCCCTGTTCAGCCCTTGCCTCTCCAGACACAGAAACCTGGACTCCCACCACGAGTCTTGCCTTGGGACCTGAGCATCTCACCACATGGCCAAATTAAACATCTGTGGTTGAAAAACGTTGATCACTTGTTTTTAAAAGTTTAATAGTAATAAAATGGTTATAAAAAATAGCAATATAATTAGAGTAATAATAATTTGGGCAATTTGGATTAGGACAATATGAGACAATAGAAACAAAGAGTTACAGACAGTCCAGGTACCTCTTTCTGGGCAAAATAAGCCAAAAAAAGGACCCATGTTAACAAAGGATTAACCCTTAAAAACAATAGCCTGTTGCATATTCATAAACATCATCCATGATGCATAAATTCCATTCAAACACAGGATTCTGTCTGAGCAGTGTCAGCTTCTTCTCCATCTTAAACGGCATCTTCAGTGCTGAGTGGGGCAGGAAGAAATTAATTTCTTCTGATAATGGAGCAATAAATTCTTTCTCTGAAAGATTTAGGTGTTCTGTGGCTGCTATCCAGTGCAAGTACTTCATTTTTTTCTTAAAAAAATATCTTGCATACGTAGTTCTTATTTTAACTACAAAACTACATTTACCATATTATTAAAATGTTAATACAGCACTACTAATCAATACAAAAAAATACATATAGTAAATATCTGCGTAGAGCTATATAATATGCACCTTTCACATGTGGATACTGTGTAAGGGCCCTTTTTGCTTCCTTACCCTGGACTTCACTGGCAGCTATTTCAACTGCAGCATCCAGGTATGGTACAATATAGCTGCTGTCAATGTGTTTGATACATCTTATTACTGTGCTCACAATATTGCCAAGAGCTGCTCAAACACATTCTGAGAAACAAAACACAGTTTTGCCAAGTGCCAAATGTTCCATTTGAAGCACTGAAAGTTCCTAAACTTTCACATTTTGCCTGTAACTGATGCATTGTTCCTACAGCCTTTCTTGTATAACTACCAGGAACACAACTGATCAACTTCTTGGTTTCCCAGAGTCCCTGCAGAGTCCAGAGAACTTCCAGATTCTGGGAAATATTCCTAGCTTTGTCCAGTTTTGGAAAGAAGCTTCTTTCAAACCAGAAATACTTTTGCTTTTTGGGTAGAGGGTAATTTTCTGTCACTGAATATTTATGTGCATTCTCTCATGGCTCAGATTTTTCTAGAGAACAGCTCTGTACTTTCAAAGAGCAGCTCTCATTTGCCACCCACTTTCTCATCACTTCTTGCAACTATGTTAAAATATGGAATGTGAAAACTGACTTATTCTAACCTTGTGGTTTTGTCCATCAGGGTGGTTCTTCCTAGGATTCAATGTCACCAAGAGGAGAGGGCTCTACACAAAAAGCAGAAATTAGCACCCTGGGAAGCAAGAGGACTTGGCAAGTCTGGTCCCTGTGACACATATTCTTCATAGTGGGATTCTCTGCTGTCCAGAAGGATGCAAACTTTGATTAAGGTGTTTTGCACAGATAAATCATTTTAATACCACTTTTCCAGTGTATATTCTCTGGAGTTTACCAGGTCAAAATTCACTGTGAAGGCAAAAATTCAATTTAATTTTCTTGAAGCTGTTAGCAGCTCAATATTCTTGGAACATCTATTACTATAAAACTTAATTGGAATGGATAATTGAGTAACAAGTCCCTATGTGGAAATAGAGAAATAGGAGTTTATCTATAGAGGCCATGATCATGTAAGCCTCATGTTGGTTGAAGCAATTGGGAGTAGGAGAAGTTTACTTTTAATCTCAGTGACTGTAAAATAAAAACAATGGCACTGCAGAAATATAGCTTTACCCAGTGGTCCGGCTCAAGGCTGGGAATAACGCTTGGAACTCCATGAAAAATCTCATCTGTTGTTAAGCAAAGTGAAAGAAGTCAACCTGAACCACTTTATAATAGTTAAACCTTGTGCTAGTGGCTCAGATGAACTAATTTCTCTTTGCATGCAGCAGGCTGGGCAGATGTTCTGTGACTAATTATGGCAGCTCAGTACAGTGCTTGTTAGACATTATCAGCTGGATCTTGTGTCCTTGTGTGACCACATTCTAGTTCCACCTGGTTTATAGGGATGGCTCTTTTCAAAGACCCCTGGATGCCTAATTCTGACATTCTGCACACTTGTTGGCCCAAGAATAGTTTGAATGAATTGATAGTTAAGTATCAGTGAAGGAGCTTTTACTTTCTATCCTTCCATCCCTCTTGGAGTCTTTCATAAAGTAACTTTCGGTTTAAAAAATAAATGGCTTTTTCCCCTGGGATAGAAGTACCCAGGTCTCTCTGTTGATGGGCAAAGCCAGAAGTAAGATCACGTCAAAGCCAGTGTGTACAGGGAACCTCAAAGGAAAATTTATTCTGTCCCGTGTAGTGCAGTGCAAAGATGATACAGGCACAGAAAGGGAAAGGAGAGAAAGTCGATAAGGAAAGTCATCCAGGGCTTCCTCTTGTCTAGGATTTTTAAACAGTATCTAGGTTTGACCAACTAAGAATCACATTAAACAGCGTGCCCTTTTCCAGTTTCTCAGGGCTCTTCCCTTCACAGCTCTCTTGAGCTGTATCTTCTACTGCAGATCATGGAGCCATTGCAGTTCTCCTTGAAGAAAAGGACACCTTTTCCTCCTCCATGGCAGCACTTGGCTGTGGCAGTACTGTTGTGATCTACTGCCAGGCTTAATTACAAATAACTGTGTCTTTCATTGGTGTCTTATAATTAGCTTCCCATTTGCCAAGTTGAAAACAACATTCTCTGAAGTATGAGCACATAATTCAATGATCAGAATTCTGATCTTGAAAACCACAAAGGAGTTACTTGGCCTTCTGCATGTACTGGCCCTTCCCTGCAGAGGAACTAGCACAGTGCAGTCAAATGAAAAGAAAATGTCTGGGCTTGCTGGAACTTTTGTCCTGGTTTTGCTTCTTTGACATACAAAGGTTTGGATTTTGAAGGGGAAGAAGAGAAGTAGGGGAATGTACAGAAAATACGTAAGAAGGAATGGAAAAACATAGGAAGAATAGATCATGCAAACAATGGAAGATGCTTTTGGGCAGACAGGTGGACACTCTGCTCTTGTGAGACCCCACCTGCAGAGCTGCTTCCAGCCCTGGGGTCCCAGCACAGGGAGGACATGGTGCTGCTGGAGAGAGTCCAGAAGAGGTACCAGGATGATCAGAGGGCTGGAGCACTCTGCTGGAAGAAAAGGCTTGGAGACATGGAATTGTCCAGCCTGCAGAAGAGAAGCTTCAGGGTGATCTAATTGGACCTTTCAGTACTGTCACAGACATATTTTATGGAAAGTCATTTTGCCAGGATCTTTTCTACTGAGAAGCTGAGAGGCCTCAGAAATGAAATGTAAACAATGGTTATCTGCTGCTGAGGAATGAAAGAGGTGAATCTTTGATTGGTCTCATGTGATTGCTTTTTATCAATGGTCAATCACAGTCCAGCTGTCCTGTACTCTCTGGTTAGTCACAAGGTTTTATTATCATTCTTTCCTATTCTTTTCCTTGCTAGCCTTCTGATGAAATCCTTTCTTCTATTCTTTTAGTAGAGTTTTATTATATAATTTTCTTTTAATATAATATATATAATAAAATATTAAATCAGCCTTCTGAAACATGGAGTCAGATCCTCATCTCTTCCCTCGTCCTGGGACCCCTGCGAACACCACACAGCACCTGAAGGAGCCAACAGAAAAATGGAGAGAGACAGTTTACAAAGGCCTGGAGAAGGGGGCATGGCCTCCCACTGCCAGAGGGAAGGGTTAGATGGGACACTGGGAAGAAACTCTTCCTTGTGAGGGTGGTGAGCACCTGGCAAAGGCTGCCCAGAGCAGCTGTGGCTGCTCCATCCCTGCAAGTGCCCAGTGCTGTGTTGAATGGGGCTTGGAGCAACTTGGGATGGTGGAAGTTCTCCTTGCCCATAGAAGGGTGGGGGGGCACTGGATGATCTTTAAAGTCCTCTCCAACCCAGACTATTCTATCAATCTGATTCTACAATTCTTATAGTTCAGCAATAAAAGAGAATAGGGTTCTACACATATAGAACCTCATGGCTAAATTCAGGACATCATACCAGGCTCAGGACAAATGATACACAAATCAAGACCAAGTTTCTTTAGGCTCTCAATGTTGTTTTTAAGATTTAGCCTTGTTGAGAATTTAGTTGACTAGAGACTAAAAAAGTATGAGGCTGTAGTTAATTTTAAGTTTTGCACTTGCAAGATAGCGTGTCTTTGGGCTTAGCTGAGTATGATAACAAGTGGACAGAGAGACGTGGGAAATAGAGAATGTAGGCCCAAAGGAACGAGGAAGAGTTGATGGTATAGTTTAACCAATAGATCACTTGGCTTACAGAATATTCATAAGCTTATTGCTTGCTGTATAAGTGTCTGATGCTCTCTTCAATAAACGGAACTTGCTTATCACTCGTATTGAGTGTCTGAGTCTCCCCTCACGGACAAAGGCCTCATTCTGCAACACAGCCTAGTTAATAAAGCTTCTCAGGGCAAGGATGAAATGTATTTTTAAATACCAGTAGTCACAAACAAGCACTGAGAAAGTGGTCTAAATTTCAGCAACAGTTTAGAAGTTTTGACAATTCAAAATGTTTGCAGTCAAGTGAAAAGCCAACAAGGTTTGATAAGTAACAGACAACTCTTTAGTGAGTTTTCCTCCTCTAATTATGTGGTAGAAGAAAATTGTCACTCAGTTCTAGATATTTTCCATCACTCCTCTGGACTAGCACAAGCTGTGTGTGCTCAGTAGCTCTGAAATTGTGTCTGTAAGCAGTGAGAGAGAAACAAAAGTGAGGCACCTGAGTTACGGACACTTTCCACAAGTTTGGACTTCAGCCTTTTCCTGCTGCTATTAGCACACACTTGCACTGCACTTCTCCCTAACTAAAGCAGGATGACAAGCCTGTAAGTCTGATTCATCACTTACACCATCATTTACCTCAATACAGAGAATCTGCACTAAAAAAAATGAGAATGTCTGCCCTGACTCCCCGCACAGCTGTCACACTGTAACAGAGCTTGCAAGGGTCTTCAGGGTGAAGAGAGAGACGAGAATGTTGACTTCATGTTCAGAAGGCTTGATTTATTATTTTATGATATATATTACATTATAACTATACTAAAAAGAATAGAAGGAAAAGTTCTCAGAAGGCTAGCTAAGCTAAGAAGAGAAAAGGAATGAATAATAAAGTTCTGTGGCCCGGCAGAGAGCGAGAACAGCTCTGCTGTGAGTGGTCAGTAAATCCAAACATCTACTCAAGATCAATCACAAATCCACCTGTTGCATTCCACAGCAGCAGATAGCCATTGTTTACATTTTGTTGCTGAGGCCACAGCTTCTCAGAAGGAGGAAAAACCCTAAAGGAAGGATTTTTCACAAAAGATGTCTGTGACAGTCACACCTCTCAGCTCTGTGCTCCTGCAGGATTCCCAGCACCATCCTCTGCAGGTTCCAGGACCCTTCCCATCAGCCATGGCTGAATTATTGCCAGGCAGCCCCCACTGGGGCGTGGGGCTCCAGGGACGGGCACTGCCCCTGCTCATCAGCCAGAGCTGAGGCCTCTAAGGAGGGTCAGGCACAGCCCCACCTCCAAAGGCACTTCCCTCAGTGGGGTCTCCCCCTAACACGCCCTCACTCACAAGGGTGCAATGCAAGGTGAAAATGGAAGAAATGTGATTACACTTGGCCCAGAGGATGACAGAGAAAATCGCACCAGGCAATAGGAGAGCACATTTCCTTCTGTCCCCTGTGAAGCATCTGCTTTACACCCGAATGAGTGAGGGAAACGCAGCCCCATGTGTGCTCTGGTGACTCCAGCCCCAAAGGGCCCCAGAGCACGCAGGGTGAGGGGATACCTCAGAGCAGGAGATGAGTTGATTTCAAGGCCCAGTGCCATGAGCTGTTTTCACACACATTATGAATGTTTATGAAAGTGAAAGGCTGCTCCTTTGAGCTAGTTAAGGGCTATCATCCCCAGTTTATTTCCAATTAAAAATCCAGGGACAGAATGCATTTGCTGAAGGTCTCCAAGGGAACCAACAACACAGCAAGGATTAGAACTAAGGATTTCCTGTCCTATCTGCAAACCACACCTCTCTCCTGTTTACAATGTGAACTTATTCCCAAGCAGAAAAGCCATGTGAATGGAACAATTAATTCTGCTATTTTGGCCTCCCTTCCTTCCCCTCTCAGTTCATTCCTGGCATTACCTTCAGGTTCTTGCAAATCTGGTACCAGAAGAACTGTGGGACAAAGCAAGAAAAGAACATTTCAGAACAAATGTTTCAGCTGCAATTACTTGAATTTTGATTTATATCCTTGTTTGCTTAAAGAAGTTTGAAACACTTTGGAAAAAGTGCTTCATACCCTGAAAATATGGTGCTCTTGTTAATGAAAAATGAAACCAAAAGGTAAACTAACTCCTAAACCAAGGAGTAAGTTAATGAATGACTAATCATGGTAGTTACCTGCACATGTCATTTTTTGTACACATGACTTGAGCAACACTAGAGTGATAGTGTTACTACTCAGAGTAAGTTACTATCAACAGAGTTTTAAAGAGACAATACCTTTGGTTTCCTTTTTATTTTTTAAGTTACATTTTCACATTTCATGGAATCAAGAGCTAAAAGCTCCTGGAAAAATATAACCTGAAAATTTCTCATGCCTTTCTGTGATTCCAGGGCTTAGGACATCAGTGCATTCCCACCCTACCAAACACCATGGGAATTTGGTAACACCAAGCTGATTGAAATTGTCTATAGCCTGGGATCAAGAGCAAGAATGCCTCAGCTCAAAGCCTAAGGTGACATTTTAGCCCAAATTAAATATTTAATCATCATTCTCCACAATCCATTGTTTTTAAGGAACATTTTTTCTGGCAAAGTGGGATCTTTGATAAGTTCATATTCCCTGCTAGCACCACTCAAAACTACCAATCAACTTCTTACTGCAAAATGCTACTAAAATTACAGGCTTCTTCAAAGTGCAAAAACATGATTCAAAGGAGCTGATCCTGCTCCTTTTAGATCAGTTGGCTTTTTAGGTGTGTTTTAGTAACAGCTTCAGTGATGCATACAAGATAACTACAGGCCTGAGCTAAGACTAGTAGTTACATCACCCTCTTCAAATACACCTGCACAGGTGTAATTTTTTGGTCTTCTACTGAAGGACAATAGCTTGTTAACTCAATTAATGTTTAAAAGCATTTTGCCTTAGTAAGAATCTAAAATAGAATACATTAAAGCTCGCTGTTAAAAATAACAGGGAAATCCTATGGACAGCAGTGTTTTTAACATGCTTGCTTTGCAGCTTCCTGCTTTTGTTAAACAAAAATATTTCATAAAAGTCTTTGAGGTTTTTCTTTCACTTCTTTAGATCCCCTAGGCAGGTTTATTAGTAAGGTAAAATTAATACTTCTTTTCCTTCAATAACCTTGCAATCCTTCACCCAAAAGGAGAAACATTTCTGTGTACAGGCCATGAGAGTTTGAAGGCTTAAAAAGCAAAAATAACCCAACCCTCAATGAAAACTCCTTTGGAGCTGTGTGTGCTAGCTCCTCCCCTTCCTGGAAAGTGCCTGCTAAAGATGGTGGGGATGAGTGAGGCACCTCTCTCTCAGTTACCTGTGCTCCTGAGCAATGCACCATGCTGTCTGATAGGGCTGTGCATCAAGGGCTGAGGTTCCCCTCCAAGGTAACTTTTTCTTCTTATTGTTTTTATTTCTGTTATGTTCCTTTCATTGATGTAAATGTACTCAAAGAGTCAAGAAATATTAATTATCCCCTTTCTAAAGACTGAATAGGATGAGAATTTAATAGCTTTAAAAGGATTCTCTGAGTAAGGATTTGTTGGTTTTGGTGTAACTTGATTTTGTCACTGGTACAAAGAACCTGTGTTCTCAACTGCAGAATCTGTTTCTCTGTTGGGTGGTGAAATTGGGGCTGGAAAAGACTAAAGCAGCATCCCTTACCCTTAGGCAGGGAGAAGCTCTACTTAGCCTGTTCCCAGGAAGGGACTCTGGGCTTCAGAGTGCCTTGTAGTGGCTGTGCTGTAAGTGTTTTCTGGCAAAGTAGTTCAGTATTTAATCACTTTTGGTAGAATAAAACCACTTTGTGAGAGCCTTGTGTGTAGTTTGGGATGACTGTTCTCATTTGGTTTCATTGATGTTGTTGTTTTCCCAGTGTTTTCAGAACAGCTTTCAGAGTTCCAAGTTATGTCCAAATTATCCTGAGTTGGAAGACTCCAAGTGCCAGGTTATCCTGAACCAAACATTTAATTGTAGCTACCTCTTTTTAGGGAGGGTTAAACTTATACCTTGGGAACTTTTTATCTTCTCCTATGGCTGCACTCTTTGTTTTAATAAGATTATTAGCATGCCATATCAGTTCTCTTATTTTTCGGTTGGGCTCATCTTTCCACAGTACTACAGCTTGTAAAACAACCCAAAACACAAAAACAAAACAAACAAACACAAAACCCAATAGTAAAATAATCAGAAACAAGAATGAAAATTTTCTATAAACCTCAATTTACCCCTCTTCTCTTAATTTTTAATTCTGAAATACTGGAACACTGCTTTCATCACCAACAAGCTCTCCAAGTTGAAAAATACTAGTTTTCTTCCCTCCAGACAGGTGCTTCCTGACTACCTCTAACACCTTTTCCCTTCTTTTCCAGGAACTTTGTTTCCCCTTATCTTTCCCTGTATTTTTGCATTTGTTTTAAAATAAAATTCAGGTGCATGAATCCTCCACAGAATGTGCTTAAATAATCAATTAAAGTAATGTGTTGCAAATTGTAGTTTCAGTAAGAGCGTCTTAGCCCTGCTCTAAACAGATCAAATTTGAAACTGGTTTTAAACCTGTCTTGCAAACTACTACTGTAATGAACATACGAATTGTTTTTCCAAGCCTAATTACCTCTTCTGTTTACTTGTATCACGCTAAAGTTAAGAATAAAAGTCTTAATAATTTATGGGAAAAAATGCTGAGGGTTCTTGTAATAGCAGGGCTTTAATCCAGTAAACTTTACAGTTTTGGGATGACACAAAGTGCTTGTTACCAGGATTAGTGAGTTTCCATGGCAGAGGTTTGCTCAATGAGGAGTAGTTTGGAGCACTCAATTCCAGAACCATTGAGTGGTTGTTAGACTGGGTTTTCTGGGAACTGGGTCACTAAAAAATTCCTGGCAGCTGTAAAGTGAACTGCAAGATATGTATTATCCTCTTCCACTTTTTATCATTGTTGAGACTTAAACTAAACTGCCTAATGACTGATCAGATGATATTTTATGCCCAGGGGATGAACATAGATGGTCATTAAGGTCCCCTCCATCCCAAAGCATTCCATGATTTCCCCAACAGTACAGATGCTCAGTCACATAAGAAACTTTAATTTCAACATTTCCCTTTCCCAAAAATAAAGCCCAGTGACTTTGGAAGTGCCCCAGTGATATAGAGCACAAGAAATATCTTTATATTATTTAGGTTTAGGACACAGTGTGGCAGGAACTGGAAATGCTTAAACCTTTATTTTCACTCGGCTTTTAGCTGAAAAATTGTGGTCACTGGCAGTTGAGAGTTTGCAGATGGAACCTGGTTAAGGTGAAATCGGGTTGAGTAAAGCCAGAAAAAGCAGATGGAATTGTGTGTGCCCACAGAAGAGGCCCTGGGCTGGCAGCTGGCACCAAAAGCAGCAGCAGGGACCCAGCTGCCTGAGCCAGCTTGGTGTAAGAGGTGAAGAGAGTGGATGGGTTGGGACTTGTCCCACAGGTAATTTTCCTTGAGACTCATTGCAGAAGCAGGGTCTGCCTGACCTTTTGTTCAGCTTTCCGGCAGCAGCACCAAGACGTGACTCAGTGCTGGTTTGGTAAGAGCTGTTTATGTGAAATTAAGAGTGGGAAATGGGGGGTGAACACTAGCAAATATTTTCTACGAGTTAAGGCTGTTATTCTCCAAAATGCTCTGCAAAAACACAATGGAAACCTCTCAGTGAGACACTTGAAGCTGAACAGAATAAAGTACAGAGAGTAGGGAATTACACTGCCCTGATGTTAACGTGCACATGGCCTCAGATGGCTCTGCTATTACTAAATTCCAATGATAATTCTGGTGATAATTGTTCCCTTTATTTCTAAACTGAATTGTTGTAATTCATTATAGTCTTGTCTAACAGGTCAAATTACTGGAAAACTAAAGCAGATACAAAATGAGTTACTGATAGTGCTCTTCTTTGGAGCCTCAGTTGTTTGATCAGTCATTTTACATTATTATATATTTTTATTGGTTGCTGGTGACATTACACTTTGAATTTTACGTTATTTTAACTTCCACAGTTCCTGGTCTAGGCTGCTGTGAACTGACCATTCTTTATATAGTTTTCTGACAAATATCACAGCAAACAGATCCAGAAATGCTGTTTTGTGAGTCCGTGTTCCTGTAAGTCCCTCCCACTTCCCAGAGGTGTTCTTCAGTCTCAGCTGAAGGAGTTTGTGTGTAGAGTAAGAATTAGTCATTAAAGCATGATAGGAGTACACAAATGCTCATTAAAGCTCTGTGCTGTTGGTGGCTGTGTATAAATTCAACATCATACAGTTACAATTCCCCCAGAGCACCTCAACAAATGCTCAAGCTCCAGAGAAATCCGAAATCTGTGCTGACAAACTTTGAATCGGGGCTGTGGAACACAATCTGCCTAATTTGCACCAACCATTCATAGTGTGAGAGCTCTGAAATACCAAGCAAGTGAACACCCAGGCAAAGGTTGTGGTTTCCAAGATGTCTTGCTAATTGCTCTGGCTGTGATTTAATGTTATTTATTTATTACACTCCATTATTTTCTCTAGCTCAGTTAGCTTACAACAAAACCCTGAAATATTGGAGTTCAAATCCATCGTCCTAGCACCATGATATTAAATCTTTTCTAAGAGAAATTTTATTTTAATTATAAGCTTTGTACTAAGGCTTCATTAGTTTCTATTACAGAGCTAATTGCAGGTCTCTTTTCCTTATTTAATTTTTTTTAGCAACAAAAGTTCTTAAACCAATGCTTATTCTACTATGAGGATAAATTCTGCAGTAATTATACAGAAGGCAATGGATGAATTGGACTAGATTTACAAATTTTCATGCTAAACAGTTGCAGGACAATTCTGCTTAGGTTGAAAAGAGTATGTTTAAAGAATTAAATTAATTTATTATTTAAATTCAGAATTTAAGGAATTCTGAAAAGAGAGGAATGCCAGCTTTCATGCTGGATTTGGTATCAAGTAAATATAGACACAAATTTGTAGAATTGAATTTTCACTTGAGCTCAGGGAAATGTGGACTGGGATGTTTGGGATGAGGGAATTTGTCTTTGTTGTGATTTTTTCCAAACATGCAGTGCTTTTGTTTTTAGGTTTTTGGGTTGCTCTCAAAACAATCTAAGCAAAATACTTGGTTTTGGAGATTTCCAAACTTAGATAAGTTGCAATTCTTTAGAACATTCCATATATGCTGAGTGTTCTTTCAAATGTTATTGTTCTTTCCAAGATTGATTTATTTGCCAGTGCAATTTTTTTACTGGGGATGCAAAGACAAATTTGAATTCCAAAATAACTTGTAATTTGGGCCAGTTGTGGGTTTCTGGTGGAGGTCTGTCTATTTGTGTTCATTAGTGGCATTCAGTTCCCACAGCTCTGTTTCATGCTAGACTTGACAAGCAATTCAAAGACTTTTTAATTTATAAAGCATCCTCTTAGGTGTTTAGACCTGGAAATGCAGAAATCAGTGTATGGGATGGTTTTGGAGGCTTATTCCAAGTCACGTTTCAAGTTTGTGGCAGCATTGGGTTTGCAGAATGAGCTTATGAATCTCCAAGTGAAATCTGGATTAGCGAGATCTACCCAGCCCAAGAAGAAAATGTTTGCACAAACATCTTTTAAGGGAAACTGATGACTTTCACAAGATCTTAAATAGATTGTACTGAATTAATTATCCCAGTCCTGTAGTTAACTACACACGAGACTGTAACTGGGACCCAGCAAGCTAAAAAGGAGCCTCCATCCTTCCTGAGCCAGCAGGAGCTGAGCCAAGCTGGGCTCGGCTGAAAGCCTTTCTTTGTGGATCTTGCTGGCTCTCAGTGTGAAAGGTGGATGGAGGCTAAAAATGGCTCAGGAGCATGGCTGGTGTATGCAGGGAATAGCAATGAGAACGGAGTGAAATCAGAGACTGAGCCCTGGACACTGTGGAAAGCATCCAAGGGGGTGGAAAATGCACAAGCGAACAGGTTATGTGTGGCTGCTGCACGGGGAAATGGCAGAAGGGAGCAAAAGGGAGGGGGGAGGGAAAAAAACAACAAAACAAACCACAAAACCAAAGGACAAGTGAAAGGGAGATGCTCTAAGAGACACGAAGGGATTATCAGGGTAATGTTCTTCCCCCCGAGGGCGGTGGGTACTGAACAGGGGCACTGAACAGGTACTCGGGAGTGGGCACGGCCCCAAGGCCGTTTGCATTTGAGCAAACACTGCCAGGGACGCACAGGGTGGGATTTTGTGGTGTCTGTGCAGGGCCGGGAGCTGGATCGATGATCCCGGTGGGTCCCTTCCAACTCCGGATATTCGGCTGTATGAAGGGCGAGCCTGCGGGAGAGGGGTCAAGGAAGGAAGCTCTTCCTGCGGGGGAGTCCGGGGGGCAGCGGGTGGCGGACAACGCAGCGCGGAGCGGCTGAGAGCGGGCGACGGCGGGCCGAGGGGCGGTAGCACCTCCGTGACAGCGGGCTGGGGCCGAGCTGAGGGACGGAGCGCCGCCATGAAGGCGGCCGATCGATGCCTGCCTGGCTGAGGGGCGGCAACCCCTCCATGAGGGCGGGCAAGGGCCGAGCTGAGCGGGGGTCGGTAGCCGCCCCCCCATGAGCGACAGAGCCTCGCCATGGGGATTGTCGATGCTAGGCTGAGGGGCGGCAGCCCCGCCAAGAGGGCAGGTGGAGCCGGGCTAAAGGCGGCCGATCGATGCCGAGCTGAGGAGCGGCACCCCCGCCATGAGGGCTGACAGGAGCTGGGCAGGAACATGGTGGCGCCGCCCGCCCTCCTGAGGGCGGCTCGCTCCCGCCCCGCGCTGACGTCACCCCCAGCTCTGCCGGCGCCATTTTGGACGCTCACCGCCGGGGGGGCCGGAGCGGGGCCGCCCCAGCCCCGCCGCGGCCGCGCCGCCGCCGCCTCCTCTATCCGCCGCCATCGCCGCCCGCCGCCGCCGCCCGCCCCGCGCCGCCCGCCCCGCCCGCGCAGCCCGCTCCGCCCGACCCGCCGCGGCCGCTATCGCCAGCACAACATGGCAGGTAAGGGCAGCCTGCCCCCCCTGCCCCGGCGTGGCTCGGGGGGCTCTCCCCGCTGCCTCCCTGGCTCCCGGCCGCCTCTCCTATTCCGACTCGCTTGCGCCTTGCTGGTTGTGGGGTGGGTTTTTTTATCCTCTCTTGTGGGAATTCGTGCTTTGCTCCCACCCACCCCTCCTTCCCTCCGTTCTCGGGGGAAAAAAAAAAAAAGCATGGAAGAAGCAAGGTGGAGCGGGAAGTGGTGTGTTTTGGAGTTGAAGAGCTTGCAGGCAGGGTGGGTCTGCTGCCTTTTCGTGGAATCATGGAATGATTTGGGTGCGAAGGGACCTTAAAACCTGTCCAGTTCCACACCCCTGGCATGGGCAGGGACACCTTCCACTATCCCAGGGTGCTCCAAGCCCCGTCCAGCCTGGCCTTGGACACTTCCAGGGATCCAGGGGCAGCCACAGCTGCTCTGGGCACCCTGTGCCAGGGCCTGCCCACCCTCACAGAGCAGAATTACTTCGCAATATCCCAGCTCAACCTACTCTTTGAGTTTGAGCCCATTCCCCCCCTGTGCTGTCACTACACGCTCTGGTGAAGAGTTTCCCCCTTGAGGCTTTGGGGTCGGTGCTTGTGGTTATTTCTCAGAAGTGCTGCCGTGCACGGAGAGGTTCCAGGTGCAGGCGGTGTCCAGATTGCAGTCGCACCCTTCTGTAGGGAGCAGCCTCTGAGCATCTGCAAATGCCAGTAAAATTTGGCACAGGGCGTAATTAAACAGCACAGGTCTCGCTGTGTTTTCTTTGCCATTCTTTCCACTGCTTGCTCCCCATTTCACATCCCGAAGTTTTTAGGCTTGGGAGTGTGTGTGCAGAATGGATCTCTTCCCTCTTACTTTTCCTTGCAATTTCTTCATTTGGAAATTTATTCATCCCCCTCCTCTGCACATGAATTGTCTTTTCAGTGCTTTGCATGTGGAGGAGCAAAGCATAGGAGGCTTTGTGAGGCTTGTGCTTTGCCTTTCCCCCCTACACCATATGCACATGCTCCACCCTCCTCTTGCCGTTTTAGTCGTGGGGGGAAAAAAGTGCCAACTTAGTTCATGTAAATTGTATGGAAAAGAGGGCTTGAGCTGGAAGTAGCAGGAGCAGTGATTCTCTCCAAGCTGTTCCCTTTAAGTGCTGCTGTGGTGCTGGCTGCTAAATGACAAATGAAGAAGTTGAAGCGAAGAGAATGTGTTGTAGGATTTTGGGGGAATGATGGGGGAGGGAAAGCATTTTGCCATCTCCTGCATAACTTGGTTCTGTTGCTTGCCTTCACCTCCTCAGGTTATGCAGCTGGATGTAATCCTTCAGGGAAGAATTTATAGCAAGTGAAAAATGCAAACTGTACTCTATTCCAGGACTTCTTATTCTGAAGCGCTTCATCTTTTCTGGAAAGATTATTTTCAGGCTTCTGATTTCTTTCTCTTTGAGTTTTTTTTACTCCCTTAACTTGGGAAGAGTCTCCTCCTGCATTCTTTGTTATCTCCAAAGCCCTACCAGAGCTCGGGATTAATGTGTAAATGCCATCTGTTGCTCAGCCGGTTTGAGTTGTGTGGAGGAAAAGTTCCATTTTGACAGTGGCTTTTGGAGGAAAAAAAAAAAAAAAGAAAAAAAAACAACTGAGGCAAGCCCATTTCTGGCTCTTCCTGTATGTCCTCAGCCCTGCAGTGATTTGCTCAGAATGAAATGCAAAAGAAATGGGTGGTGATTTTTGGTGTGTGTTTTGGTGGCACGGTTCAAATGAATCACTGCCTTCAGCCGAGGCAGTAATGTTCCTGAAGTTTTCTCTCCGATCCGTTTTCTACGGTAGTAGAACTTGTCCTCCTCCGATTGCTTGTTTGCTTTTCTGCTCGGATTTGCTGCTTTTTTTTTAGGCTGCTAATTGCTTTCATTACTTCTGCGAAGAAACTCTAAAATTGTGGTAAAATTCTTTTTCTTTAGCCTTGAGTGCATAGGGTCGGCGCAGCGGGTTAGTGAAAGGAGGAGATGAGTTGTGTGCTTGGTTTGTATTGGCTGGGAGATTGAAATTTTCTAAAAAAGCACAGCTCTGAGAGTTTCTATTTAAGTCGTTTGTGTGTGTGTTTGGGGGGTTCTGACTGCTCAAAGCTTTGTGTGAAACACAGCCGATAGTGCGCTTGAATTTTAAATTCAGTTAATGTTGCTCAGTCCAGCGAGCTTTGGTTGAGTGAAGCTTTTACTCTGCTTGTGCTTCCCTGTTTTTGACAAACCCTGCATTGAAGGCTGACAAAAACAATATCCAAAGGAAAAAGGTGGGGAGGGTGGTGTGTGATTGTGCCTCGGCCCTGCTGAGGAAGTGGGCGTGCACAGGCTCTGAAATGTGCAATCTGGAACCATTGTGTGCTTGTGCTGCTGCTCTTGGGGGGGCTCGTTTTATTGAATTGTTTTCATTTTTTTAGGAGCTGGAGGAGGAAATGACATTCAGTGGTGTTTTTCTCAGGTGAAAGGCGCTGTAGATGATGATGTAGCAGAAGGTAAGAGTAATATTTTTTACTGTTTTCTGACTTTTTAACCATTTCTTAGGTGGGGAGATGTGGATGTATCCCAGTGCCACTGAGTGCACGTTGAGCAAAGCAAAGGGACATTTCCTGTGCATTCCCATATCCAGATTCAGGTTTAAACTGTGCTTTGAAAGTATCATTCAACACTCTTGTAAAAAAGTTCAGGCTTCCTGACTTTTTTTTGCTGGAATTGTTTTCTAAGATTGTTCATATTTTTCAGATTTTTTGGCTTTTGATTTGTGTTTTTTCTTAATCTGCAAAATGGGGATTGTGATGCTTTAATTCCTCAAGGAGGTGTTGCTAGAATTAACATTTGTGCTCTTTGAAGATCTAAGTACTAGATGAAGTAATTACCCCAATCTTTCTAGCTCCCATTAACAAGAGGCAGAAGAAATCTGAATATTTGTGCATGCCTGCTTAATACATGAGGAGCAGCTTTGGCTTTGAAATAATAATACTGGAAATTGTCTGAAACTTTTCCAAGCTGGCAGTGACAAGTGTCATGTTACACTAAGATGGCTGCCTCTGAATTTCACTGCAAAAACTGCACTGTTTGATTTTTTAATTTTTTTTTTCCTTGGATTTGGGATCATTGGAGGAATAGGGATCATTGGAGGAATAGTGCTTTTCTCTGTGCTGGAGAGCAGAATCTCTGCTGTGATTGTCCTCGAGGAAAGATCCCCTGACTTATGGATTTCTTTGGCCATAAAGTCCTGTTGGCACCAAGCAGCCTTTAAGTTCATGAGTTAAAAGTTGTCTTTTGCAAGCAGTTGGCCTTGCCACTTATGTAATTCCTGGGTTTTTTTCTTTTTCTTGCATATCTTGAATGCTCTGGCATACAAGTGAGATGAGTGTTATATTTAGAAAAGCAGTAACTACAGTTTCCACTATTTCTCTGCTTGACATGTGGTTCAGAGTAGCTTGCAAAGGCCAAAAGAAAATAAGGGTATAAACAGAACTGAATTGTTTTTATTTATTAGCTGCAGCATGTGGCAAACTATGCCCCGAGGCTTCTGTTGTTTGCAAGTTGGAATATATTTTTTGGAAATGAGAAATATATTTCAATTTCAAGTTTAATTTTAAATTTTTCAGGAAGTAGATTTTAAAGCTTGAACTCAAAAGTACTGTTAAATGTGGTATAATTTTTCCCCTGACAGATTTAAAGTTCTGTAATCTTTGTTTTATTTACATATCAAACAAAATCCTTAATAATCCTTCTGCAAGTATTGCAGAAGTTGTGGTTATGGTGAAGTTGTGATGCTTGCAAATAATTCTTCATTAAGATAGATGTTGATATGCTTCTAGTAGTAGTGAACTTATATATAGGTATAGAAAAAAGCCTTTACAGGGATCTGGAAATGCAGAAGTGAGGAAATAGGAAGGACAGACTGAGCTGTTTTGAAGCGTTGCCCTTAGTGTGTTAGCAAAGGTGCCCTGCCAGCCTTGTGCCTCTGCCAGGCTGGGGCTGCCCTGGGCACTGCTGCAATCCTGGGGTGGACTGCAGGGAAGCCTTGGAGAGAATTAACTGGCTTCAGTTTCAGCGTGCCAGGCAGTTTGGTTTCCAAAACACTGTAACAATGTCCCATTTTTGGTTTATAGACAGTGTAGCCTTCTGATTCTGTGACTCAAAGAGTGAAGAGAAATTTTGTTTCATTGTCAGCTATACCTGACTTTGGATGAGTCTTGAGGTCCAAAGTGTGTTATACTGCAAGGTGCTGTGAAACTGAGCTGCCCAGGGAGAGATCCCAAGTGTTGTTGATGTTGTGCTTGGCTGTAATTCCTGTGTGGAGCTGAAATTCTGCTACTCCCGTGTGTCTGGCTCCCACAGTCCCTACTGGAAGTTGGTGAAAGCAGTTGTGTCTATTGATTTCTTGTTGTACATCACAGTGTCTTGCTGTAATTCTGTTGGAAGCATTATGTATCAGGATGGTTGCATTTTTCCATTTCCTAGCAATATTTCTGGCTTTAAGGTTCACTTCACACAGACATGGAGCCTTGTGAGGTTCTTGCACCAACTGGAGCAGCAGCTTCTGGTCTGTTGGAATGTCCAATGCCAAACTGATGGTGGGTCCAAGTGCAGTCTGAGGACCTTTTTTGTTCCCTGCCTTTCCTTCTGCTTTCTTGGGGCAGGCCCACAGAGAAAGCTAAAGGAAATCTTCCTGTCTCAAGCTGTAATGACTCTGGAACCACTGTGGGCTGCCAGAGAACAGATCTGCACTCCAGGCACACCTGTGGTGAGCACGGCACCAGTTTGTGTGCAAGGCTGTGAAGGTCTGAGTTTGGAACGGCTACAGAGCTCAAAATCTAAACAGCAGTTAGTTGTGGAATGTTGAACTTTCACTGAAAACAAATGTAAAGAATTGGGAGTTTTACTTTCTGTTTTCCTTCTGTTGGTAACTTAGTGTTGCAATATTTACATTGGAAAGCTGTCCTGAACAAAACCAAAGGAGAGAGAACCAGGAAAACGAGATCATTTAATTGCATCAATCACTGGGATACAAACTCAGGGGTCTCCCTGCAGTGGTGTTTGTCTATAAAACAGGCCCGTGGAGAATAACATTTTGGACAGTAACACTTTTAATACAGTAACAGTTGCACCAACTTTAAAAAGCCTGTCAAAAATGCTATTCTGTAGCTTCCAGTATGGATCAGGCCCGAGCTGACCTCCAGCCTTCCCATCACATGTATCACCTGTAGTTCTTTAGATACTTGCCCTAGGCTGGCTAGTTGTTACAAAGTCAATATTTGGTGGCTTTGGTGGCTGAAACATGAACTCTGATACACAGTCTTTAATTTTCTGGCTTTTGAACCACTGTGTGATGGATGGATGTGACATGGAAGGGGAAGGGGGGGAAATTGTGTCACTAAAGCCTGGGGAAGGATGGCACTGAACTTGCATGTGGGACCTGCGTCTGTTACTGCTGTGGTGAAGTTTTTCTACTGAAAATGTGAATGTGAGGGGCAGAAGTAGCCTCTGTTCCCTTGGCATGTATGGAATTTACCCTTGCTTGTAAGCTGTGGCCTGGCTGTGTCAGATCACAGTTAAACACAGAAATCAGCTTATAAATTGAAATACCAGTGTCAGCTTCATTATAACTCTGGTCCTTAATTTTAATTGATTCTAGTGATTTATCAGTGTGTTGCATGAGGACAAAGGTTGCTGTAGTGTGTGCTGCCTCTCTGAAAGAGCTTTCCTCCTTACTGACTTTCATAGCCAGGTCTTCTGGGGTGGAGAATGCAGAGTGCTTGTTTGTGATAAGTTCACTATCAGGTTATCAAAAGTGTCTGTAATATACAGATCTCTTTCTTTTGTGCCATCACAGTTTCGGTACAAGTGAGACTTAATTGTCCAGAAATACTCTGGTGTTTTCTTAGTGGAAGCTTCTTTTATGAGGATAATTATAGAAAAGGATTACAAAGATTTTGTTGGTTATACTCTTTTGCTGTTCTTCAGAATGTGACATAATAGCAACTGCAGTTAGAGCAGCTGAGAGTTGTGAGTTTAAACTGCCTTTGCAAACTGCACACTTGCCTAATGGAGTGAGTTTGTACTTCAGAACTCATTCAGTCAATTTGTTTAATTGCTCAGCAGAAGGAGAAGAGTCAAGCAGCTCTATCAATGTTCTTTCAGGTGTAATTCAAAGATATGCAAAGGTCTCATAGTCCAGGTCCAAGGCTGGGAGCCAGAACTTGTGTCCTAAGCTTTAACCTGGAATGATTACTGCTCATCTTGGGCACGTTGTTTAACTGTTTTGTGCCCAAATTGTCTCTGAAAGAAGCATTTGAATATCTGCTGTGCTTGCTATTACCAACTTTATTTATGCTTAATGCTTAACCTTTCTGTGATTCTGTGATGCTTTGGTAATTCTCTGTGATTTGCTTCATGTCTTCTCTTAGAGCCAAGAATGGCTGTGTCTGTTTTAGAGTGAAAATGATGAGCAGATAAAATTCTGTCCCTGGCTTGTGTGTGGTAAAAGACTGAAACAAAATTGGGCATTTCCCTGGTTCAGGAATGCTTTCTGTGTTTGGTTCTAGGTGTGTTATGTCTGTCAGATGTAGTTGGATACTTACTTTTGACAGATTTCAGAATTGCAGAGCAGCAATGGGGACTGATGTTGCTTCAGCAATGGTAGTTTGTCTTGAATGCATGAAAAGTGTTATTTCTGAATAAAGAGGAGTGAAGGCAGGAATATGGATGGCTATAAAAAGGTTGTTTACTGCAATCTGCAGGGTTTTGGTTGTTTGGTGGCTTGTTTTTTGGTTTTTCTTTGGGATTTTTTTGTTTAGTGTTTTTTTTTGTTTTGTTTTTCTGGTGGTTTCTTTCTATGAGGATTGATGGAATTGGAGAGGAGAAAAAACTCTCAGAGAATGAGTGACAGTGAGGTTGCAATAATATTGCTGAGGGAAGATTGGGATATAGTTGTGGGAGGGAAGCTAATTTGGGTTTTAAGAGCTGTGGTTATGTTCTCTATGCTCATGAGGTACCATCATTGACAAGGAGCAAGGCCTAGGAATAGGTTTGTTTTTAAGAGCTAGTTTGAAATATGCTGTGGATGAGAAAAGAAAGAGCCAAGGTTACAGTCCTGTTCTGTATTCCTGAGTGTGCTTCTGTATTTGAGCTCTTCAGCTGTTCAGAGAACGTATCTGGAGAGAGAAATGGGCTACTGTGTTCTAGGAGCTGCTGCTCTGCACGGACTGGAGTGTGCATTCCAAGTGTGCAGTCCCCAGACAAAGAGCATTTAGCAGGCAGATAAATAGGCAGTGACTGTCCAGCTCCCCAGAAGTAAGTCAGTTCTCTCTCTTGCATGGCTTTGGAAGCTGGGGCACTCCAGCTTGTCACTCAGGGATTTCTCTGTCCCTTCTGTGAGGGATTGCTGTTCTTGGGATCTGTCTTAAGTTAAAAATGAGTTATTGAAAAGGCTTTTGTGTTGGAAATGCAGTGCTAGAGTGTGATCAGGCCATCAGACTCCACAGCACACACGAGTACAAGCTAGGCTGTCAGCAGCGATCTGGATGGAGAACAGCTCTGCATCAGCTTTGTGAAACTTTTTAGCTTTTCATCTTATGGCTGCTACCTAAATGCTTCTGCTTTGGCTGTTTCTACTGTAGGAATGGGTGCAGTTTGTCTTGAATGCATGAAAAGTGTAGTAGCTGTAGAATGTATTTCTGCTGTAGTGGTAGCTGTAGAATGTATTTTTGAAGAGCTAAAATGAAGACTAAATCTCCCAGTGGATGCAGAGCTGAAGGAAGAGTTAAAAGCTGGGCTTTCCAGGCTGTGCTCTCTGTCCAGTGAAGGGTTAACGCTGGGTGCTCCAGGCTGTGCTGTCCAATGAAGGGTTAACGCTGGGTGCTCCAGGCTGTGCTGTCCAATGAAGGGTTAACGCTGGGTGTTCCAGGCTGTGCTGTCCAATGAAGGGTTAACGCTGGCTGTTCCAGGCTGTGCTCTCTGTCCAATGAAGGGTTAACGCTGGCTGTTGCAGGCTGTGCTCTCTGTCCAGTGAAGGGTTAACGCTGGCTGTTGCAGGCTGTTCTCTCTGTCCAATGAAGGGTTAACGCTGGCTGTTGCAGGCTGTTGTCTCTGTCCAATGAAGGGTTAACGCTGGCTGTTGCAGGCTGTGCTCTCTGTCCAGTGAAGGGTTAACGCTGGCTGTTGCAGGCTGTTCTCTCTGTCCAATGAAGGGTTAACGCTGGCTGTTGCAGGCTGTTCTCTCTGTCCAATGAAGGGTTAACGCTGGCTGTTGCAGGCTGTTCTCTCTGTCCAATGAAGGGTTAACGCTGGCTGTTGCAGGCTGTTCTCTCTGTCCAATGAAGGGTTAACGCTGTTGCCGTTCCAAGCCGCAGTGGCCGTGCCCCCGCCCCCTCTCTGTTCCCCTCCCCTGCCTGTTCAGGCCCAGCTGCGCGTTTGGCAGCGTTTCTGTTCCAGGCACTCCTTCCCACTCCCCGGCATGGCTGCTCACCTCAGAGGACGGTGAATTTGTTGGGGAAGCTGATCCAGCTGAAAAATTGGTAAAATCTTGGTTTTCACTGGATTGTTTTTGGGCTGAATTGAGCCCTGCTGAGATTGTCAGAGCTCTGCATGTGCTCATGCCCGTGTGGAGAGGGATCAGGTGGCTCAGAGGAGCAGGAAGAGCTCTGGATGAAGATTGGTCTCTTTTAGGACCTTACAAAAGAGTAAGGCAGTGCAGGACCCTGATTGATCTCTGAGTGCTGTGCTGCTGTGAAGGGTAAAATCAGCTGCTAAAAAGAACTTTAAACCTTTACTGTTCAAGTTCCATACTTTGAATATGTGCTATCTGCAGGCCAGCAATAAAAATCACTGTTACACTATCAGAATTATTTTGTGATGTACTTTTTTATAGTACACATGGAGTGGGTTTCCCACTGTGTCCACACAAGCAGTCTGTGGAAATGGGATTTATTCACTGTTGTTTTGAGCTCTGTTAGTAAAATGTTAATATCAGTGTTGTAACTTATTAATATCAGTTCAAGTTAAGTTTCTTTGAAGTTGTTGTAGGAAATAATACCAATTAAATGGGAGGTGGGTTATTACTGATTGCTTTATTGTAAAGCACTTTAAAAAAAAAGATAATCTGACAAATTATAATCTTCCCTTGTCGTGTCTTATCAGTATTAATATGATTTGAAAAATGGATCCCTTCTTTAGGGTTTCATCTTCACCTAAATGGATGTATTGTCTTGCATGAAATGCTGCAGAATTAGTCAGCCTTTGTTTTAGCTGCTGTTAAAGTGTGTATGCAATTAAATCTGCTCTGTGTGCCTCGTGGAGCAAAAACATCAATTACTGATGGTACCCAGTGAAGGCTGCAGTTTGTCCTTTCATCTGTGGGAAACACTGTGCTCCCACAATAATTTCATTCTAGAAGATGTTTTAATAACTGCCTTAGGGGTATTTTTCAGGCCTTTTCTCCTGTTTTCAATGCTCTGTAGTATATGCAGCACCATAACTGTGTCTACAGTATTTTTAGTGTGGAGTGAAAAGTTTAGCAGCACAAATGAGTGTTCAGCAGTCACGTGGGACTGTGGTTTGCACTCAAAGAAGTTATTGAAAGGAGTAAAAAGCCTTGGCTTAGGTTGATGTTTAGGTTGTGAATGTGAACTGTTACCCTGTTCCAGTGAAGATGAAAGCAGACAAATGCAGGAAGTATTTATTAATCCAAACCAATTTGGAATAATCTCTTTCACGAAGCAGTGGTAGCTCTTGCAGTCACAATAACAATGCAGGGATGGTTTTCTAGGCTTTAAACTTGAGTGGAACACGTGTAATTACAGCTTTGTTACATTGCCACAGCTCAGTTGTGCCCTTGCAACATGCACCAGCTAAATGCTGCTTTTGTAAGGTCAGTGTGTCAGTAAACTGGAACGAGATGGGACATTGCCTTCTTCTGTGTCTTTGAAAATGGGGAAAGCATAAAAAAAAGTCTTAAAAGGTAAAATATTGATACCTTGTGTGTGCACACTTGTTAATCATTTTCTGTAGCAGGATTTCCTTAGTTGAATATAGTGCTGCTCACGTTCTGGTTTCCCACACGGGCCTGCTGTGGAGCGCTGTTCCATCAGGGTGCTCTTGCCTGGCTCTGCAGTGGCTGCAAGGTTTTGGGTTGCTCATTTCCCTTTGAAATTCAGTACCACCATCAGGTTCTGCTGCTGTGCTCTGATGTTACTGAAAACAATTTGAGGCTTCTCTGTGTGCCTGTAATCCAGTGAGAGAAACAGAAGTGGCTGGAAGCTTCTCGCTTCCCTCTCCTGACTTATCAATCCTTTGTTAGGCACTGGAGGAGAAGCTATTCATTTGGTCAGCCATTCTTCACCAAAATGGATTTTCCTCTCGACCATCCCCAAGTGACAGCACCATGAAGGGAACCAGCATATTTAGGTCATGTGCAGTCCCTGAGGCAGTTCTGTTTGCATCTAATTTTGGAAGAAAATTTTAGGGTCAGGAAAGAAGTGTTTTAAAGAGTTGTATTGTAGGAGAGATTGATTTTCCCAAATACACAGAAGGTGTTTTGTGTGGAAATGTTCTCTTTGCATTTTCAGTTGCAGTTCTTAAATTAATGCTCTGGGAGTAATGAGAGCTCCAGACATACACAGTTGGCACTCTGGTTTTGAGAACCTGAGCAGAGATAATTGCACTAATTCAGGAACAGTTGAGGTAGTTGAGACGTCATGTTATAGTTGCTTATTTAAAATATGGTAAATACAGTGTAACTTCTATTATATTCTTGTTTGTTGAATGCCAGTAACTCTATTTTCAATGACTATAAAAAGTATATCAGTGACCATTATTTGATGCTTAGAAGCAGTTATTTTAGCTGTCATTTGTGCTGTTGTTCAATGGTGATTGGAGAAGTCATGAGCTATGTTTGTGTATAGTGCTTATAAATATAGTCTGAGGGTCTTGCGTTATTTTCAGATAACTTGGGAGTGAATTGATCCAGTGGACAAGAGCTACATACTGAAATAAAGCTTTGGCTTTCATAAAAATATAATGACTCAAAGACACTTGTTTGAGAGTCCTTGGGCTGTTCTCCAGTGGAATTGCCTAACAAGCCCCTGACTTCTCTGGTTCTGCTTTTGGTGCATTGAGTGGGGAATAATATATAGAAATATTGAAGATAATAAAGAAAAACTTGGATTATTTTTAAATAAATACCCAGTTTTGCTTGTTTTGAAGTGTGACCTTGGTGTGGGAAGAGGAATTAGAATTCAGATTGCACCCCAGCCTGCCTGTAGGTTTGTTGTCACTGCAAGTATGAGAGAAATGGTCCTTCCTGGTGCCTCTGGCTGTCAGTGCCCTCAGCTGAGCCAGGGCATCCCTGAGCTCCAGGGTGGCCACTTGGGGAAACCAACCCAAATGAAAATTACATCTCTGGGATCCCTTTTGGATTCATTTTATTCCACATCAGCTTCTCCGGACTTAATTTGTCCAACTTTTAGCAGATGTTTGTGGTGGGATAGGTGGAGTTCTACAGGAATGGGATGAGAGCTGAGAGGACGGATTGCTTCTCTTGGAGAGTTGGTAATGTTCTAAGGCAGCATGGGGAGCTGTGGAATTGGGAACAATTCAGCCTCCTCAGCCTTTTCACATTGACAGTTGATCCCTGCTTGTTCATAGTCTGCCTTTCACATGAAAATTCGACTTGAAGACATTTCTTCTCATGGATCAGTATGAACAAGCAGCAGTTGAGGTTGAAGCCTGCAGTGTTCATTCTATAGCCCAGCAGTGAGAAAATGGCACTGTTTATAGAGGTAATAGTCAAACATTCATAAGCTGTTTTACTGGAATGTGGAACTGGCAGGAATGGCTTTTTGCCCAGAAGTTTAAAACTTTCTGTATAATCCTTTCTGCCTTTTTTCAGTCAGTTCTCCTCAAAGCTTTGTGTCATTGTTTTGGTTTACTTTTATTTGTTTGTTTAAGCTAAATCCTACACTCCTTTCTTTTGTGTGTGTGCATGTTAAAGAAGCATCCCTAGGGTCTTTCATTTGATTCCAGATCCTTCTGGAAGTGGTGAGCTGCTTGGGAAAGCAGGAGGAGCTGAGAGCAGGGCTGTGTTCCTGCAGCAGGACACGTGCTGTGCTTAACCCAGCTCGTTTGTGTCTCCCAGTAATGAGGTGCCTCAGAGGAAAGGGCAGGAGGAAGACAAAGAGCGTTTGAAACAAAACAAAATCCTTGGATATTCTGCACATGAGGTTCTTGGCTCCCTGCAGCTTGGGGATGCTTTTGCTTGCTGTGACCTGAGGAAGCTCATCCCAAGCCTGGCAGTACCAAACACCTGCCTGTTTAGAATATTAATGTCAGAGAATATTCTGCCTGTTTCTGGAGGATGCCCATCATTCTGCTGGCTCTGAATTGGCATCCCCAGCTGTGCAGCCAGGTCAGGGTGCAGTGCTGCTGCCAGCTGTTTCTGCACTCTGCTTAGCAGCGTGTCTGTGTTAGAAAATGCCTGGGGGGGGTTGGATCCTGCATTTCCTTCCTGTTCCTTGCTCACTGGCCTTTTGCAGGAGTTGTCAAGATAAGCGTTTCTTTATGCCATAGACTTTTTCATGTATACACTGAAATTCTTTTTCCATGGTTTTAGTCTGGCATCTTCCAGTTCATGTTTATTCTTACCAGGGTCTTTGGTCTGAGGTCCCTTTTCTTACAGAACTCTTATTACTCTTTTGCTTTTTGCCAACTTCAAAGTTTCAATTTCAGTGTCGTTGTTCCAGGGCATAGTGGGGAGACGGATGGAAGATTGGAAATGGAGATAACTGAAAGGAATTATTTGCAATTGTTTTCTTTGGAGTCATTTTAATCCTTCCCTACTTTATTTTCCCTACTTGTGAGACCTGTGTGGTGTTTCCTAAAATAAGGTTCCAAAACCTTTGATAGTTTTTTTGTAGTGATCTTTGACAGTCTTGCAGGACACTAACGCTACTGAAATACTCCACTTTGTTATATATCACACATATATGAACAAATTATATATATATGTAAAAAATATATAATTTTAGTCTTTATATATATTTAAAGATTAAAATTATATATAATTTATAAATATAATTTTATATAATTATATATAAAAATATATCTTATATAATTTATAAATAACATATAAATTATATAATATATATTCATATACATTATATAATATATAATTATATATATTATATAATAATTTGTATATAATATATATAATTATATATTCTTTAATATATGTATATATAATTTATAAATGTAATTTATATATGTATATATATGTGTATATATACACACATATATATACACATATATATATATACACACACATGTATATATAATTTTTTAATATATATTCTGTTATACAACTCTTCCAAAACCCACAGAAAAGGTCCTGGTCTATAAACAGACATATTTGAAACAAACACTTAAAAATAAAGGTTGGTATTTTGCTTTGACTAGTGGGCTATATATATAATCTTAAGTGGTGTTATAAATATGCCTTGGAGTTGTCAAGATTCCATGTGTTGGGATTCTTCAAGTCCAGGCCAGAAATTAGAATTGGCTTCTGTTTAATGAGGATTTTTTTCAAAGAAGCTGAAGCATGTGTGCCTGGCCAGAATAGAAGCACAGGAGAGCTCTGGCCAGGCTGGGGGTGGGGGAGGAGAGGGCAGCCGGGCCATGGAGGGCTGTTCTTCAGGGCTCCAACCCCACTGAAGGTGCATCAGGTACTAAAGGCAACTGAGAGCTGAATGAGTGACCAGAGTGAGGGCAAGTAATGGGAAATTTGGATTTTCCAGTCACTTGATGCAGCTGTGTATTTATCTCTGCTGGAAACTTCAGTTGTACTTGTGACCTTCACAGGCCCTGTGCTCCCCAGCAGGCTGCCTGAGATTCAGCTGGAGCGCAGCCCTTCCTCCTGCCCTCCCTCCTGCCCTTCTGCTGGCCAGGAGCAATTTCTGATTTCATTGCTCTTGCTTACAAGAGGCACTTCATGCATTGGCTGAGCCACAGCAGCCTCCTGCATTCTACACACCGAGATGAAAAGCCTCCAAATGTTTGGCCTGAGCTTTGCACCTGAAATCAATCTTTTGGTCCAAGAATGTGTTAGAAGAAAGTGAAACAGCAGGACAGTTTTGAGGAGTTTTTATTATGTCTAAAACAGGAATTCCCATCGACTCACAGAGTTCTAATTTTGAAAGGCATTGCTGAAGTATTGGTTTTTTTCTGTAATAATGCTAAATTTTAACCTGTGGTGTGTGTTCTGGAGTGGCTTCAGCAAAAAGAGAAAATGAAGGTATTGCAGAGCTCTGTCTGTAGCTTTCTCAGTGACAAGAAAGGCACTGCCTGAAGGCTTCTTTTCTCCGTGTGCAGAACAATGGCCCAGTATGTTATTTCCAAATATATTGTTATTTGCAAACAGAGCAGCAGCTCCTGGCTGCTCTGTGCTGTGCAGCCTATTGAAATTCTGGCTGTGATTCCAGCAGAGATTTTTCCATAAATAGCTCTGTACTACTTGGGAACACAAACAAACCCTGAAAAGATCTGAGCTAAGGTCTGCTGAGGGACTGCTTAGCCTGTTATTAGTGTGTACTTCTGGTAGATAGTGTGCTGGATATGAGGAATTTTTCTATAGGGTTATGTAGGGGCTGTCAGCAGGAATTTAAAAGTAAATAATTACCAATCAAATTAGATCCAAGGACTCACAAATCACCTGTCTTGAGCATAGGGGAAAAAAGGATAATAAAAATAAATATGAGGAGAAGCAAGTAAATTCTCTTTCTGGATTTTTTAAAATAAAAGCTATTAGGTAATAACTAAGCATTAGGTTAGGGTTCCAGTAAATACAACTTGAAATTAAAATTAATTATTTTTTCCATGAACAGACATCAAAATTTGTGCTGATTGGATGTTTGTTATATGAGTTAATATCTGCACTGGGAGATGGGCTGTATTTTTCAGTGCTGTGTAGGTAAACACCCACCTGAATAAGCAATACAGTAATATTTTATAGAATATTCAATTATAATTGGTGTAAGCTGTCTTGAGTAACTTGTAGTCTTGAGGAGGAACTTGTAAACATCCTGTGAAATAGAAAAGAGGTGAATAAACACTTCTGTGTTTCACCTGGGTCACAGGGCAGATTCTCTGCTGGTCCTGTTGCTCATAAACTTTTTTTCTAAGATGGAATAAATCCCCTTTTAAAAGCAATCAAAGAGCATAAAAATAACTTTGGCATTTGAGCAATCCCTGCTCAGAGTGGGGACTCTGGAGTGTCCCTAAGCCCTGGTTCCCACAGCAGATGTGTCTGTCAGGTGTCAGAGAGCAGCCCCACAGGAGATCCCTGGGACTCTGTCTCAGGGCAGATCCCTCTCTCTCTTGGATGTTTCTTTGGAACCTTTGCCTGTGGCCACTGAGCAGTGTCAGAAGGGCCTCAGATCCTCACTGCCCAGAGCCTGGGGTGTGTGAACTCAGCTCTGCTGAAGGAGCTCCTGCCCTGGGGTGTGGGGTGCACCCAGGGCTGCAATGGGGATCAGCTCTGACTTGGGGCTGGGAACTGGGGACAGCTTGGAGTCCCAGAGTCCTGGAATGCTTTGGATTGCAAGGGATCTTAAAGCCCATCCAGTGCCACCCCCTGCCATGGGCAGGGACTTCTTCCACTAGCCCAGGGTGCTCCAAGCCCTGTCCAACCTGACCTTGGACATTTCTAGGTCTGGGGCAGCCGCAGCTTCCTTGGGAATTCAATCTCAGCCCCTCACCACTCTCACAGGGAGGAATTTCTTCCCAATATCCCATCTTGACCTACTCTCTTTCAGTTTGAACCTATTCCCTCCTGTCCTGTCTCCCCAGGCCCTTGTAAATAGACCCTCTCCGTCTTTCTTGGTAGGAGGAGCAGCTGAACTGCTGACACCCTTTTCCTCTTGAAGGCCTAGGTGGTATTTCTGAGCTTGTTCACGTTTTTTTATTTCATGAACATTCTTTTTCATTCTTTGGAGGCACATTGAGAGTAGCTCCCTGAGAAACTGGGAAGTAAAATAAAGCAGCTCTGCACTCAGCAAAGCTCCTGCTACCAAGGGGTGATTAGCCTGGGTTTGCAAAACAGATACATTGCCAACATATTTATCATGGCGAGAAGAAATAAAGCTTTAAAGCTTCAATAAGGCTCAGTCAAATACTTCTAATGCATTTTGGGGAATCCTTATACTCTGTATAACTTGCATTTCAAAGCATGTCTTAGGAGAATTATGGAGCACTTGTGTGAGCATTATGGATAAACCCTGAGGAGCTTTGAGAGATGAGCTGTGCCTTAGCTCTGTGCATGCAGCTTTTCCAGGCAGTGGTGGCATCAGATGGAGTTGGGGTCTCCTGAATCTTTGTAGATTCCTTTATCTCCAGGTCTCCAAGGGTGTCCTGTACAGCTCACAAATGTCATAAATAGACATTTAATTTCTTTGTTTCAGCATGAAGTTTATTCTGGAAAATCAGTAAACATGAATTTTTTGCTTCAGCAGTGCTAAAATTGAGTTGTTACCCTCTTGGAAATTGATACACAGTTTTGCTGCAACTTTATTAATGAGAGGTCATCAAGCTTGTAAGTTAAAGCTCTGCAGGCAGAGAAGATGTTGGAGCAAGTCGTGTACCAGAGTGTTAAACCCAGGCAAATGCTGTGTTAGAAGTTAAATAATCCAATCTGTTATTTATAAGTTTTTTTGTCTCAGTTTTCCTTCTATTGCTCAACAAGTCCCAGTTTTGTGAGTGATGTGACAGAATGTGCAGGCACCTGAGGAGATCTCAGATTAGGCAATTGTGGGCATGAAGTTGGTTCCTGCTGGAGTTAATTTTGTTCCCCTGTCATTAGATCTGTATGATCTGTATGCAGTTGTACAAAGGACAGCAATGATGAGTAATTCCGAAACTAAATTCCACACAACACAAATATAACTGAACCATTCTGTCATCTCTGCCTCAGAAATCAGTGTAGGTTTTGGTAGCTGCAATATTTCTGAAGGAGCTGGGGCTGGTGTGGATTGTGTGTAGCACTCAGTGCAGCTGCTTTGTTTAAAGGGATAAGGTGTGGTTGAAACAGGAAAATTCCAAGGAAAGGAAACTCGGTCTTGTGTGATTTAGCCAAATTATCTCTGTGTTGCAGTGATCCCTAATGTTTTATCTGTATTCAAAACTGTAGAAGCAGAGTACCCTGACACTGCCAGTCTCCAAACAAACCATAGATTTCATATTCTTGCCTTTTAGCAAATATTTCACTTGGGGATAAAAGAAATTTGCTTTTAGGTAGAGTTTTATTGCTGCAGCACCAAAGAACATGTGCATGCCCATTTTTTCAGTGCATTTAAGGAAGGTTTGGTTCTGACTTTTGTGGGTTGTTAAAAACTTCATTGGTTCCCAGAATTCCATGGCACTTGATGGAAGCTTGAGGTTCTGGGCTGCTTTGCACCAAAGCAGGAGCACAGTTCTCCAGATGAAATGTAATGGAAGTGGCTGTGATAGCAGCAGGGCACAAGCAAACCTAGGCCAGGTACCCAGGGTGTCAGGTGGATTTTGTGGCAGATGATGTTTTGAAACAAAGTGACTTAAGAATTATAATGCATTTAACATAAATGTTGCTTAGGTAGCATTTTTTTAAACTTTATGTATCTGGTTGGTTTTTTTCCCCCTATTTCCTATCAAACTCATCATTTCTCATGGAGTGCTTAGGGGTGCACAGCCTCCACCTGTGGTGTTATCTAACCTCTGGATAACTGCTGCTCCCAGGCTTTTTTTGGTAATCCTAGACTGTGATTGAAGAGGAGTTTGTGCTGTAATTGAAGGGGGATTGATGCAACAGTGAGTGTGACACATCCTCAGTAGGAGGGCCACTCTGCTTTTCCTCTTCCCTGCCTGAAAATAGATTTTAGCTTCAGGAGCTGGAAGCTCTGAGCAGCTGAATTTTGTGATGTTGGGAAACTGAACCCCACAGTAGCTTTTCCATCAAACAGGTGTCTGGTATGTAAAAATGCTGAAACGCTGGATTTACTGCTGATTACTTTTTTGTTTAAAAGCAGAACAATTCTGCTTGGAAGGAGGATAGCTTGTGGACAGATTGAGCCCTTTAAAAAAAAAAAAAAATGATTATTCTGTAATATTGCAGTAGCTGCAAGGAAAAGGCTCAAGGAGATGCTGTGACCTTCAACTGCTCATTCCTGGTCCTGGATAAACGTTGTAGTTGCACAAACTGTGGAACACTCACCCTCCTTTCTGAGGTGATTTCAGCTGGGTACCAGGAGTGGGGCTGGATTTCTGCCACTCCAGCCTCTCCTGTTTATGATATTAATAAACTGGTGTCAAATGTCCTGGGAACGCTTTCTGCAGGTTGAAAGAGCTTTGTTTCAGCCAACAATAGACCTGAATTAGTATGAATAGGAAAAGCAAATAGGCACTTCCTGTCGTATTTGAAGGAATATTTGAGTTTGGGAAGTGTGTTTATTAAGACGTGCACTAAATGCTCATCACTTGTTCTTTGTCCCCAGCAAAATGTTCCCTGTGTGTTTCTGTTACCTTCCTAAATATGTCTGCAGTGCTAATAACATAATAAGGTGGAGTTCCCTGTTTGAGTACATTATTTAGGATATTCTTTGGGGGAAAACTCAATACCTGTGTAATGAAGATTAAAAAGGGATAATTGACTTAGTTATTGCTTTCCTAATCACTTTTTAACTTTTTATTTAGCTCTCTAAAATAAAAGTTTGATGTGGCTTGATTAAGCTTTTCCTGTTACTTCCTAAAATAAATAAAGCTTTTCCTGTTACTTCCTAGACCTAAATAAAAAGTTAAAAAGTGATTAGGAAAGCAATAACTAAGTCAATTATCCCTTTTTAATCTTCATTACACAGGTATTGAGTTTTCCCCCAAAGAATATCCTAAATAATGTACTCAAACAGGGAACTCCACCTTATTATGTTATTAGCACTGCAGACATATTTAGGAAGGTAACAGAAACACACAGGGAACATTTTGCTGGGGACAAAGAACAAGTGATGAGCATTTAGTGCACATGTCTTAATAATGTTTATTCCTGGAATGAAAACTTGCAGGCCTCTTGCAAAGACCCAGAACCTACTGAGATCAAGTGAAATAATGGAGCGGTGCCTCAGCTCCTCTCGAGGCTGAGCTGCCTTCACAGAGAGCTGCAACTGCTCTGTGTGCTTTCTGGGCAGAAGATGCCTTTGGAGCCTCCAGGGAATTCTTGTCAGGTATTAAATAATCCTTTATTATTGAGTGTGGAGTATTTTCAAGCTGATGTAGCTGATGTTGAGTTGAAAAATGGCTCTGCCTTGAACTGGTGAGGTCCCACTTTGCAGCAGTGCTCACATGGAGTCACTGGGACAGCAGCAGTGCCCAGAGTTGTGGAGCTCTGGAAGAAGCTTCAGACACATAGCCCCTCAGTTCCAGGGCTGGACTGTGGGGTGCATTGCCTTGTACCTGTGAAACATCCTCAGGGCTGGGACTGCAGCCGGGGCCCTGACTCCTGTCCTGCTGATCCCAGGCTGTTGCACATTTCTCACATCACATCAGCTACTACTGGAGCCAGGTTAACCTTTACCTGGTAAATATGCAGTGCCTGGGTGTGGGCAGCCCAGTTAGCAGGAATTTTTGGGGTGTTTATTTGTGTGGTCTGTTGTAAATGTATTTATTTTCCTGCTTCTCTGCTTGTGCCTTCTTCTGTTCTCTCACCTAGATCGTGTCCAGCCAATGGGCAATGCATGTACTGAGAACTTGCTTTGCAGCATCTTCTGATCTAAATTCATTTAGTTGATATTCTTTTTCTTGTTGGAAGGAGGGTATTTTCCTGTTGATCTCCTTGCATGTGTTCTGAAGGGAACTGCAGTCATGTTTTCATGTTTAAAAATAGAAAGCAATTAATCAGCATGATGAGGGTTAATGATTTCTATCCAGAAACCAAAGAGTTTTGCATTTGTTTGTGTAGAGAGAACATTCTTCTGTCTGCTGTTGTTGTAACAGGAGAGGATTCTTCACAATAGTTTTTTAAACACTTACTAATAAAAGCTTATTTGGGGTTAAAAACCCCAAAACTATTAAACTCTCTCATCAGATGAAAGGGTTTCAAGGGGCCATTTCAGGACTGTTTCCTGCTAAGAATCCTAACCCCGCAGGGTTTCTCTCTTCTGTAGGTTTGTAGTGAAGTTGGCCTGAAAGGAGTTACAGAGTGTATGCCAGACTTGGTGAGCAGAAATAAAACCACAGGCAGTGGTTACAGGGAGCATGGGACAGGTATTGCCCTGTGGGTCACAGTTCTACATCAATTTAAGGTGTAGAAGTTCCTTCCTATAGCTCATGGTATTATTTTTCAGTGTGACTGCTTTCTTTTCACAAAGATAAATTTTCAGAGCAATTTTGTGTCATTTTCAGTAGTCGGAAGCGGGGCCACATCAGTATCTGACACATCTGTTTTCAGAGTGCTTTGGTGTGCTGCTGTTTGTCATCTCTGTTTTTTCCCTGCCACCACAGGTGTCTTGGAGTCCTGTGTGCTGGAGACTCGAGTTTCCTACTATAGATGGAGACAGGAAGCCAGGGGCCTGAGCTTTAAATAAGTTTTCTTTCTGTTCTAGCAAAGCTAGATTCTGGCCTTGATGTAGCTGGAAGCTCGTGAGCCTGCATACAGAAATGCAGTTCATCGGCACTTTGGGCGTGGGCTCGATGGCCTGTGTAAATCCAGTTGTGCTAGCTGGAGATGTGCTTGCTCCTGAGTGTGTTCCTTGCTTTCCCCCTGCAGATTTGCCCATCTGATGCCTTCAGCTCAGTCTCAGTGAGCTCTGTTAGCTTAGCAGAACACAAACTGTTGAACAGAAATGAAATGTGTTACCATTGCTCACAGAAGTTTGAAGTGGTGGTGTCTGTTGAGGAGGATTAAAGTGTTCCCTGTAGTGATTTCTGCTCTTATTGAGAGGTGCTGGGTTTGCACAATTCTCTGTTGGTCTCTTGCTTTGGCCCAGCAATGGACTGTGGGGGAACATAATGATAAATTTAGTGGTGGAAACTTGCCCTGAGTGGAGCTGTTGAAGCAGTTGCCCAAGTGAGGTACAAGTGTGTGCCAAACACAGGAGTCAAAACTTTCAGTGTGCTGCTGCTATCTGACCTGGATTGTAGTGTTGACCATAGATTGTGCCTTCTCTGAATTCTGTTTAAATGAGGGAGTTACTTTGATGCCACAGTTAACTTGAGATCCCATCAAGACTTCTGGATGCATAAGAAGCTGCTGTTCTAGATGAGAGATTAGCAGATGGTGATTCTGTTCTCTGCTTTACTCTGATCTTCTAAAACACTTAATCTACATGTTTGTTCCTATCCCAACTTGTAGAAGCTTTGGAGTCACTTCTGGGATAATCCTGTTCTCTGCAGTTTCAATGCCATCCTCTCACTGTGGCTTTGCAGGGAGGAGCAGCTTCTGGTGCATGGGCCAGATGGGTTTGGAGCTGTTCTGCTCTCAGTGCCCAGTAAAGCAGTTTAGGAGCATTGCTGGCCTTGCATGAAACTAATGGCAGCAAGATTGGGGCTGGTGCCACTGTTCTGCCATGGGAGGGTGTCCTGGTTTAGGGCAAATTTGTTAAAGAATCTGCAAAGGGAGCCCCTCCAGAAAGCGAAACCCACACGGCCCCTTCCCCCAACCGGTTCGGGAAAAATTCCTCGGAGAGAGGTGGAAAGAACCTGTTTATTGACAGGCACAGCACCCCCAGCACACACAATGAACAATACCAGGTGACACCGCTCTGAGAAAGATGGCAAAATCAGAAAGTCTCTTTCGGGGGTGGTTGCTCTGTTCTCAGTCCCTCCGGCGCTGGGGCAGCTGCTGCAGCCGAACCTTCGGTGTTCCCGGGTCCCAGTCCGGAGCAGGTTCGAGATGGTCACAGGAACAGGAGAGGAGAAACAGTCCAGGAAGGGATGTGGACTGTTTAGCTAGAACTAGCTAATAGGCAGAGGCAGAAAGCAGAGCAGAAGCAAGAGCAGAAAAAGAGAGCAAGCAAAAGCAGCAAGCTGAAGCTGGAAGGGAAAAAACAGCTCTGTGTACCGCTTGTCTCTGTGTCCCTGATAAGAGAAACCCAAACAAAACTTCCACTCTTCAGAGCTGGGCTTAAAGGCACAGAACAGATGAATGGGGATATACAAACATCATAACGTCACCCCAGGACAGAGGGGATGGAAGTTTGCTCTTGTGTTTTCTAGGAAGCCATGAGGCCTAACAAAAGTTATTTGCATGAATTTGCAAAACCACCAAAATAACATTGTTTTGTACTTGAGTATTGAGTTGCATTATCTCTAGCTATGTGTTACAAATTCAGTTCTATGCTGCCCTAATACACATGAATCCTGTGCAGTCTTGGAGCACTGATCCTTTCCCTTGCCTCCAGTTCCACCTCCCATTAAAAAAAGTGACTCATTCCAGCTCCTGCTTCTGCAGACTGGTGATAACAGAGTGTTCCTGATGTCATTGCTGCTACATGGATTTGACAGCACAAAGAGTGATCTCAGAAGGATGTGGCACGCTGAGCTGTGCTTTGCCATGCAAGAGTAGAGTCCTGCTTACCTGGGGGCCCACAGTGAGCAGGACAGGCTTAGGAGGTAACAGGAAAAGCTTAATCAAGCGGTATCAAACTTTTGTTTTGGGGAGCTAAATAAAAAGTTAAAAATTAAACTTGGAGTAGTAATAATAATGGTTTTCTAATCCAAAGTTGAACTCATTGTTGAACTAGAACTTCCCTAGTGTATCTTTCCTCAAAGGATTGGTAAAGTTGGAGAAGGAAAGGGAGAAGAAATGGTGAATAAAAGAAAAGGGAATATAGAGGAGTCCAGGCAATTAGAGTGAAGTTATGGTGGCTTAGGCCTGCTTGACAAGGTTTATATTTGATTATTTTACTTAGGTGAGTAATTTATGCTGTGCAATACTGTGTGTATTCAGTTTGGCCACTGGTACCTTGTGTATGCTACATGTGGGTAGGGATGTAAATGGGACTGGGTGAGTCTCAGCTCTCAAGTGCTTCTTCACCAAACAGCACTCAATGCTTTCAGCATCAGCAGGAGCATGATGACTTTGTCATGGTCATGTTTTGAATTGTCAGCCTCCCAGGGCTGTTCAAGTGAGCTCACTCACTTGGAGTGAATGTGCAGGGCAGGGAGCACTCAGTAAATCTTCCTCCTGTCTGTGCAGCTCCCAGGTTTGCAAAGCAAAGCCCAGCAAGCCCAGCCTATCACTGTGTGCTGGAGCTGCCCTCTGTCCTGTGTGTTTGTGTGTGCCCCTGCAGGGCAGCAGCACTGAGGAGAGAGCTGCCATCAGACAAGTGCCCCTCCCTGGCAAGGAGGGCAGCTTTGTGCTGCAGAGTTCCAGTACTTGGCAAGGAACCAGCTGCCTTTGGCAGGGAGGCATGGCACAGTGGGAGGATTTTTGCCACAAGGGGCAATAACCCCTTTCTGCCTTTTCTGTTGTCTAGGTGCATTTCTTCCTGTCCCCAGATTTTAAGGAATTAATATATTTTGAAAGCCCTCTCTAGTAGAGAAGAGATCAATTTAAAGGACTTCTGGAATGAGTCTCAAGTAGGAAATTGAGCAGTGAGAATGCCTGCTCCCTTTGGATTTGTTACCTGGTCACCTCAGGGAGATGGAATGAATGCAGGGAATCCTTCAGGCAAGTGAATGAGGAGGGAAATGAAGTCAGTACTAAAACTGGTCATGGCACCTTTAGAGCACACAACCCTTGTGTTCCCTTCCCCCTCTCCACAGACTTAAATGAGGGATGAGGCTGGAATGCAGAGGGTGTTTCCTTTTACACCACCAGCACTAAACAGTTCCTGGCATTTTGCTCTCACTCTTTTCCTGGGCTGTGAGGTTGGGGTACCCTGTGTTGGGAGCTCTCTGCACAGACATGTGGTCACCCTGCCTTAACCTCGTTTAAACAGCTTCCTGTTCACTTTGGGATTAACACCTCACTAGCTACCTTCAGAGATAAATACACAACGTATCAGGGCTCTGGATAAAGGAGTAAACCCAAATCCCAAACAGTGGGGTGTCGGTGGGATGACTCAATGCATTGTGGAGCTACTTAAAATATTTGAAGCCTTGGAAGAGCTTTTGTTTTCTCTCCAGTGTCTTTCGTTGTTTGACTGGGGTTTGTTCCCAGTGATGAAGTACATAATTCCAAAACAAAACCATTATTGGAAACAAGAAAGTCCAATCAAAAGCCATGAATTTCTGTCCTTAGCTGTGACTTGAGCTGGAGTTTCTGGAAGCTGCATCTGTTCAGTAGTTTGAAGCAGGGAGGTTTTGCCTCACCCTGATTGGAAAGGACCAAACAACCCACAAGTGATTTCCAGACAATGTCTGCAGGTTCTCCTGGACAGATACTCTTGGTCTCTCTAGGAAGAATGACTCAGGTGTATTCAGCAATTGTGCATGGAATTCAAATATTTCACTAGAATTCAAATATTTCACTGTCTCTATCTCTCATTATGTTTATCCACTCCTCTGCTGCTTCCTCAATTTGAGGCTGTTTGAGCTTCCCTGGATTTTAATATTAATCCTAAAAGTTGGTTTCTTAATGTTTTTCTTTTGAGACCATTCCTGAAGTGTACTTGGAATGATTGATTGATGTTTAGTTTGACGAAAATAGCTTTTCCAGGCTGATAAACTGAGGATGTGGTCTCCACATTAGGTCAGCAAATTCAGTTTTCACTTGCCAAGACAGAATTTCCAACCTGTATATCATCTGCTCTGCTTTATGGATTTTTATAATCTTTTAAAGATTATTTTGAGTTGGTCCTTTGGAAAATCCCAGAAATTTTGAGCCACTGAATCCCAGGTATTTTGAGCCACTGGGAAGGTATGTAAACAATACTTTCTAAATAATTTGAAAATGCTTTTTAAATGTTACAGTTCTTTGTTCAGTCCTTGGAAACATCAAGAGATTGCTGCACTTGTGTAAACACTCTGATTTACTTGCTCTCTGCTCAGGCAGCAGATCAACGTGATTGCAGAAACTTGCACAGAAACCTTTTGGGTCTGGTGAAATAAAGGCTCTCTTTGTTCTGCCGTGATTGACTCGCTGCTGCAGAGTAGGTGACATGTTTTGCCTACCAAGCATGTTTTCTAAGCAGAGTTTATATAAAGTTCATGGAACATTAAAACAGATAGCCTCTTCTCTTCTAATAAAATCCTCTTTATTATGTTATTGGAAACAAAGTTAATACAGAATTGCTTTTCAGGTTTGTGATGGGCCTTCTGGAATGAAGTAATTGGATTACAGTTTTCTTGTGCTGGTTTGGATTGACGAAGGTTTATTCCCTTTTTCCATAGACATCTGGACTCTGATAAAACTCCATCACAATCCTTTCTTTAAAGTTTCAGAAAATTTGATGGTGACAGTGCACACATTCTGCATTCACTGCAACATGTGGAGGGCCCCCAGAGTGTGAAAGTGTGTTTGAGTATTTGTCACTGAGTTTTTCTGGTTCCAAACACTGCTTTTAACAGGGGAAAAGGCATTTGAGGTCTGTTGGATTCCTTTATTCTTTTTTAATTTGAACTGATTCTCTTTCCAGTGCACTGGCCTAGTGGCCTCAGAGCCTTACCTGAAGCTCTGAGATGTGTTTTGTCCTTTTCCTATTCCCTATCAAACACCATGTTTGGGTTTTATTTTATTGGCTCCTCCAATTTCTGTCTCCATGTCTGCTGGGTAAGAATTTAGTCCTGCTTGAATCCAGTCAGGTGTCCAGATCTTGCTGGTGGTTTTGATTTTTGTTGGAGCACTTGAAAAGTGAAGATGTCTCATTGAAGCTTAAAAAATTAAAGCAGGTTGTGAGAATGAAGATGCTGTGCAGGAGAGGAGAGCTTTGCCAGATTGTAGCTCCTGGATCAGGGAGAGCTGTGGGAAGCTTTGGATGGCTCTGGGGGAAGCAGACTCTGCCCTGTCTCTGTGTGCTGATGGATCAGGGACCAAAACCTCTCTTGAGTTTGAGATGTTTGTGATCAGTGGCTTGGTTTGACTCTAGAGTTTTATATCTCTGAGGTGGAGATAGAACTGTGCAGCAGCTCTGTGTTTCCATACCTGCTGTAGAACATTTTCATTCATAAATAGATTTCAGGTAATGTAGGTGATTCCTACCCCACTACCCCTTTGCTTTCAGGTCACTAAAAAACATTATTTGAAACCATTTAGCAGTCTCAGAAGTGTTTCTACAACAGTAAATGTCTGTGAAGGGATATTGAATGGAACTGAAGGACACATAATAGATCTGTGCAGAGCAATACTTGTAAATGATGTAACAACCTCTGAATTCTCTGTCCCAAGTTAAGCAAGGAGGAGGAACCTGGTTCACTCGGTGCTGGTATTGCAGGTGCCCTGCAGGAATGAGGGTGTACCTTGCTGAGTCCTGGCTTTTGCCTCTGTCACAATCCTGTCTTCATCTCCTGTGACTGATGCTGCCATGCAGTGTTTGCAACCCTCAGCACTGGCACTGTCACATCTTGGTGTCAGAGATGTCCTGAGATGCTGGAGAGGGGGAGAGGACAGATCTGATCTCCAGCTGACAGCAGATAAGCTGTGGCCTGGGAGAGGTTTGGGTATCAGATAAGGGCTCAGTGGTTGTTTATCTCTGACATTGTGCTGAAGAAAAGGGCACTGAAATGCATCCATTTCCAGCAGCCGTCAGTGAGGTGGCAGTGGGGCCCTGCCCATCTGCTTCTCCCTTCAGCTTCCCTGCAGCAGCTCCTGGCTCTGGGAGGGGTCATTGCCCAGTGTGTGGCAGCAGGAGCAGCTCTGTTTGCAGGCACCCCCAGGGCGAGGAGAGGAAACACCACAGGCTGGGGATTCTCTCTGGTGGTGCTGAAGGGCCAAAATCATCAAGGAATTACAATTATCACTGGAAAAAAGCAGGGTAAGATGGGTACCTGTTGTGGGCAATGAGGATGTTAACACAGATGAGAACCCACAAGTGAATCCAGGCACTGGGGAGGTTGAAAAGCTCCCTCTGTCCTTTCTCCACCACCTTTAAACAGCTCAGCACCAGTGTTTGATGTGTGGCTGTTGCTTTGATGAAGGTGTGGGAATGTGGAATTCCAAACAGGGCATTGCTGGGTTTGCATGTACAGCTGCTTGTTTGCTTTCTAGTACAGATTTCTTTGTAAAATCTATATCTTGGCCCTGGCTTGGGATTACTTTAGCAGAAATCACTTTTTTCTGTCACGTTTTTAGCACCTTTTCTTTCCTTTGGAGAGGGAATAGTCTGAGATTACACTGTGGAAGGCACATTGGATTTATTGATGTATCTTGAGTTTTAAAACAAATTCATATTTTTCCATTGCTGCTAAGGAATGTATTTGGTTTTAATTTAAAACTGATCCAATACTTGGAATGGTCTGCATGGTGTCAGTCAGGCACTGGAGAGGTTTCTGTACCTTGTCACCACTGCCTGTTGCACTCCTTGGGGATGTGGGATATGGGTGCTGAACATTTATTTGTGCACCTGAGTCTGTGATAGCGGGATCTGCATCAGCTTGGAAATCACTGGGGGAAAGCTTGGATTCTCCTGAAAATCAAAAAGGCAAGAATGTCAGGGATCTACAGAAAAGTGGTTGTCTTTCTGCTATGTGAGATTTGTATTATTATTAAATACAATATATAGCATCATCAGACCTGGGAAAATAGAGATTTTTGTCCTTAAACAAAGGTTTTTCTGGCTGCTGTTGCTGCCTGTTCTAAATGTTCCAGTGACTTTCATGAAATAAGTACTTTGATTAATTTATTCATCTGTTTTTGTATGGGTATATGAGACTTCTAAGGCCATTTTTTCTCTGCTCTTTCCACATACATGGACACATTGAGTTTGCTAATAATTCACTGCATTGTCTTACCAGTTTCAAGACTGTCAGAGCGTGTAGTGTTAAATCTTTGTTTTTCTCAGTAGTAATTATTCTGTGTATTTCTCACTGCTGAGATATGTTAGTGCGCTTTTCTTCAATTAATTGATAATTTTTTAAGTAAGGTCATTTCCTATAGGAGGAGTACAACCATGTGCTTTGCATTGGGCCTGCTTGGTTTGCACCTCCCTCTTTCTGCACATCGATGAATTGTTTCTTGTCTCCATGCCCCCTTCACCTGGGCGAGGTACCTGTGAAATACCAAATGTGCAGCTCAGTGCTTTGCACCTTACAGGTGTGAGATAAATCACTTCATCTTGGTCACACCCAGAAGAATGGCTGCAGTAGCTGCTGCCTTCTGGGATGGAAGGAAGATGAGTTTGGAGTGAAAGTTTGTGTGTGATGTGGGTGCAGGCTCGTGGGGTGCAGGCCGTGGGTGCGTTCCTGTCTGCAGACATTGCTGCCAGTGCCAGCAGGGGCAGGGACATTGCTGGGGGGTCTCTGGGGCACTTTGTGCTGAAGAACACAAAACTCTGTGGAGATGATGTTTGGCTCTAAGTCAAGCAGGTATTGATCTTGTTTAAGTCTAAAATGTTATGAATGCAATGGAGAAAAAAGAAACCATCCCCCAGAAAATACTGTTTATCTACTGCTGACTGGCATGAAAGTGAAATGGCCTTAAGACTTGTGTATGTACACCTCTCAAGTAGTTTCTGTGGCAGAAAATGAGATTTATAGAGTTGTGTTTTCAAAAATAGTTTGGCTTCTGATTCAACTATTTGGGGGTGCAAGGAGCATTTGTACCTTTGGAAATGTGAATGGGTGGGCTTGAGCTTAAGTTGTAATTTGTCCTTTCTGATGTATGAACACTCAGTTTGATACTAGGGATTACTATTTGTGTCACTGTATATTTACCATTTAATTCTAGCACTCCCTATAAAAACACTTGTGATAATGTAAACCTTCTTCATCCAGAAGAGGTACTTGGGTGTTTTGAAGACTGTTGAGGTTTTTTCCTGATTTTCTGCAGCTGTTTATTCCTTGCATTCCTTAAACACAGATATCTGAACTTTTCTCCCGTGATACCTTTTGCCTTTAAGTTACCAAATGTGTACTAAGTCCTTTAAAAAAATAGGTGCTTTGAGGTGATATGGATAATGATTGTATCTAAATCATGCATTAGGAAAAATGGAGAAAATAAAGATGCACAGTTGCTCTAGGAAGGTACAGTCTCTATTACCTAGAGTCAGAGTAGAAACACCAGTTCTAAGGGGCTGAGGATATGAAACCTTTAGGAACAAAGTAATGCACAACACCGTGCTTGTAGCTCTGGCATGGTCATCTAGAAATGCTTCTCAAATGTACAGCTTAAAAACTGGGGTTATTTTTTGGAAGAAACTTCTACTTGCATTTCATAGGTGTCCTTTAAATAAAGTATAATTCTTTTAATGGTTTGGGTTTTTTTAATTGTGGCCTTCTTGGCCACTTGGTATTTAGAAGAATGATTAATCTGGGGGATTTATTTTTGTTGTTCTGCAGCGGATATAATTTCTACAGTAGAATTTAACCATTCTGGAGAGTTGTTAGCAACAGGAGACAAAGGAGGGAGAGTTGTCATCTTTCAACAGGAGCAGGAGGTGAGTGCTGTCTAATTCCATTGTTCTTTCTATTCCCTTTTAAAATCAAGGAGCATGTTTTTGTAAAACCCCTTACACGAAGTGCATGCCTGTGTGATAAGTGATTACAACACTGAAATTTAATTAACTTGGTGATAGAAGTTATTTGAAACACTCTTTGGTTGTGGTATAAAGAAGGTTGAAAGGGAAGACCAAAAAGGGGTAGGACACAAAAGCCCCTTGAGGGAACTGAAGTTGGTTCTTGCACAGTGACTCTCTGGCTGTGATGATGATTTCAGTGGAACTGGGGATATTAAAAGTTGCCCTCTAGTAAGTGTGTGACTGTGACCTCAGGTGTCCTTTTCCACACCAATCAAGTAAAACCACAGAACCCCCATAGCAGAGGTCTCTTTTCTCCCTTTACCCTTTGGTTTTTGGGCTTTTGGCTCTACCTCTGTCATTGGGCAGCTGAGCTGCAGTGCCTGATTTTAACTGAGGCTGGAAGTTGGAAGTTTTTGTGGTTATCATGTATTTCAAGGAGATGTCACCTCACTGCCTAAAGATGCCACTGTTAGTTTTGTGTAGTTTTTCCTTCAATTTCCATTTTAAAACTCCCAAAGCTTGGCATTTCTGGTTCCCTGAGCAGAGGGCTGATGTGTGGGCAAGGCACCGTCCCTGTGCCAGCAGCTCCCCTCGGTCAGTGGGGACATCTAGTGGGGCTGTGTGGCACCGGCTGATGGAGTATTTTGTGGGGTCTTTTTATTGTTTTCCTTTTATTTCTTTATTACTTTTAATTCTTGAGTTGTAGCTTGACGCTTTTAAGAATCCTCTTGTGCAGCTTAAAGTTGCAGTAGTTCCTTGCCTGCTTTCAGGTGGGCTGTATTTCAATGAGTCCTTGGTTTTTGGAGCATAATCCAAGCTCACATCCTTAGGAGCTGGGATCCAGGGTAGGAAGAACAGCTGGGTTGTCAGATGAAATCCCACAGAATTGTTTTTGTCATTTTTTTTACTTCTCTGTGTTTAGGGAACGATTTGTGTTTATGGACTGGTAGTTGGTTGTTCCAACAAACTGTCTAGAGCAGATTTTATGTGAAAGTGAATGAAATAGAAGTGTTCTGTTTGGAGCTCTGTGCCCCTTTGTGCCACACTCCCTGCAGAGCTTTGCAGCCCACACCTGCAGGAAGGGAGGCGCTGCCAGGGCTGAGTGAGGAGCTGTGCAGACCTGTGTGCCTGCCCCAGTGCCAGAGTGCTGCCACCTCCGGGCTGGAATGTGGCAGCCGGTGACATCAGCTGGCTGCCAGGCAGGAAGTGAATCCTGCAGCTCCCAGAAACTGAGCAGGAATTTGCGTGGGCACGGTGCAATTACCTGAACTGGAATTCAGCATCGGCCGCTTGGGCCAACACCTCGCCTTGTTTGGAATTTTTTGTTTTCCTTTGAGCACCATGAGACTGAGAGTTTAAATTTGGATTTTAGCCCAAGGATGCATTTCACATATTACTGGGCTTATGTATTATTGTGATCCTGTAAAGTTTTACTAGAATGCACACATAGAATATTTAACCTCGGTCGTTACGGTCAGTCTGGAATTGAAGGAAAGTTCCCAGTTCCCTGGATTTCCTAAGGCATTTCCTACAGCACAATGGATTTCCTTTCCAAGTTGTTCCATGCAGTGACCCAGCTTCAGTTGTTAGTTCTGACTGAGGCTTAGAACAAAGTCCCTTCCATTCTCCAGGGTGGGAAAAGCAGTGTAAGGGACAGGTGTGGTACAGAATTCTGGTGCCAAATGGGATTTCTGAGTGTTTTGGCCCATTATCCCTTCCCTGCCCCCAGCTTATTTTCAAGTCCAAGAATTCCTGCCAGCTCTCAGGGTATGAAGCACGGGAAAATGATGCAAAGAATGTGACAAATGTGGGCTAGCAAGGGTTGTATCAGATGTGTTCTGGTGAGCTACTCAGGGATTAAATGAGCCCATGGACATGAGACACCAGAGAAGGAAGGAGCAAAGTCCCCAGCCAGGAACATATCACAGCAAAGGCATCTGATGGTGCAATCTCTGGAGTTGGTGGGACAGGAATAAATCACAAAACTCAGCTTTAAACCACTACAGGTGAACATGGGGAGTACTACATCAGAAATGGACCCAATTTTCTGCACCCAGTGGATGAAATTCAAGGTTCAGTCCATGCAGTGCAGTATTTTGGTGCTTAAGACACAACTTTTGGCAAGAGGAATTGTGTAATTTTTCGGTTTTGTAAAACCAGTTTTACACCTGGTCAGGTAACTGCAGGGGTGACTGCAATGCCAGAGCAGAGGTGCTGAGCTTTTTCCCCATCTAGAAAGAGGAAGAAAAAGCTGCTTAAGAAGTTCAGAAGCTCCTAGGGGACTTGCAGATTATAAACCAGAATCGTGGAGCTGCTGGTATAAATTTAGAGGTGCCATGTGGGATTTCCATAGTGTGCCTGGAAAGCTGAATGTACTCACAGAGTAGATTTGCCATTTGTGTGTCTGTGTTGCAGGGGAAGAAATATTCCCTTTAAACAGCAAAGATGGGAAAATTAAAGATTAAATAAGTTGCAGTTTGGTTTTGTTTTGGTTTATTTTTTGGTTTTTTTAATAGGTAAAATATTAGTTTGTTCAGCTGCTCAGCATTAATGTGAAAACTTGTTGGAGATGTTACATTCTGTGGAGAGTTTCTGGAAACTTAAGCTCTGCATGAACTGTCTCTTCTCTGATGTTTTCTTAGCCAAAATAGTAGAAACCTTAATAAATTTCTTGCCACAGAGATGATGCTCATCTTATTTGGTTGACAGGATCATAAAAATCAATTGGTTGTACCCAAATGTACATTGTATACATGTCTTGATCGTTTAATTCTCTTTTTAGAACAAAACCCAGTCTCACAGTAGGGGAGAATACAATGTTTACAGTACCTTTCAAAGCCATGAACCAGAGTTTGACTACTTGAAAAGTTTAGAAATTGAAGAGAAGATCAACAAAATTAGGTGGTTACCCCAGAAAAATGCTGCTCAGTTTTTATTGTCTACAAATGGTAAGTATTTTGCACCATAACATGTTCTTATGTAGATTTGTTGTTAGGATTTGGTCTAATCCTCTCCAAAAGGCTGGAATCAAGTGGGGTTTAACTGCAGGGATCTGGGGCCGTGGTTGTGGCTTCCCTGGGCACGGTGTCCCAGCACAGGGCGGGTGTTTGGGATTTTGCAGCCCCTGTGTACAGCGCATGTGAGACCTTCATGTGTGTGAGAGTCCCTGTGGCAGAGCCTACATCAATCATTCATAGCAGTCCCTGTCCTGACTGAAACTTGCTGGAACTCTTATAAAAAGAACAAACTGTGGAGGAGGTTTTTTAATGCTTTTTGTCTTGTTTTCCCCAAGCAGCATTTTTGTCTTTTTTGTGCACGTGGGCGGCCTTGTCTTCTTAGAAGGAATCAGCAGTGATGCCTGGTGTCTCTCCACAGCTCTCATTTTAACCTGTGCTTGTTTCATTGCAGATAAAACAATAAAGTTATGGAAAATCAGTGAAAGGGACAAAAGACCCGAGGGTTATAATTTAAAGGAGGAGGATGGACGGTATAGGGATCCTACTACAGTTACAACACTACGGGTGAGTAGCTCACAATCAGCTCCTTCCCCTCTCCCAGCCCATGGCTCTGGGAGGAACCACCCCACCACATCATTGACTTCATCTTTCCTGTGCTGGCCCTTGGCAGAAATACTGACTTGTGAGATGTTTCATCCAGCTTGGGATGTGGAAGGACTGTGCTGGTGTCTGTGCTAGGTTGGGCTCTCACTCTTGCCCTGCTCTGTGTGCTGCAGGTGCCAGTGTTCAGGCCCATGGACCTCATGGTGGAGGCCAGCCCACGCAGGATATTTGCCAATGCCCACACGTATCACATCAACTCCATCTCCATCAACAGTGACTATGAGACGTACCTGTCTGCAGACGACCTGCGGATCAACCTGTGGCACCTAGAAATCACTGACAGAAGTTTTAGTATCCTTTTGCCATTGTTCTGTGGGTTGGGAACAGGAAAACTGTTGGGTTTTTTGTTCCTTCCATGAGAAGTGTTTAGTACAGATACAGAGAATTCATCTCCTTTTCTCCCTAGTCATTGTAAGGGCTTTTACTTCTGGAGAAGGAATGGTTTGGTTTGGAAGGGACATTAAAGCTCATCCAGGTGGGCAGGAGCAGGTCACTCCAACCTGGCCTTGGACACTTCCAGGGATGGAGCAGCCACACCTGTGTGAAGCTTTTAATACAAAATAGCATTTTATAACATAGCAGTGTAATTAGAAATTAAGCAAAATGAAGTTTTGTATGAAATACTTGGGAGATAATTTGTAGTATAGAATTAATTACTGCTGGAGTGTGGAGCAAAACTGAAGCAGGTTTTTGCTGCTGTAAGAATTATCCTGAAACCAATTCAGAATGTGATGTTACCACCTTGCTTTGTAGAAAAATTGAATGGCTTGATTTTAACTCTTCCCTGGGTTGTGCCTGGGTCCCACAAGCCTGAGGTAGCATTTCTGAAAGCATCTAAAACTGAAAAATACCTTGGGAAAAACTCATTTCACTGGAGACAATTCCTTAAAGAGCTGCTGCAGACATTGTAGATATCAAGCCTGCCAACATGGAGGAGCTGACAGAGGTGATCACAGCTGCAGAGTTCCACCCCAACAGCTGCAGCACGTTTGTCTACAGCAGCAGCAAAGGCACAATTCGCCTGTGTGACATGAGGGCATCAGCCCTCTGTGACAGACACTCAAAGTGTGAGTGCTGCAGTTCAGTGTCTCCCTGTGCCAGAGGACATTTGCTGTTGGAGGATATCAAACACTGAATAGTCTGTGTGGATTTGTGTAGAATTCCTGTAGTATATTGAGTATATCTAAAGCCTAAAATCTAAATAAATCTTGTATTTATGTTTTCCTGGAGTAAAAGTAGTGAGTAAAATGAGTAGCAGGTTCTGTTTGGACACCAGAAAAGGATTTTTGCAGACTTCAGGTGGTTAAAGGCCATTTGGTCTGTACTTGGTGCTGGAAATCTGGTGCATGTGTGAATCAAGACTTCACATATTACCAAATAATTCATTTACTAAGGAGCTGACCTCGGCTTGCTACAACAATAGAGGGTATGGCAACTGTACTACCAATGTTTTTTCTTGAAAGTTATTTTATGTAATACAGAGTAACACAAGGCAGAAAGCTTGTGGAGACAATGTTAAAGTAATCCAGGTGTATCTTGTATCAAAGAGACACAAACTGACCTCTTGAAATGCCTGTCTTATTTTCCTGCAGTGTTTGAAGAACCAGAGGATCCTAGCAACAGATCATTTTTCTCTGAAATCATCTCTTCTATATCTGATGTCAAATTTAGCCACAGTGGTCGATATATGATGACTAGAGATTATCTGTCAGTGAAGATCTGGGATTTAAATATGGAAAATAGACCTGTGGAAACATACCAGGTACTGGGTGAAAATCATGTGGGCTGGGAATTAAAAACCATGGACAGGGGCTGAATCTTACTGATGGTCTTGATGTGGCAGTTACAGTTTTGTCTCTAGATTCAGGCAGAGCATCCCTGAGCTTTGGGGATTCCACACTCCTGCTGAAAGGTTGTGCTGTTTGCAGGGTGGTGGCAGAACCCAAAGCCATGTTTGGGGCTGGAAAAGCCTCACTCTTACCCAGTGGGGATTTGGGATGCGGAGAGGTGATCTCCAGCCATGAGACTCGGACAGGTCTTTGGCTGTCTTTATGTTCTGTGCCATATCAGGAGGTGAAACATTTCCTTTTCATAAAATGTTTTTAGCTGCCTATGAAAATTGCTGTTTGCATTGTGAGAAAGAGCTCTTGTGAACAGTCTCAGGTTCCTTGCTTTTGGAACAGTCTGGGAAGGCTCTTTTACAGGTATGAGTCTAAGGCTCACTCAGTTTCTCTTATCCCTCTTTTCCAGGTGCATGAATACCTCAGGAGTAAACTCTGCTCACTGTATGAGAATGATTGCATTTTTGACAAGTTTGAATGCTGTTGGAATGGATCAGACAGGCAAGTGGAATTCTTATCCCTGTGCACTTCAAATCTTTCCAAATTATTCTTAAAATGGGCAGTGGAGCTCAAATGCCTGGGTTTGGACAATGCAGTAGTACTTTAGGAGACTGTAATATGTGCATTATTAACTGCAAGGATCTGTACCAGACCTCTAGGGGAGCCCATGGGAAAACCTTCCAGGAATGTTCTTTTTCCAGTGATTTACCATGGTTGTGACCTGCCAATAGCACCACTTAGGACAGCTCTTGCTTCTGTGCTAATCATGCCATTAACTGCTTATTTGTGGCATTTAAAGCAGCTCATTGGTTCCATGACAGTACTGTCAGACGTGGTGTGCTTCTTTTTTTTTTTGAAATCTGACATCTGTCTGCTCAAATATTTTTTGAGGCAAAGGAAGGACAGGGAAACTTGTAAGTCTGTTTTTCTTACTGAATAGCTGATGCAGAATCAGGGGCTATAAGGAATTTTCACAAACTAGATGTGCTGCTTAGTACCTAAATTTGCACACCTTGTATGTCACTAAAAGTGCAACGTATTGGCTCTCTCCTGTGTGTGTGTGAAAAGCAAACGAAATAATGATATTCAAGGTGCTTCGATAACAAAATACCTCAAAGGGCCCAGGAAAGGTAAAAGGGTATTTTTGGGAAGTTTGAAATTTATAAAACCTGCTTCCCTTTAGCTGTAGCAGGTGTGGGTGATGCCTCCTGCCTTCCGTTTGCGTGATCTCCATCGAGACCCTCTGGCTTGCTGAAAGGAGAAGGCATTCCTAACTGACATCCTTCTTCCTTCTCCCCCTGTGCAGCATTGTCATGACAGGGTCCTACAACAACTTCTTCAGGATGTTTGACAGGAACACGAAGCGAGACATCACCTTGGAGGCGTCGCGGGAGAACAACAAACCGCGCACGGTGCTGAAGCCGCGCAAGGTGTGCGCCAGCGGCAAGAGGAAGAAGGACGAGATCAGTGTCGACAGCTTAGACTTCAACAAGAAGATCCTGCACACAGCCTGGCACCCCAAGGAGAACATCATTGCTGTAGCTACCACAAACAACTTGTATATATTTCAAGACAAGATGAATTAGGGTTGGCATTCCTAACTGAAGAGTCACTTCCTGCATAGTTGAAATAGTTGAATCTAGCATTTGTACCTGTAACAAAAGCAAGTGAGAGGTCCATTATGGCACCCCTTTCCAGTGTTTAAAAATGTGCCATATGACAACACACTTTTATAGCTCCATGGAGAAGGCTCTGTGGTTCTGTTGTCTCCGTTCCTGCTAGCCATTTAGGTGAGGATAGGGCACTTTTTAATTTAAATGACTACTTGCACCATCTTGCCTAATGGACTAGACTGGACTGTCTCAACATCGGTTTACTCCACTTTTTATGCCTTCCATTGTGATGACGTCAGACACAGGGAAAGCCTTCAATCATGCTATGGGATTTAATTGTGTAACCTCATTACTGTATCATTCGTGGCCCCCTTTTTTTATTAAATACAGCTCATTCTTGCTGTGGCTTGTAGCATTCCTCCTCCTTCTGGCCTCCTGGACTCCCCCTTCCCCCTCGTCCCCCCTCCACCTCGCCTTGGTGGTGGTGTATGGAAAAAAAATAAACAAAATAAAGCACATAAAATGGGTCCTTTTGGGGTCAGTGGTAAAGGGGGTCTGTGTTGCAACAAGTGTTTTAATAAACAGTTGACTGTAATCACTCCTTGCCATGTCTGGCACCAAAAAAAAGAGAAAATAAGGAAAAAAACAAACTACTGAATAAAAGTGACAAAGAATGGAGAATCTGTTTTCTTTTTTTTTTTTTAATCTACCTCTTTATACAAATACTCTGTGTTTTACCTTAGATGCATGAAAATAAAATTATGTTTTTTGTAATGATTTTAACCAGTATTAATTATTTTTCATGGGAATGAAGAGAGGGAGGGATTTCACAGGTACCTGCATTCACTCCTGAGCAATCTGGGCACCAGCCAGTGTATGACCACTTCCATCTCAGCACCACAACTGCTGTCAGGTTTTCATCTGAGCAGCCACTTCCTGTGCCCTTGAATGCTCCTCTTTTTAACCTGTTGCTTTAATCAGAAAGGGAATAGAATCTTCAGGTTTTAAATTCCATTTTTTTGGGACTGATGTCTTAATGTTTAGTTTCATCCTGGTTTCTTCAATGCCTTGTTTTAGGATAAAATACCTTTAATGCCTTGTTTAGAGCACCAAGTCCCCTGTGGCTTTGTGAGAAGTTGTCCAAGCTCCTGTGTGGTGTTCTGTAGTACGAGCCAGCACCATGGTTCCATAGCTAATGACTGCACTGCATTCTGCTGCTCTATTTTCTGTATTTATTGCTAACTGGAAATGTAGTTTAAACCATGCAAATGTTTTCTTCTGGCTTTTGGCTTTGCAAAGTTCCTGCACTTATAGAAATGTTCACTGGTGCGAGGAGCCAAACCTGTGGAGTACAGAAGCTGCATGAAATAAGTGTTCATAGTGATGTGAGAGATTTCAACTCCTCAGCACATAAGGCTTATCCAAAGATTAACTAGATATTGATGCTTTATAAGGCTCATGAGTTTTTACTTCCAGTATTTTTGCTGATTGTGCTTTTAGGTTTTGTTCCTCCTTCATGGAAATGTTCAGTAAAGTTTGAATTCATGGTGAATTTACCTTGACTGGCAGAATTTTTGCTTTTGAGTTACCTGTATTTAATTATTTCTGTGGCTTAGAGGTAGTTATTAAAATGACATTATGATTTGATCAACTGAGATACTATTTCTGCTGTAAAATTTTGGCTGGGTTAGAGGTTATTAACAAGAGTACTATTGCAATCACTCTTCAGTTTTTTTAAGTCCTTCTGCAGTGGTGTGAAAATGTAAAAATTCTAATATTTATTAATCCAGTTCTCTTAAATACAGTATTTGTCTTGTACCATGCATGCGTGACCATGAGCCTTTGTAAGGATTTTACCTTTTTTTTCACCTGTTAGCCTTGTGAAACAAATGAATTGCCCCAGGAACAGCAGCTGTTTTCCAGTGGGTGAATAAACAATTGGGCCCTACTCCTATTTAGTAGCATGTGACTAATTTTACTCCAGCAACCAGACCTTCCAACACTTTGAGAAACAACTTGTTGAGTAACATTAATCACATGTGTAGCTGTTTCCAGGGCCAAAGCTTATGTTCTTTATCTTGCTGTGAAGGCACTGAGGTGATGAGATGCTTTTGCTGTGGAGCTGGTAAAATCCCGTTCTGTGAAGGTGTAGGTTTAAGGATGCTGGATTGGGAAGATGAGGGCCATGGTATTGGGGCTGCTGTTCCTGTGCCTCCAGAGCCCCAGGGATGCACGGAAGGTGCTGAGCACAGCCCCGCGTGGAGACGGCACAGAGTGAGCGGGTGCAGTCGCCCAGAGCAATACTCCAGTACAGCTTCCTCTGGCACCACAGCTGGGCCTGCTGGGATGGGTTAAAGCTCACCGTGGGAAAGGGTTTGGGTTGGCTGGTAATGGTGGTCCTTGAGATGTCATTCACCTGAGGTTTAACTTGTCCTCACCAAACCCAGCTCCTGCTGTGCTGTCACACTCCATTAGAGAATTCTCTAAGCACACTGTCCACTGATACATGCTGTAAATCATATATTTTATTAATAAAAGTACACAGAGAATACACTTTGTCAGGATGCTTTTTATGCTCTTTCCTGCCCCTATCCTTTTCTGTGTTTGCAGGTATTTTCGAATGAGTGGTCTCTTCCCTGTGCCTGGGGAACTGTGTCCCTGTTCCTGTCGTGGGCAGGATGGTTCTGGTCACTGCCTTCAGCTGCTCCAGTCACACAGCATCCTCAGTGCCCAGTAAAACCAGTGCAAATCTGCAATTCCCAGTCCCTGAATGCCAGACTGAACATGGGGAAGGCGTTCTCCTCCCTGCATCTTGTCCTTGTGCCACTGATGGTACTGAAATGCCACCAACCACCACTTGGGTCGTTTGTATCTACAATGTGACAGCAGCAGTGTCACTCGCGCCACCAGTTACTGTTCAGAGTGAGGTGTTTATCCAGCTGACACAATGCCCAGCTGCAGGAGAGCCCTGTGCCTCAAGTCCTTTGTCACTTCCCCACTAGGATGTGGCTGCTGCCTGGAAAACACGCTGGGCACGCAGCAGCACCTGCTCCCTACTGCTCTGTTCAGGGAGGACAGGATCATTTCTTGCTTAACTGCAGATCCTTTTATTATCAGCCTGGTTGGAAAAAGCTCGGGTGGTGCTTCAAGCAAAAACCTGTGAGATTTCCCCTCCTGGAGAGGGGCTATGGATGATGGAATACCAATATTTTAATAGAGACTTTTGTTGCCATCCTCTTAGGCACAGCAGAGCTGGGAAGCAATTTCCTGTGTGCTGCTCTTCTGCTCTTCCCTCCGGGCTGTAGGGGTGTAAAACATCCCGACTCCCATCAAACACTCCTTTTATTGAATAAAAGGTGCCTCCTTTTGCCCTTTTCCATGGAATTGGCTCTTGTAAAGAGAAGGACTTGGATCGAGATGTGCTGGGAGTGAGGCTGCTGTGTATTGACTGTGGCTGTCTGGAGCTGTTTGTTTGCCTGCAGCAAACATCTTATTTAACTTGGTTTGAGCTTGTAGAGATAAGCGGTGGACTAAAACCAATGTTTGTTTCCCAGCTGCGAGAATAAAAACCGTGAATTCGATTCCTCTACACTGTGAATTTTACCCTCCAATCTGAACAGTCTCAACCTTTGCAAGGAGGAAAACAGCCCTGGCTGGTTTTGATAACGCTTTTCTGAGCCAGGGCTCTCCACTAGGAGGCAAACGCTACCGTAGAGAGGTGCAGGTTTGGAACCGCGAGCGGCCACGGCGAGGTGTGGTCACTGTCCCTCGAAGTCACCTCCGGAATCAACAGCCATCACTTGTTGCTAAATATGAAACACTATAAAAGCGTTCCCAGGGTGGATTAATGCAGTACAAAGAGCTCAGCCGAGGTGTGCAGGGCCAAGAGCCCTTGTGCAGGGAGGGTGCTGGGTGTGTCCAGCTCAGGAAAGGGCACTTGATCAGCTTTGGGGAACTGAAATACTAACAAACCAAATAAGAATAATCATAGCATGTTTTAGGCTTGAGAATCATGCAACGTTTTGGGTTGGAAAGGACCTTAAATGCCATCCAGTGCCATTCCCTGCCAGGGGCAGAGACATTTTCACTGTCCCAGGGTGCTCCAAGCCCCATCCAACGTGGTCTTGGACACTTCCAGGGGTCCAGGGCAGACAGAGCTCTCCTTCTGTACTTGTTTCAAACATTTAGAATACCTTGGAACCATGAGATAATCCCAGTGGGATTGTCACAGACATCTTCTCATTAAAAGCCTTTCTTTAGGATTTTTCCCCCTTCTGAGAAGCTGTGGCCTCAGCAACAAAATGTAAACAATGGCTATCTGCTGCTGTGGAATGCAACAGGTGGATCCGTGATTGGTCTCGGGTGGATGTTTGGATTTACTGACCACTCACGGCAGAGCTGGGTCTCGCTCTCTGCTGAGACACAGCCCTTGGTTATTGATTCCTTTTCTATTCTTAGCTTAGCTAGCCTTCAGAGAACTTTCTCTCTATTCCTTTTAGTATAGTCATAATGTAATATATCATAAAATAATCAATCAAGCCTTCTGAACATGGATTCAACATTCTCATCTCTCTCTTCATCCTGCAATCCTTGCAAGCCCTGTGACATGGGATTACCTTGGCACAGGTTTTGTTAACTGTTTGATTTCAATTGACTTAAAGGTTTTGGTTTTTTTCCTGGAAGAAAAACCTTTGTAGTGCACTCCAGTACAAAAAGCTTTTTCCAGGAATCTGTGGCCATTGTTTCTCTTCTATTAATATGTGGTTTTGTGTCCATCCAACGCCACCATTGTCACAGCATTTTCCATCCGAGGATTCAAATTACAAACATTAATTACATCATTCAAGTGCCTCAAGGAACCTGTGGAGTGGTTTGAGCACGGGGCTGAAAGTCAGGCCTTGTGAATGCTATTTCTGGCTCTGCATTGACTCACTCTATAATCTTGATCAATTTATTTCTGACTCAGAAATTTTAATAGTCCCACTTGACTGATAAATATTAATGCCACAAGTGTTGTGGCAAATGCTTCCTGAATGAGGGTGGTGACAAATGCTCATGTTAGCCTGTGATTTGAGGGTTGCAAAGTAGGGTTAGGTTACCTGGGCAGGTTTTTTATTCAAAATCACAAGTAGCTCATTGTTCTGATTTCAATCTCAAGTGTTTCTGCAGCCCCTCCACCTGTAAATAGATGTTTTATCAAATTAATTCAATTTGTGCTTTCTACTACTAACGTAGCTAATTCTCTCTCAGTGCCACCCCAGAGCCATCCAGATTTTCCACAGGGTCAGATATTTGGTACAGTCATGCAAGGCCTGCAGTCAAATTCAGGAGAAGTGTTGGTGTTACAAGAGGCAGATTTCAAACCTCCAACATTAGTGTTGAGGAATAGAAGACAAAAAATACTTGTAACAGGTATTGTAGTATAGGATGATTGTGACACTTGTGCATACAAGTTTTTTCTCTAGCTAAAAAAAGCTGACAGAAATAAGTGATTTTTTCACATTTGTAATGGGGAGCAAACAAAGAACACTACTGGAGTTGTGTCTGTGTGGCTTCACTCTGATAGTGCTGCTGTTACTGAACTCCTTCAGTGAGCAGAGTAATGAAAAAAACACAATTTATATTCTTGTGGCTGTTGATGGGAGGACTTTATGGTGTAAAAGGCTCCTTTACAACTTTCGGTAAGCAAAATGCTTATAAATATAGATATACGTGTTAGAGACATGAAACTGAAGTCACAAAATTACATCAAAAAGAGTCTAGGCCTCCAAATAAATCTTGACATTGAAGTGATGACAAAACAGAATGAAAAGAACAAGAAGAAAAACAGTCGGGGGGTGGGGGGGGGGGGGGGCCCTGTGGCTCTGCCCAGCTCCTGCCAGGAGGGCACAGGGACAGGAGCAGAGGGAACGGCCTCAGGCTGGGCCAGGGCAGCTCAGGGTGGGCACAGCAGGAATTTCCCCATGGAAATGGGGCTCAGGAAGGGTTGCAGTGCCCATCCCTGGAGGGGTCCCCTGGAGGTGGCACGCAGAGGGGACAAGGTGGCGATCGGGCACCGCTCGGGTTCGGGGCTCTGGGAGGGCTCTCCCAGCCTGACGGGCCGTGTCACTCGCTCCTGGTCCCTGTGTCTCTCCCTGTCCTTCTGTCACTCTCTGTCCTTCTGTCGCTCCCTCTGTCACTCCCGGTCCCTCTGTCGCTCCTGGTCCCTGTCCCTCTCTCGCTCCCTGTCCCTCTGTCACTCACTCTCGGTCCCTGTGTCGCTCCTGGTCCCTCTCCCTCTGTCGCTCCCTGTCCCTCTGTCACTCACTCTCGGTCCCTCTGTCGCTCCCTCTGTCACTCCCTGTCCCTCAGTCGCTCCCTGTCCCCGTGTCCCCTCCCCGCTCCCTCAGCCCCCGCCCTGCCTGCGCACGCGCGGGACGTGCGCGGGCGCGGGTCGCGCCATGGAGGCGGAGGGCGGGAGCAGCGCGTGCCGCGCCTGCGCAGCGCGACGGGGCGGGGCGGGGCGGCCGGGCCCGGAACGGAGTCCGGGTTTGTTGTTTTTGCCCCAGCGGCTCCTCGGTCGCCTCAGCCGCGCCGCCGTCGCCATGTCCAGCCCTCAGGAACAGCCGCAGCACAACAACAACAACAACCCGCCGGCGGACGGGACGCACGGCGAGCCCGGCCTCAACAGTGAGTGCTGCCGCGGGGGCGCGGGCGGGGAATGGCGCGGGGGGCCCTGAAGGGGCCGCGACCCCCTGGCGCCGCTCCGGGCCGCCATTGGCGTAGGACGCGGCGCGCGAGCCGCCGGGGGCCAATGGCCGGGGCGGAGCGGGTATAAATGGCCCGGCGGGGGGCCTGAGGGGCCGGCTGGCGGCGGGAGCGGCCGGGAGAGCCGGGGGCCGCGCGGCGCTGCCGGGCTGGATCAAACGGGCTCCGGGTGCCGGGAGAGTGCTGCCCTGGCGGGACCCGAGCCGCCTCCGTTCGCAGGGGACTGAGGGCCATCGAGTCCCCCGAGGAACGGCCCGAGCTCGTTGCGTGGTTACACGGAGTTTACCCGAACAGCGACGATGGGATACAGCGGGGTAGGGGGAGGAGCGTGGCTGTGGGAATGAATTTATTCGGTGGCTGAGTCAATAGCACTGACGTGAGCTATTTCCCTCTATATCCGGCATCTCTGTCAGCTGCTTTGCTGCATCCTTTTGTTCCTGGGATAACACTAGTAAGGCACATCATGTAGGCTCTGGTACTTACTTGGCCAATGCTTTCCCTTCGTTATAAACAGCTCCTTCGGTATGTCTTTTCATCTCTAAATTTTAAGGATAGAAGAGGTGAATAAATTGCATTAATGATTAACTGTAACCTCCGTGGTTTACGATGTAGTTTAGCTGATCGCAAAATAAACTCGTTATTGTTGCTTTTCCGTAACTCAGTGGAAATTGTGTGAAGGGAAGAATAAACTGTGTCCTTTTCATAACGCTGCTATTGTGTTGTGGTAACACTCCGTCGTGTGATAACCGCGGCACCTTAAACAATGTTACCCGAGTCAATAATCTTGGCAAATTATTCAGGCCTGTTATACTTAAATAACAATTAGGCTGTTAAAGTTGTGACGTGCTGGGTGCCTGACTCAATGCTTACTTCAGAAATGGCCAGATTTGATGGCTGTGTATTTTATGTTTAATTTCTGGCAATGTGGTAGCTCCGGGACTCATTAATGTGCTGCTGATAGGGGCGCCAGGAGCTCTGTGAGCCCGGGATGGACCTGCCCGCGGGGATTTTGCTGCTGGGGCACCTCAGAGGCTCACCCAGCTCACGAGGTACGAGAGGAAATGTTTGGCACTGTGCTCCAGCAGCAAAACAAATGCACCCCATCGGTTCCCCACAGACTCAGCGGTGCTTTTAGATGTTCAGCCCCTGCACAATGCTTTGGTGAGAGAGGTGCCTTTTCTGCCATTCTCTCAGCTTTTCAGTGAACTTCTCAGCCTAATGAGCTGAGACACCTTTTCATGGTGTTCTGTGTGTCATTTGTGTGTGTTTAGGGCCTTTTATTCAAAGATTCCCTTAGCACTTGGAAGGCAGAAGAGCTGGGAATAAAACTGGTAACCTGTGCTTTATTGGGTTCAAAGAGATAAAAAACCCAAGTTGCTTGCTTTGGGAATTCTAGATGCTTCTTATATTTTAATTATTATAAAGCTCTGTTACATATTGACAAAAAAAATCCCACCTTAGGCAAGAGCCCATCTAGTTCTGTCATGGAAAATCTGCTTAATAATTACCATTGTGGGAGTCTGGTTGACTTTCTTTTCCTTTCCCTTTTTTTTTTTCTTTTTTTTTTTTTTGTTTTTAATGTTGTACTTCATTGTAAAAGTAATATTTATTAGTTAATTCAGGTCGATCATATCTCAGACTACTTGTGGGCAACTGAGTTGGCAGTAGCTTGGAGTATTTTTATATCCATAAAATGTGTACAGTATTTAATTTATATATTGCCTTTGATATCTCCACTTCATGTACTGAGCTGAAATCAGAGGGAATAAACAAAATGAGACCAGTCTTCTCCAACATGTTTAACCCCTGCTGTTTAAACAGTCCCCCAAGTCATGGAAAAACATAGAATTAAAGTCGGTGTATATCAATTCATAGTGATATAATTAGCTATAGAGCAAAGCCAAAATTCAGACAATTTTGGAGAAAAATACCAATGACGTGAACAATTGTTTGTGGTTTCTTTTTCTCCAAAGTGTGTGTGCGTTATGTGATTTGTGAAGGGAGGAAATGCTGCCACAATTCTTGATTGTATTACTCTTAATTCTACCACGTTTCCTATTTTACTGTCAAGTAGAAAGATATGAAAGTAAAAGTTCTCAGGCAGGTGATTAATGTACAGAAAAGCTCAGGGCAAACCCCATTCTCTGTTGTTTGGGCAGTTTATTCTCCAATACGTTCCTGTCCATCTCTTTAAAGAAACAGAGGTTTCTGTCCCTCTGATCAGTCCCTGTCACGCTCCCTGTCCCAGTGTGAGTGCCATGGGAGTGGGCAGCTGCAGGAGCTTGATGGCAGATTATGCTTCCTTAATGTATTTTGAGTCATTCCTGGTGAGGTCAGCTGGGAACGTGCTGCTCCTCATGTCAACTCCTACTCAGCTCCCAGGGACTCTTTACTCACAGGAAAATTGGGGATTTCTTCCTACTACGGCCACAGTGTGTTTTAGATAAACACAGAATTTGTCAGCCCGAGGTAAATGAGTAAAAACTTTATTTGTGACAGTGGATTTAGAGCTGTGTGTCAGAGTAAGATGTGATCACCATCCTCTGGGTGTTCTAGTGTCAGAGGAACACATCCCATCACACTTTTGTCCTCTGCTGATTTTTTTGGTCCTAGATGCTTTGCAGATCCTGATTTTTCCAATAGCCACAAGTGGTTGTTGGGGAATATAAAGCTCTTCTACCTAACTTTTGACCACTTGCTAATTGCATTTGCCACCTGCTTTTTTGCAGGTGTGGTCTCTTGTGCAAGGCAGAACAGCCTTTCTGATGAAGCTCTTAGAGTTTGGCCATTTTATTTAGGAATTCAGACACCAGCAATCATCAGCAATCTGGAATGACACAGTCTCTGTCTGCTGCTGACTGAGCAGAGCTGCCTGTTCCCAGTTAACACCTGCTTGTCTGGAAAGCCTGATGTGCAGTGCTGAGCAGTGGCTGGGCACTCCCAAAATTCCCTTTTGTGAGTCCAGCCTGGGGAGACTGGGCTGGGAACCAGCAGAGCATGATGCTTCCATGGACATCACTGCATGGCATGGTGAATAATTGGTGCTAAAGGAGAATTCTTCATCAAATCAACTTGGAAACAGGCTCAGTATTAAACATCCCTCCCTGTGTCACTGATGGAGCTCCCAGAGACATGCTACAAAATATAAGTGCACGCACTCCCATTTCAGAAATCAAAAATCAGTGTTAAAATGTAGGACTTGTACAAATAATGCTCAAAATGTTGTATTTGTAGCTTCAGGCTTGCTTTTCTTACTTGGATATTTTTACATCCTGGAGGAAGATGTCCAGACTTTTAAAAATTGTTAACCAAATACAAAAAGAACCCTGAAAGCTCCTCGCTTCAGGTGGAATAAACTAAATTACAGAAGAGTTGTGGTGACATGTATCTCTACATGTCACCAATTGAAACATATCACTAAAGAATGTATCAGAACATACACTGTCATATTTGGTTAATCTGCACATAAAATATAAGTGATACACATTTTAAAATAAAAATCCTCTCTTTATCTACACAGTGTGTGAACTTTTAGCACCTGCCCTTGTCATCTAGAGTGCACTCTTGCTCTTTGTTGGATCTTAGTGCACGTGAAGATGTCCCATTGGTAAAACTACCAAAAAATGGGGGGGGGGAACAGTAAATTGGAGCTTTATGAGAGATGTTTGTGCCAGGCCAAAGCAAGCTGGAGGAGACCTGAGAATGGCAGGCTGCCTGATGTATAGAAAACCTGGGGATTGGTCCAAGGCCTTTGGAAGTAAAGGAAAGGAGACTATAAAGCTGCACAGGGCGGGAGCTTTGTAGTAGGGGCATAGGAATGAAAATTCTGTTTGAGAAAGGAATGTAGAACAGGACAAGGTGTCATGGAGTGATCTGTAGTTCACAAACTGCAGAGAGATGTGGCTGATTGAAGTGTTAATAGTTGGGGAGAAAGGAGAGAGCTCCAGAGTTAGGGAGCAGCAGCCCAGCTTTTGGGGGTGTTTGTGTTGGTGAAAGAAGAAGAATCCCGAGGCTGTTGTCCCTGTCCTGTGTTTATGAGCTCTCTCAGGTCAGTGTGTGTTATCTGAGCGCAGCATGCTGGTGTTTCCCTCTGGGTGCAGTTGATAAACTGAAGGTGTGTGCGGTGCTGGCTGCCCGTGAGGTGACGTGTGGCTGCCCCACAGGTTCCTGGGTGGAGCTGCAGATGAACGGCAACGGCAACGACAACGGCAACGGCAAGAACGGGGGCCTGGAGCACGTGCCATCCTCCTCCTCCATCCACAATGGAGACATGGAGAAAATCCTCCTGGATGCACAGCACGAGTCAGGACAGAGCAGTTCAAGAGGTAGTTCCCACTGTGACAGGTAAAGGAGTGTTGGCTACTCTGCCTGTGGTTCATGGCCCAGTTTGTCCTGTGGGTGGGTAGAGCTTTTTGTCAGGGAAAAGTCTGTTGTGCTGCAGCATTTGGAATAGCTGCTGGCCCGTGGTAACTGTGTGATGATACAAAACCACATGTAATTCACAGTACTGGTAGTGTTCCCTATAAGAACAAAGGGAGTTGCATCTTTTCTGTAGCAGCTGAACTTTTGGGCAGTGCTTTCTTTGCTTTGGGGAGCAACTGTGAACTCTGTGGAGAAAGGTAGGATTATAAATTCTAAAGTAATTGAAAAGCCAGGGGGGTTGGGAAGACTTTCTAGTGCTGGTATTTGGTATCTGAAGGGTGGTGCAGTCAGTAACTCAGCTGAATGATGTCCAAAAGTACATGAGGAAATAATTTAGCTGAGATTTACCTACACTGATGATTCTTTAGTTGACAAAATGACATTATGATATCAATTTCTCTTTAGCCCGTCACCTCAAGATGATGGACAGATAACTTTTGATGTGGAAATGCACACAAGTAAAGACAGTAGTTCTCAGGTATTTTCTTCCTTAACTTTTAAAATATACATTTGTAAGTTATGGATATTTGATCTAGGCTTGAGGTGTAGAACATGCTCTTTGTGATGTCAAAAGACTTATATTCTCTATTAATTGAAATTAATGGTGTTGGAGTGAGGGAAAAATGAGTCTCCATCTGTACAGCTGGGAAATGCTTCTTTCCTAGCAGTCATGTTACTGTGTAACCCTGCTGGCCCTGGGTGTCAAAGGTGGGTTTAAAACGTTCACATTTCTGCACAGGATTTCAGGGTGTTCAGTGATTGCTGTGCAGACACTCACATGACACTGAGTAATCTCCATAACACAAACTGAGAGGAGACTCATGCTGAACTCTTAGTTGGATAATGTCATAAAATTTGCTGTCTTCAGCAGTATAAATAAAAAGCATTCCTGGAAGAATGAAACCTTGCATTTAATTTTGTCAAAGACCTGGGACTGTTGCAGTTCTGCCCTGAGAGCCAACAGGCTCTGAATGAAGGTGTTGGTGAGCTCTGCATCTCACTTGTGACTCTGCTATTTGGTTACCTCTGGGTTTGCTGTGGTTCTCATTTAATGTTGTAAGTGGCTTATCTTATTTTAATAAAAGTCACTCAGGAGATTGTTTTAATACTAAGTAGGAATTAAAGTCAGTGGTGTTCTCTACTCTCCCTAATTTATTTCTTTTCTTGTATGATAACATTTGCATCTATTGATGTGAAGTAAAATCTTTATATACAATTAGAGTGAGTGCTTGCTTTTCCCTCTTGCATCTGGGATTCACCCAGTCCAAGCTACTAGTTGCAAGTAATGTAAATTTTAAATTATTAATAACACCTTTAAAAAGTCAAAATACTGGTTTTGAAACCATTTTATTTGACTTGCCATGCTTTTAGTCACGTTCTGTGGGCTTTAAATGGAATGCCATCAACCTGATGGTTTTTTCCATTTGTAAATATTTTTTGCACAGTTCTGGCTTATTACATTTAAGATTAAAGTAATCATTTGTTTTTGTTAGTTAAAAAAAACAAATAGCTTGCAATAATGTGGAAATCCTGGCTACAGTAATAGAATTTGTGGTTTCCTAACTTCTGCTGGCAAAATCAAATCTCTTTGAAATAATCAGCAGTCCAAGAACACTTACTCGTTTATCAGGTGCCACCATTTGGTGCTTATCATGTCACCACTGTTGTTGTCCCTCTCAATGTAACACCCTGAGGAGCAGCTGGTCGTGTGTTACATTTGTCCCCTGTGTGTTTCAGTCCGAAGAAGAAGCAGTAGAAGGAGAGAAAGAATTGGAAGTTTTGAAGAAAAGTGCAGACTGGGTGTCAGACTGGTCAAGTAGGCCTGAAAACATTCCTCCCAAGTGAGTTAAACTCCGTGTTTTTAATGAATATTAATAGATTTTAATGAATAGATGAAGAAAAAGATTGTGACAATCTCACAATCAAAATAAGTTCATCTTAGGAAGAGATTGATTTCTCTGTGGGGAGGCTAAAAAGGTCGAAACAATGAAGTATGAAAATCAAAATAGCAACAGAATGACTTGAAGGTAATACAAAGCCACAGCAAGCTGATTGCCAGGCTTCTTGACAAAATTCTAATTAGTGGGAGAGCTGGGTACTTGGAGCTGGGATTCATGAGATTTAGTCTTGGCTTATTGAATGGAAGAGTGTTGAGCAAGTCTCCTAAATTCTCTGTCCCTTTTTTTCTTTCTATGTAAAATATGTAATGTTCATCCACGGAAGGGGAAACCTTGAGATCCTTGAATGCAAAGCATTTTTATTAAAATAGAGGATGCTGTCTAAATCTGGCAGACTTCTGTATCTGTGTTTGGAACAAAAAATGAGGCCTCTTGCTAACAAATCACATGCTGAAATTCCCTCTCTCGGACCTACCTCTCTCTGCAGCTCCTGCTCCCTTTGTGTCTATACTGTCTGTGTAAGTGGTCTCTGCACAATCCCTCCTCTTACTCTCTTTGATTCCTTACTCTGTGTAAGGGATCTCGGGCTTTGATCTCTAGCTCTTTGTACTTAAAAAAAAAAAAAATGTTCCTACAGAGATCTGTGCATTTGTGTGGAAAAAAAAAAAAAAAGAGGAAAGAAACAAAAAAGTCTTGTTGAATTTTTCCCCCCTCCCCCTCTTCTTGCAGGGAATTCCATTTCAGACATCCTAAACGTTCAGTGTCTCTAAGTATGAGAAAAAGTGGAGCAATGAAAAAAGGTGGCATTTTCTCTGCAGAATTTCTTAAGGTTTTCATTCCATCTCTGTTCATATCTCATGTTTTGGCTCTGGGACTAGGGTAAGTATTAACCTAATTCTCACTTCAGTTTTTGCCTTTCTACTTTGCTTGCATGTCAAGTCCTGCTGAAAAGGACTTTTCCTAGAGTATTGATTTTTGCCCATCACTCAGACTTGGTGTAATTTTACAAAAGCAGGAAAACTTTGCAGCAGTTAGAACTTTGCAGCCTTTAATGTGCTTTATTTCTAGAATAAATCAAGTTACATTGAATATGCACGGATGAGTTTGCAAATAACCTTTGCAATTGTAACATGTGCAATTTGATTATGTGCCTTTATTTAAATGCTTCAGGTTATAAGGGGGAAAATTAGAATAGATGAAAAATAACTTTAGCTGACCAATATGAAACTCCACTGTACAAATAATGATGCTGAGGTGGTGTGTGTGGCACAAACCCTGTCATTTCCAGTTCAATGCTGCAGTGTGGTGTTACTGCAAGTCAGAGTTTGATACTTGGAGAAAGAGAGATGAAAAATTGGATGTGTCCTGCAAGATGAGCTGTGTCTCTGCCCAGCAGTGTTTTCATTGCCTGTGTAATGCAATATAATCTCTCACTTTGCCTAAATCCCTACGTTCTGTTTATCCACCTTAAATTCTGGGATGAGGCAAAGGCATGAACTCAAAACATGGTTTTGTTTAGCTTTGTGTTTGATTTTGTGGATGTAGTTTAAGTTTCTCTTTAAATTCTTCTAAACTTTGAAATAAATTAGGATAGAATATGTGAGGATATACTGTGAAATATTTGTACTACAGCAAAATTGTGCATTTCTGCAATGATTGAAATCTTGCTTGTGGTCAGTGCTTGCATAGATCCTCAATGCCCAGAGTCTTAAAGCTCTCCCCACTCCCTATAGGCAGCCCTTGCTATGTTTTACCTCAGTTGTCTGAGAGATTTGCTGTGTCAGGTACTCAAAACACAAAAGCTTTTGGATTGGGGTTTTCAGATGAGCTGGCACTGGAGGAAAACCCACTTTGGGTGAGTACTGAGAGCATTGATCCTTCCAGACTCATGCAAAACCTCACTGTAAGTAGTTTTAGAGAAGAGAAAAGTCTTTGGATGGGTCTCAGACTTGAGAGAGGGATTAGAGCAGCTGGGTGTGTGGGGGCTGTGGGAAAGCAGGGAGTATTCCTGTGCAATATATTATCCTTATACTTTTTATTTCAGCATCTACATTGGGAAACGCCTGACCACACCTTCAGCCAGCACTTATTGAAGCCATGGAGTGCAAACCTGGAGCCCACGTGACCTGTGAAGGTGTTACTGTCTCATTTAGTACATTTGACTTGAGACCATTTTAAGCATGACCCTGACTTCACCCTTTCCTTCCATATCCAGGTTTTTGCTAACTCTGGAATTCAGTATTGTGTTGGAACTCTGTTGAGGTGTTTGGCTATCCACATTCTTTCCCTCTCTCCCATTCCCCTGCCTCTTGGCCTGCAAGACACGTCAGAGTTGCTGGATGGAGTTTACAACTGTCTCTATGTTGCAAGGGCTTCTCTCAATGCAAAATGCCACCAGCAAGTTTAATTTTATCAGTGATGCTGTTGCCTCCTTAGTGCAACCTGACTTCAGTTGCAGTTGTGCATGATCTAAGTGTTGACTGCATGGTGGTGATAAAACAGTCTCTTTGGAAGGAAATTACTGATTGAAGTGGGAAAGAGTTTTTCTTTTGTAAAAAAGCAGCTGGTTGTGGAATAAACTAAGAAATCACTGGCAATAAAGATCCAGTTTAAATCAGCTTTCGGGGGGAATTTGCTCGGCCCCTTGTATTGGGTAACAAACACCATTTGAATTGCAGGAGGCAAAGACTGCATAAATTTTAAAGTAGGATAACTAAATCCATCAGCATATTTTAATACTAGGTAATTGTTGTAATCTTGTCTTTTCTATGAAGTCAGCTCCTTATTCCTTGTAGGAAAACCTGTCTGATACCTAGGAACTATTAGAAAAATTGCATTGTTTGCATGTGAAGAAGCTTTTTTTTTCTTTACCTGTTTTCTTAAGGGAAAATTTTCAACGTGAAATTTTCCTTTTCACAGTAGTTCTAAATTAAGGAAAAACCCAGCAGCTGTAGTGTAGGTAGGCTCTGTGTAAAAGGAAATGATTCTGTTTGTGGTGGACCCATTTACATCTCTGAAGATGCGGCGATTTCAGCAGGAAAAGCGTTTGGCTGATCCTCAAGGGGGACAATCTTGCAGGTGCACAAAGGTTCAGAAGTTGTAAAAGCTCTGAAATGTCTTCTGCAAATGAATTCTCAATATTCTTCTCTCTCATTGTTTACTGTACAATCTCCTTTTTGGGGATACTTGGAACCTGAAAGTCACTTGTGATGTCTCATGTTAGGGTAGATTTCTCACTGATGTTGTTGAACTTTTATCTTAGGGAACATTAAGCCTTGTCCTCCTTCAGTGACACTTCTTTTCAAAATGTGAAGCTTTAGTACCAAATTGTTACAAAGCATTGGGACAGTCTTGTCCCTAAATATATTTTATTGGATTTCAGAACATGTAGCATGAACTCTGAAGGACAGAATACTCCTTTTATATATATATATATATATATATGAATATATATATATATATATGGTATAGACTTTAATACTAAGTATTTAGGGAACCAATGCTAATTTTTAGACTAGCAAAAATCTCATTTAAATAAAAACTTTAGTCGGCTGACTTGTAGAAAATAAGAAAATCCAGTCAGCCATTTGGAGAAAGCAGCTACCTATGATTGTTTGCTTGCATCAGACTTTATAAAGTTGATTATTTGATAGAGCAGTGATTGCATGAACCAATTGATGCATAGAAGCTAAATCCCAGCTGAGATTTGGGTTAAAAAAATTCAGTTAGCTCCCAGGAAGGGAAAAAGTTAAGTATCAATCCACTGCTAAACTGTATTTATTTTCATTCTCTACTTCTGAATATTGTCAGAGAATGCTTTCAGGGTGAGCAACAAATCCTCTTGAGTAATCTGCTTTTTTTTCCTTTTAGTTGTGAGTACTTAGTGGCACTTGAGCTGCCCACAAGTGCAGGTTTGCTTTGGGTGTGGATATTGGGTTTCACCCAGAGGTGGGGGTGGGCAGGGGAACCTGGTGGAGGGTGTTTTAGAGAGCATCAAACACTTCATTTTACAGCCCTGAAATCTGAGGGGACAGGAGAAAGGCTGGACCGCTTTCACTTCTAACACAGCACCTTGTTTTGTATGAAATTGGAGTAGTGGAAAAAGAGATTTTTACTTAGTAGGAATATTTTTTAAAGAGGAAAACCCAGTGAATTACGCCTTTCTAAATTAAAAGTAATTCTTCAGAATATCTGATAAATAACAGTGCTAACTTGTGGCTGGAGTATCAAGACCACTAATGACACTTGGAGTGAAACCTGTGAAACCCAGAGCTGAGGAATGCCCCGTGCTCGCTGGAACACTGCCTGGGATACAATGCAGTATTTATTGAGACCCTGTCCAAGCTTTGGAGGGAAATCTGCAACTTCCACTTTTACAATGAACAGGAATAGAGTGTTGTATCATTCGCAAAGGGGTTTCAATTATTGAGAGTTGAAGTTTTGTTAAGATAAATGTTGTTTAAAAAGCTTTATACCTGTTTACAGTTTTGGAAAAAAAAGCGTAGGCTTCATTTTTCTTACATTCAGTGAAAACTGGCCTAGACTTGTAAATAGGATCAAGAAAAAATGCATAAACTCGCACATTAAAGATGCAGGCTGACCTAACTGCAGCAAATGCATATTTACTTACTGTTTTCAAAAGTGAAAGCTGAAGATTGTTAGAAATTCAAATTTTTAATTGACATTTGTTGAAATATTGGAGTTAACTGAGCCAAAGTGATTATGCATTCTTCATAAATTAGTTAGCACTTTGTAACATTATATACAGTTTACATGTATAAGTTGTAGCTTATAAACATTTTGTGCCATTAAAGCTCTCACAAAACTGCTTGTCTGAAATGACTTCATGCTGCGCCTTTCTTTTGTCTTTCTTCTCTTTCCCTTTTTTCACAGGTCTGCTTTTTAAGATGTTTTGTGGAACTGTTTTGTTCTGGGTGACATGAACATTGAAGCTGCTGTTTATAGACTGGAATAATTTTTTGGAAAGATTGCTTGGGTTTGTTTTTGTTTTGTTTTTTAGTGACATGGGATCATCCGCTTCATTTCCTGAAGCACTTAATAAAAATATTCCCCCTGGATGGCTTTGTGTACCTTCTCCAAGTCCTCCAGCACCTTGTCCAGGAAAAACTCTGGAAGGAAAATAATGTGGCAGCATATTAAATGTAAAGTAGAATTGCTGAGATTTTGTATGATTGATCAACTCTGTTGTATTCCTTGTATTTCTCTTCTGTTTCCTCATTGGGTTTAATTTGCAGATTAAAGAGTAAGGGACATAAACCCTAACTGTTAATCTGCCTCCATGTTCTTGGTTCAAGAGCACAGGTTATTTCTGTTTGTCCAGAGGAGAGTTGTTTATTCTAGGTGGAAATGGCACCATTCTGATTCCTGGTACCACCCATTTGAGTTATTTTCTATATTTTTAATCTGTAAATCCAGAACTTCGTGTAAATGGGATTTTCTTTTTCCAAAGGAGTAAGCAAAATTTATAAACCCTACTTTCAGAAAGTTTCTTTCTCTGGGTCTCACAGTGAAACTTGGGCCTGAACTTTTGAATTGCTTCAAAACCTTTTTGGTTATAATGCAAGAATAAATACAAGATCATCTTGCAAAAGGCAGCACTTTCTTTGCTCTGGGATTATTCTGGTGTGAATCACATTTTGATGGAGTTGAGGACTGTCTTCAAGTTTCTTTTCATTCTTGTCCAGGAATTTCAGATTCTGGGCAAGTTCCTTTCTGCCATGACCTGAGGGAATCTCCCGGTGCTCTGTGGTTGAGTTCAGTGGTGGGATGTTGAGTCTTCCTTATGCTGGATTCAGGCTTCACTGTACACATATGAAAAGCTTAGAATTTGAATTGTTTAATGGCAAAGTTCACTGTAAAAACATTACTTACACTTTTGTGTGCATGCATACCTGTAAAGTATGCCTTTCACTATCTGAAAGTGAAGCCCTGATTCCCTGCAAGGATCTTTGCCTTGTGTTTGTGATTTGTGAAGACTCCTTTGTGTTTTGGGCCTTGAGAACCAAAATAAACCACCAGGATTCCTGAACTCTGCCCTGTAGTTCAACCAGCACTGTCAAAACAAAACAAAAACCTGGAGGTACTCCTGCAAACCTCGTGCTGGATACGGCATCCCGTGAAAAAGAGAAAGCTCAATTCGTTCCCACTTCATTGGGTGCCTCTGTGCCCTGCCCAAGGTGAGCTGGGCTGTGCTGACAGTAGGGGCAGAGCGAGGGGTGCTTTTCCAGGAAGGAAAGTAAACATGACTGAACTTTCTGAACTGCTGCCAGAGAATTTCGAGTATGGAAACATGCATTTTTCTATTTTAAACTGTTTCCTAAAGCTTTTCTGATAAGACTGGGAAGTTTGTTTTGAGGATATTTTTTTTTTTAGTGGTGCAGTTTGCATAACTTGGCTTTTGTCATCTGAAGACAAATCAGTGAATTTTAAGGCCAGAAAATGCTTTATTCTTGTGTTTATAAAAAAAAGAGAATAGGCCTACAGCTGTTGAAGTACTTGCAGTGTATTGAGGTTACAATTTAGGTTACAAAAGGACACATCCTTGCAAGGCTGTCAGTGTGTGGAGTTGTGCAGAACCTACACCTTGAGCTGTTTCAGTCTTTAACTTCTACCTTACTTTGAAATTTAAATTTCAGCCCCTGGATCCTAGAATGCCTCTCTATGGTAGATCAAGGAGCCTCTGACTCTCAACTGCATTTTCCTGTGTCTTCTAAGTAAGCGTTTTAATTAAAAATTCTCTTTTAAGACCAATCTTCTCAGAGCCTTTTACTTCTGGCATGTAACCTGCATCTAAATACAAGCTGGGAGACTGTCAATTATCAACAGAAAAAACTTCATATGCAAAATTTTGAGTGAAGCATGTTCCTTGCCTCTCATTATAAAAATAGTATAAAAAATAGTAATTCCTCATTTAATTCAACATGAGCTTATGAGCTAACAAGGTGTAAAGAGTGCATGGTGAAATTGAGACACAAACTGCACCCCTGGTTCTTGCAGCTCATTCTGTGGGCAGCAGCAGGCAGGGTCCTTGTGCCCAGGTGCTGGGAGGAGCTTTGTGGGACCATTCTCATTTTGCAGCTGGAACAACAAAAACACCTCCTCTGCACTTTGCTGCTGGTTGAAATCCTCTTCTGCTTTTGCATTATTGCCATTGCTCACTGTGAAGGTCGTTGGTGGGATGTTCTCATCCTGCTTCGCCGCGTTCCTGTGCTCTCCCAGGCTCTGGGAAACGTCCATTTCCCTGTGTTTTCACACTGCTTCTCCATTCTGCTCCAGCACCTCGAGCCTCTTTGAGTCCATAGCTCTGTCAGGGGCAGTTTGATGCCCTGTTTTGTGTGTGTTTCCTGGTTCCATGAGCCCTGCAGTTCCAGCAGGTAGGGGTGTGGATACTGGGAGAGCTCCAGGTTGTGCACGCTGTTACTTGATGGTTGATTTGTGTAACTGGAGCTGGCACGGCCTGGGATGGGGGTGTTCAGGGGCCACTGCTTTGTTTTCACCTCCAAGGAAGGAGGATGTAAAGGAAATTTACAGTTTCATCAGGACCTGCAGTGCCAGGACAAGGACTCAAGGGTCCAGACTGAAAGAGGGGAAACTTAAGTGAGATATACAGAGGAAATTCTTCCCTGTGAGGTTGCTGAAAGAAACTGTGGCTGCCCCACCCCTGTGAGTGTCCCAGGTCAGGTTGGATGTGCTTGGAGCACCCTGGGATAGTGGAAGATGTCCCTGCTCATGGCTGGGGGTGGGATGGCATGGTCTTTAACATCCCTTCCAAGCCAAACCATTCCAGGATTCTCTGAAATGGTCTGTCATGTTTATAGGTAAGAGCGGGATGCACACTAAATCAGTATTCAGCTCCAAATTTGGAACTATTCTGGATTTTTCTGTCTGAGAATTCCTCCTGAAGGCCTGGAGAATGCTTTGTGACCAGTGTTTACTCCCAGTGGTGCTGAATAAGATAGAATTCTTCTCAGTGCAAGTTCCTACAGATGGGAGGTCAGAAGGAGCTGCAAACTCTGCCCTGCTGGGCTGGGCTGCCTGTGCTGCCCAGGCCTGGCAAGGTCAGAGCATTTCTGCTCCTGGGCTCATCAAGACAGCTCCAATTACAGGATTCTTTGTAAAAATACAGCTACTTTTATAAATACTGGTAAGATGGGAACAAAGTTCCTGTCAGAGTCAGAAATGGATATGCAGAGCTGGATTTTTCAGCTTCATCTTTGCAAAGTCAGAATTAACCTTGTAGTGTGTGAGGGCTGACCAGAGCTGAAGCAGTGCTCAGATATTTTTTTATAAAGAATGGGACATAAAAATCTCTGTGTAGTTGCAAGATTTTTAGGTGCTGCGAGTTAGTTGGGTTTGAAGTTGTGTGTCTGGAGTACAAGAGTCTCCTTTAGGATTCTCCCAGGGAACCTCTCACATGAGAAGGCTGCAGCACCACCAGGAGACACCCCAGACTTGCTCCCACAATGTGCCAATTATCATTTCTTTTCAGAGGGAGAAGCAGCAGACAATGACAGCTGCTGCTTTAAGAGCACTGTCTGACAGGTAGAAGAGATCTCTGGGGTTTCAACAAATTGCTTTAATAGCTTCAGCTCATAAACAGCTTTATGTGCCCATTTCCTGGTAGGCAGCAGCTGCAGCGAGGATCTCTGGTGTAAACAGGGCGCGCTTGCAAGCACTGCCGTTTGCCCCAGTCTGATGCGGGGCTTTGTGTGCTAAAAATTAGGTGCTGTATAGTTAAGTTCACAGGTATCCAGGGACAGGCAGAGCACAGAATCGCTGAGGTTGGAAGAGCCCTCCGAGAGTATCGAGTCCAAGCTGTGCCCGATCCACACCGTGTCCCCAGCCCAGAGCCCTGAGTGCCACATCCAGGGACACCTCCGGGGCTGGGGGCTCCAAACCTCCCTGGGCAGCCCCTGCCAAGGCCTGACCATCCTTTCCAGGAGGAAATTCCTGCTGCTGTCCAATCTGACCCTCCCCTGGTGCAGCTCAAGGCTATCGAGCCCCACCTTTAAATACTCTGCTGTCTTTTCACAGCGCTGCAGGCCTGGCTGGGCTCTCTGCCTGGAGCTGAATTGCTTTTACCGCGTTTGGGATAGAAACCCAAAGTCTGTTGGCTGCATTGTTATAACAACGAGTTAAAAGCACCAGTGACGAGGAGGAGGAAGGTTCTCCCTCCCACTGAAATCCCTGCACAGCAGCAGGAGGCTGTGATGTGATCGCCCCCTCAGTGTGATGCTCAGACCCCCGGGTTCTCTGTGCAGTGCTCGGTGTGCGGATGTAGGAGCGCTCACTCACGCTGGAGTGGCGAGGGGAGAGAGGGGAGGAGTGGCAAGATAAGCATCGACGAAACAGGATCGAGTCTTTCCCGTGTGGAACATTCTCCTATAGGCTCCTGCAGTCGGTGAGAGGGCCGGCAGCGAGAGAGCCCTCCCCAATTGGCTGCTCCTGCGGTGGCACCATCGCTGATGTCACCCTGGCAGCCTCCACACCAGACTCTTTGGGGGCTTTTCTTTCCCGGCAGAACGCTCTGAGAGAGAAAAAGAGAAAAGAGTGATGGTGAAAGTGCTGCCTCCCGTCCCCTTCTGAGAGCCGCTGACAAATCCCCAGCGCTCCTCCCAGCAGCGCAGTCGGAGCGAAGTTGATGTGAAATTAGCGGGGGGTTAATTAGATTTCAGCGCTTGTGCACCAGAGTTTGGGTTTGTGAGGAGGGGCGGAGAGCTGCCGGAGATCCTGGCCCTGCTGAGTGCCTGAGGAAGGGAGATGCAGCGGCACGGGGAGGATTGGGTCACTCGGGAGCATTTGGGAATCGATAATAGGATAAATGTAAGAAAATAAGGAGAAAAGGCAGAAAAGAAAATATTTCCTCCCAGCCCGTGTCTGCCAGAACTCTCTGACTGGGATTTGTGACACTGAATGCTTGAAACATGGGAACATGTGTCTTTTGTCCCAAAGCACTTGTATGTTGTTGCTGCTGCACGCACCTAGCTGAGCATCACATTTGCATCATTTGTATAATTGGCACAGCCACTGCCTGCCAAAGCCGCTCAGGCTGCACAACTTCCCTTTCTCTTACCAGTTTATTTTGCTCTCACCCCTTTCTGCTGAATTTGATCTTCTCCAAGTGTTGAGGATTTTATTTTTTAATTGGGCTAGAAATAGGAATTGTGTGTTTGTTTTCCAGGATGAGTACTTGAAGCAGCAGGTGCCTTTATGCCACTGATTTGATACTGGCTGTAGGAAAGTCTTTGTGACTCAGTCCTCTGTAAAATGGAAATACTAACGTGCTGTGGAAAGATGTTAATGACCTTCGTTAAAAGCAAAGGATTTCTATAATCCTTTCTTGTAATGATCCCAAATACCAAGGATATTTTTTCCAAGTTCTCAGCCAGTGTAGATAATTTTACTGTCAGCCAATTGCATGCTAACGGGTGCTCTCTGACCTGTTCTGGTGTAATTTTTTTGCATTATATTCTGTGTTTGTCTTAGTTTATAAAACCAGATTTAATGACCCATGAAGCAATTACTGAATCTATATTCCTATAGAAGAATATTCCTATGAGACTCATATTTGTGTGGAGTTCCATGATTTCTGATGGGCTGGTTTTCTGGGCCATATCTTACAGCGATAATGAGGTGATGATCTTTAGTCTTAAATTACTGAACTGGATGTGTCAGCATGCTGAGTCAGTGAGCATATTTTTAATCTCTGTTTTTGACAAAATTAGTATTTCACATTTATCTCTAGTACAATGCTATGTTTATGCAGTGGAATCAGGCAACGGGAATGCTGCATGACCTGTGCCATGAGGATCAGGATTTGAAAATCCATTGTGTAATTTCTGCAGTGAGTTGATATTGTGGGGTCTCACTGGAGAGCAGTGGGTCTGTGATATCAACTTGTTGGTGTGAACCAACAAGTTGGTGGGATTGTGCCAAATTCTGCTGTGCAGGGATCTCTGTGCACGGGGTGTGAGTGATTCCAAGCGGGATGAGGGATGCTGCCATGTTCTGATGCTTTCTCAGTGCACACACAGAGCCTGGTATAAAATCTGTCCCTCAACATTCTTATCCACAAGGAAATGTACATTGTTTTCCAGGAAAAATCCCTTGGCTTTCCCAGGCCTCCCATGGAGAGCAATGAAAACCTTGCTGGTAAGCCCCACATGCTTTTATCACATGCAGCAGGGCAGTGAGCCAGAAACCCAGTGACGATCTCTGGAGGTCAGGCAGAGCCATTAGAATATGGGTTGGACAGGATAATTTAAACCTCCTGTAGGGTTTTCTCCAACACACCAGTAAATACCTTCATGTTTTGGCTTGAAGAGAAATGGGGCTTGATTAACATTCACATACACTGGGCTGCTTTCTTCCTTAGAGCTTCCATTATATTCAACCAGCAGCTGCTTTTACTTTTTCCTGAAGGGAGTTTCTATCGGTTTTTGGTCAGCCGGTTAAAATCTGCTTAAATATTTGCTTTTCCCATCTCTGCCTGGGTTTGCTGACAGCCTGGCACACCAGCTTTTGGATGGATTTGCCTCATGCAGGAGAGCTGAACTTTCACGTGTGTTGGCTGTGACATCACTGTGCTGTCAGAGGGCTCCCTGTGACAATGTCCTCAAGCTGGGTCACAAACCAGGCTCCTCTAAGGGTCCTGAAGATGCAGTGGATGCTTTCCAGCATCAGCATCTGTCAGAAGACAACTGGTTTAGAGCATGAGGAAGGGAAGCTGAGGCTTCTGGACAGGCTGGCTCAGAGTCCCAGCAAGCCCAGTTTGTGCTACACCTCACCCTTCACTGGGAGTTGCAAATTCAGCAGCACCAAGCAAAGGCTTCTTTCTGCAGGAGGTGTGTGTGAAATATCAGCAGCTGCACTGATAAGGGACATGGCTCAGGTTCCCTGTGCACAGTCTGTCCTTTGTGGAGCCTGAGGGTGCCCAGGGCAGCTCTCTGCACCTGAAGCACACAGCCAGCTCTCCTCCGTCCCCTGTGGCCTCCAGGGCTGCCATGGCCATGCAGAGCCTGGAGCAGGGCTGGGGGAGCTCCCACCGTGCTGTGCAGGCGCTGGGGTGAGGGACAGAGCCCTCGCAGGAGGGACAGGGGGCTGAACTGGCAGCGATTGTTCCTCTGTGCCGTGTTTGTGCTCCGCAGCTCCAGCCTGGAGTGGGATTTGCTGGGGCTGGCACAGGGAGCTCTCAGGCCAGCCCTGCCTGCAGGCAGTGTCAAAATCATGGAATATCCTCAGCTGGAAGGACCCACAGGGAGCATCAGTCCAGTCCTGGCCCTGCACAGGTTCAGGGTCATGGCCCTGCTGGTTCCCAGCCCTACCAGTGCATCCCTGGCCAGCCCCAATCCAGGAATGGAGATTTTCTGCCCCAAGCACACACTTGCCTTTTGTTCCTGGAGCCTCTACTCCCTAGCAACTGCTCACAGGGATTTTCCCCCACCCCATGTGTGTTCTGACAGATAATTAACCTTTCAGCAGCTCGATTAACCAGGAGCTGCTGCAGCCCTTCCAGATAATGCAGTAACTTCCCTGGAAAACCTCACTTTCTCTCATCCCAGCTTGATTTTTAAAAGAAAACATCAATCAATCAACACTGATTCTTCATTCTTGATCATATGACCTTTGTGTGTTTTGATTCTGGGTAACATGAAGAAAAGACAACATTTGGCTTGTGACTAGTGGCAATTTATTGCTTTTAAAACTTTTTTTTTTGATCGCCTATAACTTGGGTAAAACTGACACCATTTTTTCAGACCTGTGGAGGTATTTTAGTGTTCCTATTTGGAATGTTTCAAGGGAAGTCTGCAATTCTAGTGGTGATTTTTTCCTTTTCCTGAGATGTGGGATACTTTGAGATAAAAGAGCATTTCCCTCAATGCATAGACCATATTGTGTTTCACTTTGAGGGTAAGAACAAGGAGATTTGGCTCAAGATGAAGGGGCATAAAATGAGTAAAATCTGTATCTCTTTGCATGGTCGTAGGAGGAAAGAAGAAGGTGTGATACACATTTGTAGCATTAGGCTCAGACAGGGAAATAAGAAATAGGATTTGGCCTAAGGATGCTTCCGTAAAGCATTTAATCACAGCAGCCTAGACAGCCTTGTGTGTTACTCATTAGCTCCTCGTTTTTCTAGCTGTATTTTTCCTCTATGAACTCTGTAGGGTGGGATAAGCAGACTTTTAATAAGGCCATTTATACATAAATTGAATCTAAAGTTTTTCACAGCTGTCTGTGCTGAGTTTTCGTCTCTTGCAGGGTGCTGGTGGAGGCTTAAATATTCTGACCTGTGTTGCTTCTGCCTCCCTTTGCTTTTCCCTGGCCAGGGAGCAATCACCCAAAGTGTTTGCATTGCCAGAGATCTTGCTGTTGCTCTCCCTGGGTTGCAGCTGTATTTACCCTCCCACCTCTGCCACTCCAAGCTTTGTTCCCAGAGGGATGTGGTGTCTCCTGGCTTTAGCCAAAGAGCAGCTTCTTGTGTTTGTGCTTTCCCAGGTGCTTTCCCAGCCTCAGCAGCATCTCCCAGCTCCTCAGAGTCCATTACTGCCCTGAGCTTGCCGTGGGCTGTTCTTTCACTGGCTGGCTGCTAAAATAGCTCTGCTTCAGAAAGGTAATTTTCCAAGAATTTAAAGGGAAAATTGCAGATGTATTCTGATAGGTTAGAATCTGTGATGCCCTGGGTTTGCTGAGGAAGGTGAACTCCTTGAGGTGGCTGTAGCAGAGCTGTGCCAGCCCTTGAGCTTCTCTGCTCTCAGTTTCAGCAGAGCAATCCAGGCTTTACCCCCCTGCCTGAGGGTTCCTGCAGCTGAGCCCCCTCTTCAGTGGCTTCTTCTTCCCTCTATCAGGGTCTCTGTCTGACAAATCATGGAATGTTTTAATAAAGATCCTCCAGTGCCACACCCTGGCATGGGCAGGGACACCTTCCCCTGTCCCAGGCTGCTCCAAGCCCCGTCCAACCTGGCCTTGGACATTGCCAGGGATCCAGGGGCAGCCACAGCTGCTCTGGGCACCTGTGCCTCACCACCCTCCCAGGGAGGAATTCCTTCCCGATATCCCATCTAACCCTTCCCTCTGGCAGTCTGAAGCCATTCCTCCTTCTCCTGGCACTCCATCCCTCGTAAATTGTCTCTCTCCATTTTCTTGTCAGCCCCTTTAGGTACTGGAACACCCCAGTTAGGTCACCCTGAAGCTTCTCTTCTCCAGGCTGGACAATCACAGTTCTCTCAACCTTTTCTCACAGCAAAGCTGCTCCATCCCTCCAGTAGGAGGATGAGGAAACAAAGAAAAATTAAAAAGCAAAACCTTCTTCCTTCCCTGGATCACACCTCTGTTTCCTTGCCATGGAACACATCTCTGTTCCCATGTGTCTGGAAATTGGATGCACAACCTGCAAAACAGCAAGAATTTGGGCCTCTGTGAGACGTCTCAAGTTGGGAATCTTAATTACTAAGCCCTTTTGAAGCCCTTGCTGTAAACACTTCGGGGTTTTTCCTGTCAGGATGGGCATCTGGCCAGTGGATTTCTATTGTGCCCCCTCCCTTTAACATCAGGATCTTCAAACGAGCCCTTCCTGACAGTGGTGGTGAGTGCTGGGCTGCTCTCGGCTGTTATTTCTAGGGTCAGCTGCCTGATTTGCTGATCCAGAAATCCCAAGATAAACAAGCAGGCTGGCAGGAGGGTGCTGCCCTTCAGCACTGCAGCTGGACTATCAGAGCCAGCATTTCCAACGTCAGGGGGATCCACCCAGGCTGGAATGTGAGGCTGTTTGCTCTGCCTTGCTGCTCCCTGACCAGACTTGTGTCTGGGGCTGGGCTCCTCTTGAGTTTATCTGTGCTTAGGTGTTAATTCAGGGGTGAAGGATTATTTTGTTCAGAATCCAATGGAATTATCAGGACCTGAAGGTTTCAGAGCCTCCCAATCTCCTGATGGGGCTGAGCTGACAGGACTGGTCCAGCTCAAGCCTCTGCTCTGTGTCTGTGAGCAAGGGGAAGGAGGGCACTGCAGAATGACTCAGTCTGCAGGAATTGTTCTGGCAGGGCCTGACTCTGCTGTATTCAGGTTTATCCAAGCATAGCTGAATGAAATGGAATGGTCTGGAGTCCTGTGATGATCTTTGCCCAAATTACAGTGAGGTTTCTTTCAGTGGAAGTCTGATATTTAAGTCCCTTCTATTCCTTTACTTTTTCCAAGGCTTATTCCCTTCCTTCCTCCCAAGTTTGAAGGTTGGAGGGCCATACAGGTGTTGTTTTAGCTTTCCACAAAAAAAAAAAAAGAAAAAAAAAGAAAAAAAAACCCATAAAAATAAACACAGAAGAAACCTGCTTGTTTTCATCATCCACAAAATTCCAGGCAAAACACGTGTACCTTCAGCTATTCCTTGTGGAGTTCAGTAGAGAGTATCAACCCCCAAAGTGTTTTGGAAATAAATATGTTGTGAGGTGTATAGAAGCCTTGGGAAGATGATTTCAGAGCTTGCTTAGGATTCTCCTTTTCTTTCTCCACTAGAAATGCAATAACATTTATCACTAAGGTGGAAGAAATCCTTCTTTCCTCGCAGATAGACTCCTGCAGGAGCATTAGTTCTTTTTTTTTTTAGTTCTGCAGTAAAGGAAGATACTTTTTCCTCAGCTGTGAGGAGTGAATGGTGAAGTGTGGCTGTTTGCAGTAGTTCCTCTTTTGGGATGACTTCCAAGGGTTTTACTGCTGTGCTGCCTTGAGAGAGGGGCAGCCTAAGCTAAAGAGGGAACATAAAAGGTCAGAAGCTTCAGTGGGTTAAAATACAAGGAGAGATTTGCGCCTGTCAAGTCAGCACAGCAGCAGGGGACAGTGTGAGGAAAACCCCATGTGGGAAGAGCAGACACTCCTGGAGCTCTGTCAGCAGTGGCTGCTCATGAATTGGGGCTCGTGATGTTTTCAGGGGGCGTTGGGAGCAGGCTCAGCCTGACTGTGGGGACTGTCACCCCCCATGCCATGGGCTTGCACTTCCCATGGAGAGCACAAACAGCTGCAGTCAAAGTGTGGATATCAAACTGGTGGTAGCACAGAGAGCTCAGCAGGGCCTAGTTTTGGTGGAGAAGATATGTCCTCAGTCAGTGTAGATGAATAATTGTGGGCAGGCCCTGGCACAGGTGCCCAGAGCAGCTGGGGCTGCCCCTGGATCCCTGGCAGTGCCCAAGGCCAAGCTGGATGGGGCTTGGAGCAGCCTGGGACAGTGGAAGGTGTCCCTGCCATGGCAGGGGGTGGCACTGGAGGATCTTTAAGGTCTCTTCCCACCCAAACAAGGCTGTGGTTAACTATCCAGAATGTGGATAACTACATTCTCCAGTGTGGTCCTGGCTGGAGGCTCGAGAGCAGCTGAGCAAGGCACAAGTGGCAGCAAGGCCAAGTGTTTGTCCACACAGCAGGGACAAAATGTGGCCAGCAGCCACGCCACTCCCCCAGAGGGCCCCTCATTGTGTCCAGGACATCATCACAAAGGGGAGGTTTGTGGTGCTGAGGAGGGTGGGGAAAGGAGCCTGCTGCTGCGATAAGTGCGTAAGAGCGATCAAAAGCTGGCCCTTCTGGATAATTGATTAATTACTCTCATTTTATTAGGCAATGTATTAAGTAGGGTTCAGTGCACTAAAAACTCATTAACTGGGGCAATCAGGGACAAGCACAAGGAACACATGCGATTTTCCCAAGTGTTGCAAAATACCCTCACATACACACAAAACCCCTTTGAAGTCCCAAGGCATCCTATCCTGCAACCTGGAGGAGCAGCACAGCTAAACTGCTCCACCTAGGCCTGGCTGCCCTGCAGAATGGCTGTCAGGACCCTACCTTGGGAATTATTGGGACTTTAACTCTGACATTGTGATGGTCACAAATAAAAGATGCTTGTATAGTTTGCTTTAAGGCTGTGGGAAGAGTTGGGAGTCCTCTCCACAGCCCCATGGAGGAGCAGGGGTTGTAGAGAGTCCAGAGGAGGTACCAGGATGATCAGAGGGATGGAGCAGCTCTGCTGGAAGGAAAGGCTGGATTGTTCAGCCTGGAGAAAAGAAGGTTTGGGTTGACCTCATTGTGGCCTTCCAGTGACTGAAGGAACCTAAAAGAAAGGTGGAGAGAGAATTTCCAATGGCCTGGAGTGCCAGGACAAGAGGGAATGGCTTCCCACTGCCAGAGAGAAAGGTTAGATGGGATCTTGGGAAGGAATTCCTCCCTGTGAGGTAGGGAGGGGCAGGGATGGAACTCCCAGAGAAGCTGTGGCTGCCCCTGGATCCCTGGAAGTGTCCAAGGCCAGGGACTTGGAGCATCCTGGGACAGTGGAAGGTGTCCTTGCCCATGGCAGGGGCTGGAACAGGTTGATCTCTAATGTCCTTTCCTTTCCAAACCATTCTGTAACTCCATGGTGGGAATGGGTACAAGTCCATAGCCCAGGTTTGGAATACAGTTCTGCCAAACTTAATTTGGGTGGGAGATTCTGACAGGGTCTGGGTAGTACCAGAGTCCAATAACTCCCTAAGAAAGCCACCCTCATCCCCATCCTCCTCATCTTCCTGCCCAGCAGAGCACTGCCTGCTGCAGCACAGACCAAATGGGAGCTGGATGTCAAATCCTCTTGGCAAATCTTTGTCTGGCTTGTCAGGAATTGGGGTTGGCAGCCTGTTGTCAACCTTGAATATTCTGTAGAGATTGGGACCCTTCCTGATGGAACTGATGAGCTGCAGGGTGGCTCAGTGGGCTCTTCTGCCATCGACACCCGTGCTCTGCAGTGCAGAACCATTGACTTAATGCAGTGCTGAGAGGTAATTCTGCTGTTCAGGGTGCTGGATACAGCTCAGGAACAAGGGTAGAAAATGGTGTGTATTTATACGGCTCTCATCAAGATATATGAAATAGAGAATGAAATGTTTTCCCAGAAAAAAAGCTGAGTGTGAGAACTGCCGACAGATTGGAGCAGGGCCTGTGGTGGGGCATGGAGAGGCTGCAAAGATGGATGCAGCAATTATGATGAAGGCAAAATCTGCTGACAAATTGGCTGGTTCCCCTTTTTCCTTTCAGTTAGGAGTGACAAATAGTTTCATTTATATTACTTCCTACATTAGACAACAGCATGGCCCAATGCCTGAAGATCCATCTCTGAATGGATTTTAATGTGTTTTCTTTTGAGTGGTTCCCAGTGAATTTTGCCTTTGGTTCTAGTCTGTTAGGTCCCTGCAATGTGGCGTTTGCAAGAAGGAAGGATTGCAGTGCAATTAAAATTCCTTGTTCTTTTTCTTTCTCCTTACTGGAACTCCTGTGTGAGGAGTGGATTGTTTCTGTTTGGAAGATCCAATTAAGATTCAACACTGAAAGCCTTAGAGGTGGCCTTTACAACTCAATAAAGGTGGAGCAGGAGTGCTGCAGGATATCTTCTTTATTCCATATTCTTAAAGAATTTTCACTTGATATGACAATTAGAAATATAATAAACATAGATAGGAATAACCCTTTGGTTAACAGTGCTGAAAATGTTGCCTGTACTTTCCAAAAATGGGATTAACCAAATATAACTTGCTCTCTACGCAGAAGAATGCAGAGACTTTTCTCAGTAAATATTAACATTTTAGTTAGCTCTGATTCAATTCTCCCAGACAGTGTTGAAAATTTTAATCAGGCGTTATTTTTAACTGTGGCTACAGAAAATAGCTAATTTCTAGGAACAGGAGGGTAGTGAACAGAAATTGTGAGCATTTGGCTGTGTCTTCTTCTTTAGATTTACCCACTGACACATCCAAGTTTTCTCAATGTGTCTGTTCATCAAAAGCAGCCCGTGGTGGATCTCTGTGAGTAATTTTGGTCTCTGCTGTGCTGATGAGTGTTCGGCACCCTGACCCCGCCCTGGTGTGAGTCCCTGTGCCAAACATCCCCACCCCTTTCCGGAGACCTGCTGGTAACCCTAAAATCTGACAGTCCCGAAAATCCTGCTGTTCTCCCTCAGTAAAATCAGCACAAAGGGATTTCTTTCCTCCCTCGCCTTCTTTGGACTGTGGAGATTTGGGCTTTGGGCCCAGGCAGCACCAGTGATGCCCTGGGTTTAGTTCTGTCTCACCACTAATGGACAGCAGAGCTGCGTCAGCTCCAGGTCCTCGGGAGGGGGACATAGGCTGAGCTGAGTATACTCCCTTTAATATGTGCTTTATACATGGAAATATTTGTTTAAAATCTCCCAAAACCCCTGCTGAAATGAAAACACAGGGTATCACTAACTCTTGGAGGGGAGCAGTACCAGGGGATGCAGAATTTCTGTTCCATTTTGGGCAGAACAGCCTTTCCTGACCTGGTGTGCTGGGATTTTGTTTTAAAGATCTGAGGTCAACTCTAAACAATTTATTAAATAAAACTGAGTGAATCAAAATGTAAAGTTTCAGGTTTCCATCTGATAGGGATCATCTCCTCTGGAGGCCAAGCAGGTTGATTTGTACTTTTGTAGGATCAAAGGAAATGTTTGCAGAGAAAGTTCTTACTTCAAAATTAAGAGCTGCAGTTTAAGAATCACTTATCTACCTGCAAAGATAATTTCAATAAATATTTTATAAATATTTGGATAACTTGAGTAAATTGATACATCAATCTTTTCATTCATTAATTCTTTAGTGATTAGAAAATTAGAAGTGGGGATTAAAGACAAAAAGACATGATAACAAAATGAATTACTTAAGATGTCTATTGCATTAGGCATTAATTAATCAGCATCGCAAAAATCAGATTTAAGAAATATTAGTGCTAAGGCAAGCAGTTATTTACTAATAAGAACATGTACACAACTCAGCACCAACAGAATTACCTGAAATATCATCAACATCAGAAAATCCATGAAAGTGCAGTCAATTTGGTGGAGCAGGATTTTAAAGCACATAAGTTTTTGCTCTGAAACCTCCTTTGTGCCAAACTGACACAGCAGTGCATCTTCTGATGCTGGTTTTGTTCTTTCTGACGGGGATTTGTACAAGACTTCACAAATGGTGCACATCCAAGGACGTTTCCCTCAGGTTTTTATTTATTTAATTGATTTGTGTGAGAGCGGAAATTCCTCAGTAACACAGAAAACAGAAGCAATCCAAGGTGAAGGCCGATTTCGGGAGAGGCTTGGCAATGGGTAACCAAGGCAACATGGCCTGTTTGGAAATCAGTGCCTGCAGCAGCCCCCCCTTTTGTGTGCAGAATGGTCAGCATTAAAAATTAGGGAAGACAAGGTGAGACATCTGAGGCAGACAAAATCATCAGGCAGGGTGTCAGTGGTGCTGTGTGGGAGCTGGACAAGCTGGGGATGGATGGTCATTGCCAGTGGAGTTATTGCTCCACAAGGGGTGAAAGAATCTGGTTCTGCTAATCCAGAAATTAAAATAGAGATTGCAAGATTTTTGGGTAAAGTGGTCTCAGTCTGCTCTGTTTTTACACTGTGAATCTTTGGCAGAACTCAGACAGCAACTGTTTATTAATAGAGGGGGGAAATGTAGCCCAAAGCCTTCCCTGAATGGGAAAATTCCTCTGGGTCTGATTTGAATCACTCAATTGGACACGGGGATAAACAGGAGGGAGACACAAGGAGTGTTTTAAGCAATTTCTGTATTCCCATCATCTGTTAAATGCCCCGGGGGTAAACAGGTATTGTGGCTGCTTTACTTTACATTCACACTGTGATATTCTTTGGCTGATCGTGTCTTTCTTTTCACTGAATGTCCGTTCAGCATCTCTCCTGGTCAATACAGAAGTTGTGATTTTAGGCTTTTAGGGAATGATCTGTGGAGTAAGAGATGATCTTGTATGGATGTATCTGAACCAGACCTTAGCTTTGGGGTTTCTTACAGTTGCAGGGGGTTGCTCTCTGTCCCAGCCAGTCCTTCTGGATCAGCATTCCCCAGGGCTTTCCTGTGTTTATGTGGGGACAATCAGATCTCCTGGGAGATGGGCTCAGTTTTGCACCAGCACATATGGAAACTGTGACCCCTGGATCATCACCCAACAATGCTGAATTCATTCCACACAAGCCCCATCCAGGTGCTGCTGAAGCTGTGTCAAACCCAGGCCCAGGGGCTGAGTCAGGGACTGAGTACAGCTCTGCAAGAACCTCGTGGCCAGGTTTGGGGGTGGTCCTGGACACCTGAGAATCCCTTGTCACACCTTTGTCACACTGCTGGCCAGTGGGATTACATGCCAACGCCAGCACAGCTTTGCCCTGCTGGAAGTGGATAAATCCACAACTGATAAACTGCCTGGAAAAAGGCCTTGGAGGAGGGGTCTGTACCCATGGATGTTTTTATTGCCCAGTGCTTTTTGTCATATAAAGTGAGCTCAATGTTTCATTGTGCAGGAATTGGGGGACTGGCTGCTTCAGCACCTGGAGGGTGATGGGGTGAATGGTTGTGCTTTGTCTTTAGCTGGGCCTTGTTTCAGTGAGGTTTAAGCTGAAATTCAGTGATCTACAGTGAGAATTGCATGGAGAGGAGGGTGTGTTGGTGCAGTGGAGCTGATGAGAGTTCACACCCTGCAGGATGGGGACACAGAGCCCCCATGTCTGCAGGAGCTCTCTGGCCTCTGAGGAGCTGCATTCTGCTGCCATTGCTATAGTAACTTTCTGCCTCCTGATTTTGTTATGAATGGCAGTGGGAAAGCCTCCGTGCCGGCTCCAGCTGATGCCCTGCTGTTCTAAACATCCTCACAGCTCGCTTTCCTTTTTAACCCCTGAGTGCACAGCGCTTTTTAGCCGGGAGTTCCTTTGTGAGCTTGTGCTTTCTTCCTTTGTCTCTGCACACTCCACAATGAGCCGTATGTCCACAGCACACAAAGAGGGGAAATTTGGGAGCTTGGTACGGTTGGATCTTTGCAGGAGGGAATGCTGGGGGGCATTCTGGGGAGGCAGCAGCTTACCGTGGTGTTTTTTGCAGGATGAACCACAGCCGGTAGATTCTGCAGCTGCCAGTGCTCTGAAGACTTAGTGCTCCTTTATCACTGTGCAGACATCCCCTCTCCAGACACAATGCAGCTCTTTTCCTTCTGCCAGCACTGCTCTCCCTCTGGGAGCTGCTGCTGCCATGGAAAACATCAGAGACCAGGGATGGCCTGTCCTGTAACCAGTGGGAGCAGAGGGTCGATGTTGTCTGTGCCATTTAACAGACGTGTCCCACCGAAGGGACGGGGCTTGTTCTGCTTAAAGGAAGAGAGACTCCTCCAGAACTGGGGAAGGAGCTCAGAAATTGGCCCTTGCTGTCACATTAATGGTCTTTGTTTAGGACAGAACTCAAAGAACCTTGAAAATGACCCAGTGCTAAAGGCTGCACCCACACAGGGACTCCCAAGGAACCGTGATGGGAGAGAAAGTCCCGGGTGAGAGAGACTGAATCATCTCCAAGGAGGGGACGGGTTTCCAGTGACCACATTCCTTGTGTTCTCATCAGGAATCAAACCCAGCTTCCCAACTTAATTATTCCTAGAGATAGTGGTGGCTGATTCCTCCCAGCACCCTGAAATTTATCCTCAGTCAGAGCATCTTTTCTATCAGACCTGATCATTTATTCCCCCACAAGGTACTGGTGAAACATTCTTCAATATTTGCCTTCACTTAGTTTCTACTGCTGTTTGTTAAAGTTGGAGAGTGGGAATATATTTTGGGCTCAGGGAATGTGTCCTGCCTTGAGTTGAACAAGAGAGATACACCAAAAACTTACGTGCTTTAAAATCCTTCTCCACCAAATTGACTGCACTTTCATGGATTTTCTGATGTTGATGATATTTCAGGTAATTCTGTTGGTGCTGAGTTGTGTACATGTTCTTATTAGTAAATAACTGCTTGCCTTAGCACTAATATTTCTTAAATCTGATTTTTGGGATGCTGATTAATTAATGCCTAATGCAATAGACATCTTAAGTAATTCATTTTGTTATTATGTCTTTTTGTCTTTAATCCCCACTTCTAATTTTCTAATCACTAAAGAATTAATGAATGAAAAGATTGATGTATCAATTTACTCAAGTTATCCAAATATTTATAAAATATTTATTGAAATTATTTTTGCAGGTAGATAAGTGATTCTTAAACTGCAGCTCTTAATTTTGAAGTAAGAACTTTCTCTGCAAACATTTCCTTTGATCCTACAAAAGTACAAATCAACCTGCTTGGCCTCCAGAGGAGATGATCCCTATCAGATGGAAACCTGAAACTTTACATTTTGATTCACTCAGTTTTATTTAATAAATTGTTTAGAGTTGACCTCAGATCTTTAAAACAAAATCCCAGCACACCAGGTCAGGAAAGGCTGTTCTGCCCAAAATGGAACAGAAATTCTGCATCCCCTGGTACTGCTCCCCTCCAAGAGTTAGTGATACCCTGTGTTTTCATTTCAACAGGGGTTTTGGGTGATTTTAAACAAATATTTCCATGTATATAGCACATATTAAAGGGAATACACAAGCAACTTGTACTCTTTTTGAAACACTGGTACCAAGTTTATGGGATACTAAGGCAGCATCCTGGATCCTCTCATCCTGTCTGTGGCTCATTCCAAGTGCTCCAAGCTGGCAGCGATGGAATCACAGGGATGTCTGGTTTGTCAGGAGTGCCATCTGCAAGGTTATGGAGAGGAAAAGCAGAGCCCAGGCAGGAGTTAACTCTCTGGGTGATCTGGGAGGCAAACTGATTTATGAAATAAAAGCTTGTAATGCAGTTTAATAAGATTAAATTTATTTAATAAGTGCAACATAAGGACGTTGGTTCATTGCAGCAGCAACAGCAATGCCCCAGACTTTGTGCAGAGCAGCACAAAGAGATCTGAGGCTGCAGGGCTGTGAGTCTGTTCAGTCCCTTTTCTTACCACTGATGCTGCTCCTGCCTGGAGATAGGGGCATGGAACTGTGAGGGCAGAGCAGTGGTGGAGGAGATCCCCAAACAGGGC